>NC_079208.1:277779-650717 GCF_026745355.1 Beta vulgaris subsp. vulgaris
GGCGATCATGTTTAGGATCACTTGGACCACGTACATATGGAAGTGGATTATCCAACTTGCATGGTGCATCCAATTCCATTTCCAAATGTCGTTCATAATACCAAGGTTCTATAGGATCATTAGGAAACATGTACTTGTTTAATTCTTCGTCATTCATGCCCTTCACCAACTCTGACTCTCGCGGAACCTTCAAAACCTTCTTTTTTTTCTGAGGAACCACATCCATATCCATTATTTAATGGGATCAATCAAAATATCAAATAGATCAACCTGAAAAAGCACAAGATGAGGAAAATTAGAGGAGTTTTATGATTTGTTCCAAAAATGCTCTAACTTTTCAAGTTCACGCAATCCTGACACCAGATTTATAACAGAACAGCGAAACAATTCGTAAAAAGTCTACTAATCAGCTAAAGAAATCAAATTATGAATTAAATTTAGGAGATTTACATGCCTTACCTAGATAATTCGACTGGCTCTCAGTCTGACCAGATTTATCCTGACTTTGAATGTTGAAACTTAAACATGGTACATGTACAGTACCTTTATGAATTAAGTTGATCGTTTTTTTTTTATGATTGGATATTTACATTTTTGTTTCAGGTCATTTTGGGTTGGTTTCGGGTCAACCCGAAAAATATAAAGTCGGGTATGGGTTCAGGTTTTCGACCTGAAATATAAATCAGCTCGGGTTTGGGTAAGGGATAAGTGACCTGAAATATAAATCAGGTCAACCTGAAACTGACCCAACCCGACCTATCTAGACGTAGTATTGTCAAATGATTCAAAGTGGCTAGATATTATGTGGGGAAGAAGGAAACAATTTTTGATGCAAACCCATAATCTATGTTTAATTTAGTGTAATAGTTTGTGTTGTATGTTTGTTTTATTTTGTATTATTGTTCGATAAACCTGAATTTTTCAAGCTATATCAAGAAAATTTAGACGTAAGAAATGTATGCCAAAGTAGCTTATGTGATCATGATAGGACCTTGTATTCGAATCACTTACAAATCCAGAATCGATCAAATATATTTTGAAGTTCCATGGGTGATTTTATCAATTAATGTTGTTTTCTTTTAATTAATAAGTTTAGAAGCTTTCTAATAAGGAAGAGCACCTATCATCGTTTTTCTTTCTCTTATAATTGTCTAATTGAATTTTTTTCACAAATACTAAGGTAATGATAAATATAAATCATTGAACCCATTGAATGATTTTATTGTATATATCTGTCTATTAAGAGAGAAATAATGAAAGATAAAAAATAAAGTTTGTTGCTAAAACAATGTAATTGTGTCATGGATAGTGTTAAGATAGATTTAGGAGAGAGTTTACAGGCATTTTTCGTGTCAAAGTAAATGCTGGCCCGATCTAGTATCATCTCTAGGCTCTAGTTCTCCATAATAATATTACCAACATTATTTGGAATTGGTATATCAACCAATGGCAGTTTGTAACATTGATCCATATTTTCCATAGTACTAATCTCTTCAACGATGTCGAGTTACGAAGGTTTCAAGAGACCAAGTTCAACAAGCTAATGCCCTAGCAAGTGACAAAGTTTTGTAGGAAAAACCGTATCCCTTTATTTAATTTGTAATTATGTTCTTCGATGTCAAAAAAAAAAAGTTGTTAAGATTCTAACCATCCACTCATATTATTAAGTTTCTACTCTATTTAGAAATTTGAGGGAAAAGAAGTTGGAAGAGCAAAAAGAGTGCATGTCGAATGCCAGCTACAAGCTTTTGTAAATTTGGTATGGTGATTACAACTAAATATTAAGCTTTTGTAAATTTGGTTTGCTCTTGTTTAATGTGATCACTAGTTATTAGGCCCGGGTTATGCCCCGGGTAAGAAAAATTTCATTTATTAATATTGTACTTTGACATGATATCACTAAATACAACTTGGTCTAGTGGTTAAAAGTTTAGTACATGAACTTGAGGTCACGAGATCAAAACCTATACTATGCATATCTAACTTTTTTTTCATTGTTCATGGATTACATGAACTAAAACTCCTTAGGGAGAGCGCCACGTAATTGGATATACCAGGCATTTTAATTGCTTATTAATTTCATCTTGCAAAAGAGAGCGGTTTTCAAGCTCCTCAAAAAGGTCATATTACTATTATATACGTATATTACTTTTAGTTTGTCTTTGAAGTAAAGAACTTCTTTCTCTCTTCGTTAAGCTTTTCTAAATAAAAATTATAATTTTTGCCACAAATTAAAACCTACTCCATGCACCTGATACTTCAATTTTGGCCTTTCATCCCAATTGATTTGGACCTCGTACCTTAACTTTTGTAAAGTGTGAATCACTTGAAAATACACTACAATTGCTATATTCACTGCTATGTTATCGTTCATGTTACTTTGTACCCGAATACTCAACACTCATGTCCGAGATGGATACAAGGGGTACTTGTTCAAATGTCGAATTCGGCTATCATATAATAATTTACATAATTTGGACTAAAATGGAGTCTCAAAGTGTCCTTAAAAATAATCAAGGACCTATCACTGCACTCTAGGTATATTGAAGAGTCCGAGTACAAACATTAACTGTGGTCTGTGGTAGATTATTAACTATTTGGTGCATTGTTTTTTGAATAATGAGGTGATTGTACTACGTTGCTGCCTTGCTGCTCCAGCTCCAATTCTAGCTAGTAGTAACTTACAATTTATACATGCTAATCACCAATGTTGGTTGCCCAGAAGTAACACCAAACTTACAGGAATAGCATAATTAATACCATATGAATTTCTATTTTTGTTTCCTACAGCCTCAAAAGCAGTTGATAAGAAGCCTAAAAGGCTAGCTTTAGAAATTAGAGGATGATGGTCTAAATGAAAAATAAGTTCATTGATACATGTGTAATAAGTAGAGGTGGGCACGGGCCGTGCCCGGACGGCCCACGTGCCAAGCCCGCGTGCCTCGTGCCACAACGTGTCGTGCCAAAATGGGCCAAGAAATGTTCGTGCGGTGCCGGCTCGTGCCAAGTTGTAAAATCTAAGGCCCATGCACGACCCGACCCATGTGTCGTGCCGGTGCCATCGTGCCTTATACAAATTTTAAATATTATGAAATTTTAACCAAAATAAGCGTGCCAACTTGCGGGCCGGCCCGTCGTGCTCGTGCCGAGTTCGTGCCAAACTTTTAGAATGTTGTTCATGCGTGGCCCACGGCCCACCACTCGTGCCGGCGTGCCGTGTCGTGCTGGGCCGGGCTCAAATAGTGCCGTGCCGGGCTGGCCCTCGTGCCGGCCCGTCCCATGCCCAACTCTAGTAATAAGTATAGATAGAATATTCCTTATCTTACATTAGATTAGATTATTGAGTCACTAAAATTTTTTCTTACAAAGGACTCATCATAGTTGTTGAAAAAAGGTCTTGATAAGACAAACAATCAAACTGAGGGCATGTATAACATGAATTTGTTGGTGATGTTTGGTATTGAACCACAAGGTTTCAATAATCATAACTCTTGTTTTCCTTGGATATAGCTAATTCTTAAGTACTTCATTTTGATTTGAAACATTAGATGGACAAACAAAGTTACCATTTTGCAGTAAGTGTTTACACAATCTGGTAAGTATGATGCACAATTTGGTAGATATGATGCAAGCACAATATTAAAAAAAAAAAGAATTTTGATATCAGATATTCTTACAGACTTTGCTTTAAAGAATAATCTTCCCTCCTCTTCTAATCCCTCCCAATAAATCCCATTTTATGCAATTTATATCTATCTACCTAACACTCCATATCTTTAAGTTTGCTAATTGTTTACAACATGGC
Organism: Beta vulgaris subsp. vulgaris; assembly: GCF_026745355.1. NCBI lineage: Eukaryota > Viridiplantae > Streptophyta > Magnoliopsida > Caryophyllales > Amaranthaceae > Beta > Beta vulgaris. The sequence continues at coordinate 281,585 of NC_079208.1, forward strand.
AAGCCAAGGGAAAAAATTGGGCTTCACAATCTTTATGTTGATGCTAATTTTCTTGGAATTTGGCTGCATTAGTGCAGATGATCAGTGTGGAAATTCTCTTGCTGCTGAAAAAGATGCAGGGTAATTAAACAACTATTAAGATTATATAGATACATTTCTACTGCATAACAGTTTTCCTTAGGATACAACTTCTCACAATGCTTATCATAATAATGTGGTTAGGATGTCTGAATTGGATGAAAATGCATGGACAATGGTGGAAAAGAAAGCCAACCAATTCATAGTGAATGGTAAACCTTTTTACTTCAATGGGTTTAACACCTATTGGCTTATGGTCTTTGCTGCTGATCAATCTACCCGCGGAAAGGTCAGTGATGTCTTTCAACAAGCTTCTGCTGTTGGGTTATCAGTCTGTAGGACTTGGGCGTTTAATGATGGCCAATACCGAGCTCTTCAGAAGTCCCCATCCATCTATGATGAAGATGTTTTTAAGGTCCTTTTTCATATTTCCTTCTGTTAATAAGTTATTTTTGATTGTGCATTGAAACTGCTGTAGAATGTTAAGTAATAATATATTCATGTCTGATTATCTCACAGGGCTTGGATTTTGTTTTGAGTGAAGCAAAGAAGTATAATATCCGGCTAATTTTGTCCTTGGTAAACAACTGGAATGATTATGGTGGCAAACCACAGTATGTTCAATGGGGAAAAGATTCTGGCATGAATTTAAGCTCTGAGGATGATTTCTTTTCTGATTCTATTCTCAAGACTTACTACAAAAACCATATAAAGGCAAGTTCTTGAGAACTCTTACATCCTATGATCTCCCACAGTTATTGACATGAATAATTGATAACTAACAAGCTACAAGAAAGATCTCTCCCACCACCCTAGGCACCTGATACCCACCTTCTTAGGCCTCACCAGCAATATCGCCATCAACCGGATTCGTCACACCCTGCTTCGCACCCTTAGACACACCGAATGTTTTTATCATAGTTGGCTGTAGAAGTAATGACAGACAATTAGGGTTGTGACGAACAACAGGACTGGTCACCTGTTTCACTAAACCTTCCACAAGCTGTGGTCCAAAAAAGGTGAATTGGTATACTTATGGGATTAATTTAACAAAATTAACAGCAAAATTCATTATTGTACCCTTTTTTGTACCTTAGCCTTAGGTAACAGAGGGGCTAATAACCACATATTGATGCTTTCAGGCTTTGTACGACATGTTTGCCTAATTACTTATTTGTATATGGCATGCAGACGGTGTTAAATAGAGTCAATACCATTACTAATGTCACATACAAGGATGATCCAACCATTTTTGCTTGGGAGCTGATGAACGAGCCTCGCTGCACTGCGGATCCTTCCGGTGATAAACTACAGGTTCATTTGTTTCACCAATCTCTTCTGTCCTACACTTTTTCAGCACTTCATTAGTAAAGGTTCTTATAATCATTTTTCATATTTCAAAGGCTTGGATACAAGAGATGGCTGCTTATGTGAAGAGCATTGATTCAAAACACTTGCTTGAGATAGGACTGGAAGGATTTTATGGTCCCTCAACCCCCGACAGGGCTCAGTTTAATCCAAATACATATGCAACACAAGTAGGAACTGACTTTGTAAGGAACCATCAGGTTCCAGGTGTTGATTTTGCTTCTGTTCACATTTATGCAGATTCTTGGTAAGTGATACTGTTACAACTTACATCAAAGAGTACCCTTTATCACTTTGCTCATTCTATTGCACGGAGTACTAAATTTATACCACTGCTGATAAATATGAATTTTCTGATATAAGGACATCACCATCGATATCCGATGCCCATCTCCAGTTCTATCAGTCATGGTTGCAAGCCCACATAGAAGATGCAGAAAAAGTACTTGGGATGCCGGTTGTATTTGCCGAGTTTGGTGTATCTGTGAAAGATCCTGGGTACAACTCTTCTTTTAGGGACACTACTTATAACACAGTGTACAAAACTTTGGTAAATTCAGCCAAAACAGGTGGTAGTGGAGCCGGAAGCCTTATGTGGCAGCTCTTCCCTGATGGCACAGAGTACATGAATGATGGATATGCAATTGTTCTGTCAAAATCTCAATCTATATCAGACATGATCTCCCTTAACTCCGCAAGGCTTGAGCTCATTAACTCGGTATGTGCTTGGAATTGTCGTTGGGGTTGCAAGAAAAGGCTGCTTACTCTTGATCAGGCGCTACTCTAACAATGCTTTCTTTGGTTGGGGCAAGTTGGCCAGGAGGCTGAAATTATAAAGATAAATAACGGTTTCTTCTTCTAAGTATTACCATTAATGACCATGAAAGCCATACATAAGGCTCATGTTACTATATTGAGTATAAACATTACACTTGTAGATACATACATAATATTTAAGAGATTAGTATCCTGCAAATGGCACTTTTTACAATCATATTCTGCGCTCCTGGCTGAAAAAAGTATAGTACAATTTTAAAGTATGAGTAGATAGTAATGATCTCAATTATAACACCACCCATTTATAGATTATGAGCAGATAGTATATATTTTTCAGCGTACACATAAAATTTGAACATTATAATATTCAGAAAGACGTCATTATAGAAAAAATCCTGTACACAGCAACTTCATGATGAAGAAAGATTCAGCTTCCTTCCGTTATTAGATTTCACTTTTCTCAGAAACAAACTCACTCGTCAAAACTAACTAGGAAAAGACCTATCTCTGTGAAAAGACCTATCTCTGTACATAGAGCTTCCCAGAAAAGAAAGAGTAGCTCATTTGCTTTTGAAGGACCACCAACAACTATAAGATGACTGTACTCCGTAAAGAGACAGGTAAACTCATTGATAATTCAAGACTTTCAAGTGATGGGATTTTAAAGAACTACTGAATGCATAGACCATCTTCAAAGCTATGGCTGAATCACGTCGTATATATATGTGTTTGTGTGTGTGGGGGAAAGCTCTGGAAGAATCTTCCTGCGGAATGAGTGTGTGTAAAGCTCTATTCATTACTTACACGAATAAAAAGAGGATATTCAAATGAGATGAGCTTAAAAAAAGAGGTGCACAAGATCTTACAAGATTATTATCTGGTGAAGCTCAGTTTAGAGAGAACTGCAGCTGCTTGATCACCACCAAGCAAAAAATAAGAATGTCTAAGAGCAGCGGCAGCTGATAAACGTCCTCGTCTAAGAGAACCCCCCTCTGAGATGAGTCGTGTTGCAAGGTCCCACCCTCTTCCCTTGTCCAGATCTAGAATTCTTGTATCAGGCCTAGTTCGAGTGCGCTCTCTCCACCGGTTTAAATCATATCCTAGACCCTTTAATTCCGTGTTGAAATTTTTTAAGCCTGCTGTAGACCTCAGAGATGGTATAGCCATTTGCAGAAGAACTATCCCAGCTGAATACATGTCAAATAGATCAGGGCTATTCACCTGCATATGCCATGAAGCAGAGTTTAGCAATATCATATAGAAAAGATAAAATGAAAAGGTAGACTTAAGAAAATCACAAATTTTCAGTCTGTCAAGTGACAATTTTGGCAAGTATATATTCTGCAATTGTTTATCATTTCAACATTATACATTAAAAAAATAAATTGTGGATGATTTTCAGATACCTGCCATATAATAGGAGACAACAATGCAGCAATTGGTTCTGGGGGAGGCCTAGGAGTTTCTTCTGGGAGTACATACAATTCAGGAGGACAGTAATCAGGGTCCAACAAGGTACGATCTGGAATGTAGTTCTTCCCTATCCGAAGATCAGTTGCTGCTCCAAAATCGATAAGCTTAATTTGCCCTTTCTTGGTTACTACCAAGTTTGCTGGTTTTACATCCCGATGGACAATGCCAGTGTCATGTATTTTCTTCAAAGATGTAATTATCTGTCTCATTATCTGCTTAATGATCAATGCATTACGCTCAAGCGAGTCTAGGCCTTCCAATGCACGACCAAACATGACTGACTCTAAATTAATGGGAAAGCTACGATCTTTCATGTAATCTGCAAGGTCTTGATCTCCCTGCTCAGAAAGTATTGTCATCTTAGCAAAAGTTTGCATAAGCAGCTCCTGCAAATATAATTTTTTCTGAAAGGGGTACCTCAAATCTCCAAACAAGACACTTTCCACCTTTTATATACTGTGAATTTGTTTTGTCTGCTATAAAGCTTCCAAGAAAATCAGCACAGGTCTCTGGAGCAGCTCTTGATAGCCTGTAATTAAACCACTCTTCAAAATCACCACATTCTTTGGCCCCTTGAACTCCAAGCTTTACCTAACAGATGAAAATATAAAAGGGAATAATCTTACAGCCTAGTGCACAACATTGATGTTGACAAGAAGAAATACCTTCTGGTATACACTATCAGTCAAGAACCCATTAACACCCACATAAACTAAGAAATAGTTTAGGTACATTAAAAACCAACTTGATCTAGCTTACTTCCTCGAGTATGACTAAACCAACTTTCAAGGCATGATCATATAGCTAGCCTGTAAAGAAAGAAAATAGGCTATTCTAGAGGGGTTGCTCGAAAACAACCAAGTATATTGTCTATTATTCACTTACTCATGATCACCAAGGTTAGCTTTGATTTTCCAAGGGTACATGCATAAATAAACTTGTTTGTTCTCCACTAAATCGTCTGTTCTCCAAATACGCAGACTCAGAAAGAAATGCTAATAAGAGGAGGGACATTTTTTACCTGCTTTAGTATAACCTTCTCCTTGAACCTTTTGTCAGTTTCAAGAAGTTTAGCCATGCTCTTCTTGGGCACACTTTGATCCAGATTGACATTCTTGGGCACAAGCACCCCGGAGTAAACGACACCAAAAGAACCCTCACCTAATTTACCAGTAATAAGAAAATCAGACCTCTTTAGTCTCCTTCTGCCTGTCAAGCTATCAAGACCAAGTTGCAAAGGAGCTAGAATGTATGCATCAATGGCTCCAATAAGCACTCCAGGCCTCGCGGTCAGGTATATCCAAGCTAAAGCAGCAAAAACCGCGATTCCCCACTTCTCGGATTCCGGTAATGTATCAGCAATCTTCTGTATTTCCACAAAACCAGAACCAATTACAGGTAGAGAAACAACATGATCTGCCAAGCCTTCTATTATACTCTCTGAAGATGCATTGCACTTTATATTGCTTCTTCTGGGACGGTGAATGAAGGACAGGATCTGGTTTTGGGTGATGGGTTTATTGGAAGAGAATGAAAGTGACTTGGGATGTGCACTTACAGCTGGAGAAAGCAGAGCAGAAGCCATGGATTCTCAAAGAAGAGGCTGTTGCCTGTTGGTGTATTAGGATGGTAAGCTGAGGTACACCAATAGAACTGTCAGCACTCAGCAGTGGATGATCTTTTGCCACGTGCCAGTCCCACTATTATCCACTGGAAGAACTACATCTACATGTGGAGAAAGATGAAACAGCAATTTTCTCAAAAGTCCTAAAATTGTTAGGATAAAGAAAAGTGCAGACGGTTAAGGACGGTTTAAGGACCAATTATAGCAGTGGCCTAACCCCTTGTGGTACAGAGATGGCTATCTTATCATTGGTCCAAAATTAACAGAGAATAATATAACAATGCTGAAAATTCTTAGGTGGTAAGAGTACTTAAAATGATCATAGAAAACCTAATGGTTCTATAAATGGATTTAGAATTTAAAATGTGTGTCCACAACCATTTTGAAGCACTCTATTGTTACAAAACCTCCATAGTACTTCCAGGAGCACCTAAAATTAGCTGCGCTTTTTACATTTTTTACACATAGTTGCACATGTTACATTTTGCTCATTTTGAGTTGAAAATGTCACAAATATGCAAAAAAAAAAAATGAAATTGCTTAGGAGCACATAGTTTTAAGTGCTCATGAGAGCACTTAAGAATATGTAATATTTTCATGATAATATTAAATAATATTACCAAAAATGCTTGTAAATTAGTATTATCAAAGAGGGACATGGAAATATTAATTGAACAACCTTAGATTAGGTTTCGACATAACATTTCAGAATTAGAAGTAAATATGACAGGAAATGAGGAAATTCAAGAGGTGCGTAGGGGACAAGTAGATACAGTAGAAAATTAAGCATAGCCCCGGAGGCTTAAAAAGATTAGCCCCGGAGGCTTAAATAGATTCGCCCCGGAGGCTTAAATAGGTTTCCTACATAGACCATCTTCATAAGAGATTTAGACATTGATAACACTAGGGACTTGATGGTTAACCACGCTCATTGAGGGGACTCATCCTCTGAAGAAAACTCGAAGCTGGCCTCACATATGTGAAGTTCTTGAAAAAGAGACTCCCGTTGCCATTGGGACTGGCAGCAGGAGAAATCACGACAGACATGTCGGTCCAGCACTTTTCAAAGTTGGCAGTGCAAAGTTTTCCAGCGACTTCTGGGCGGAAGCTTGGTTGAATATCCCGTGCATCGAGTTTCTTCCAATTGATTGATTTAAACCACTTATGGCGCTTCACCTCCTCACTTGCCAATACTCCACTGCCCAGGCGCCTACTTGGATCTTTTTGCAGCAGCTGTAAAACAAGGAAAAATGCTCATTTCAGATCCTTTTAAACAAAAAAAAAACATGTATGGCATGTTTAAACTTAATGCCTTTCCTGACATATCATGGTTCAATAACAACTAGCTCCCGTGGCCTCCCCCCCCCCCCAAAACACACACACACAAAAAAAAGATAGTTGCAAAATGCTAGAAAACCCTTTATTTCATAATCTGAGTATGCTTAGTCTCAAACTCTCAACCAACAAAAACTTCAAGAGCTCATTCTTGTATGCACAAAGCAAAGACGAAACAAAGATATACGGATATACCTCCTTAAGCAGAGAATGCGCCTCACTTGTTAGGTAACCAGGCAACTTGATCTTATCTTTTACAATCTTCTGCTGGATCTTGTTCCTATTACCACCAAAGAAAGGAGGCTGCACAAGCAAAAAGCGATCTGTAAGACAGGCCATTTTTCGACTTTTAACAAGGTATCGCTCTTTAATGCAAATTTGAAGCCATATCTCACTCATTTTGAATTCGGTAAGGCAAACTGCAAATTACCCAAAATTCTATAGCAAGAACAACATTTCTCAGAATCATGATGCAATCGCATAGTGTTATCAACAGTAGTATATAGTTCTGATAGAAATTTCAGTAAACCATCCATCCAATTTGCTTCAGAGCATTCAGACGTTTGAAACATAGATATTCCTCATGTGTTTCAGCCGTTCAGGCTCAAATGGAAGTGTCAGCAGCAGTAGGCCTTCACAATCCATGCGACAAGATATTCTAAGTTATCACCATAAGGCAATGCCATCATGAGTTGGATACTAAACACATATTTACTGATTCCTTTTGACTAAGCAAAAAGCATCTTAAATGTCGAGGGTAAAACTAATATGGGTGGCTTGATATTTTATATTCCATGTGTATCTATTTGACTAAGTGCAAATACGAAAATTCATAACTATGCAATAATAGACTCTAGACGACCATTTACCTGCCCAGTAAGCATCTCAAATAGCAAGACGCCTACACTCCACCAGTCCGCAGCCTTGTCATGGCCTTTCCCCTGAACTATTTCAGGGGCCATGTATTCCACTGTCCCACACATAGAATTCGACCTCTTATTCTCTTCCAGTTCTTTTGCAAGACCAAAATCAGTTAACATAACCTGCAACATAGAGATAGTATGAAAACATAAAAAATCAACAACTCTAATAACAGCCACAAAATGATAGAGAAGAAAAGCTGAAGGAGGTAATATACATGGCCATCTGCATCGAGTAGGATATTTTCAGGCTTCAGATCCCTGTGCATTATACCATTAGCATGGAGGTGAGACACTGCAGAGACAATTTCTGCAGCATATACACGAGCCAGATCTTCCCTGAAATCATAATGATTGTTTAATAGATTGTCTACATAACATCTGCAGCTGCCAAGAATTAGAATAGTAATTTACCTGAAAAGACCGTGATTATAAAGCTGAAAGAAAAGGTGACCCCCATTTATAAAATCCAGCACAAGGTACAGTCTATATTTTGTCTACAGGAAAGAAAGAGAAAGGATAAGTAGAATTAAACACATAATACTGATCCATAATGCCGTATCAGATCAAACATATAAGACTTATGTTGGTTGAATGATGAAAAATATAGCATATAATAGAGTTGGAAGTTACTTGGAATGAATATCTGAGCTGGACAATGAAAGGATGATCAATCTTCGTCAAAATATCCCTCTCCGCCTTCATATACTCAGCATGGTTGCTCTCCATTATCTTATCCTTTCGCATGACCTTCATTGCATATATTTCAGAAGTACCCTTCCTGCACACCTGGTATACTTTACCAAAGGCACCTTGCCCGACCAGTCTCATTATCTCAAAATCTTCAAGACCTACTTTCTGTTCCTTTGTCAATAGACCATCTTGCAGAGAATCCAATGGCTTTGCATCATCATCCGTTGAAATTTCTGAGATATCTTCAATACTTTCTCCATTCCCGCACTCTGCAAAGACCTCCACTTCCTCTGTCTCTCGCAGACTGAGCTTACTCAGCTTCAATGACTGACTAAGGCAAGCAGAAGGGCCGACAAGGGAATGTGATCGCCTGTACATGACAACTGGGTCATCGTAAACAAGCTCACTCACATCAGCAGCCATAGTTTCTAGGTTCCCCTCGTTCACTTCAACAGGAAGCTGTCCAGGTAGAGGACCAAAAACATCAGAAAAATCAAACTCGTCATCATCAGCAGGAACAACATTTGGAAGGTTATCGGGAAGAAGCAACTGGCTCCGAAAGGATTTGCAACTCTTAGTCCGAACAGAGAACTGAGATGAAACCATGCTGTCAAATGGGATTAGTGATGCAGATGGCCGAGTTCAAAGCACAATTAAGGAACAAGAGACAAAAGGCGTAATGCTGATGGACTTCTATCAATGGCCTGGACTAGGAGGAAGTTGACGTAGACAATAGAATTTCCCAAAAACTTAGGCAGTAGGCAAACCAAAATCCAGAGAAAGAAATTGCTCTTGTTTCCCGGAATGCAGGAAACCACGGATGTCACAGATGTTGTCGAATTCATGAAGAACAGGTACCAATTCTGCAATGCAGTACAACATAGATAACAGGTAAGAGCAAGTCAAAAGAAAACATGTAAAACGAAACAACACTTTATCTTGGAAATGACATAATTGTTAGCAGTACAAAAATCACTATAAGAAAGCATGAAAAACTGCATTCAACAATTCAGACCATGTTGCAGCACTTCAAACTGACTATAACAATTAACAACTATAAAAAGATTAATGAAACTATCGATTTTATGGAGGACAAAGGAACAAATTTCCTCCACCATTACTCAAACACTCCTAAATTAATACTCCTAAAAAAAATTAATGCACCCTGATTAAAACCAAAACAAAATTGTACAGAAAACTGTTCCCAAGATCACAACTTTCTCTGTTACTATAAAAAGGCTATCCCAACAATGACATTCATCAACCTCCTCTTTGAGATTTCTTTGATACAACAAAATCCATAATTTTTTTTGGGGGGTTATTTCCCAAATCAATATATGAAACTAACAAAAAGAGATTGACAGCTCAAACCACCGTGATTAAGGCCAAAAAAAACGCAAATTCAGCCACTACTAAAACAACACTAAGGATTAAAAAGAAGCAATTATGAAATCTTGACAGATTTTACAACCCCTCCTAAAAAAAAAAAAAAAAAGCAGATCTAGGACCCCCAAGAAGCAGTTCATCCAATCCAATTAAAACCCAAGTCACAATTTTGACAAAATTGACATTCATCATACTTAATGAAACAAAATTGAACACACATTTCTTCTCAAAAAAAAAAAACTTTTTTTTTTCTGAACAAGAGTATGAACACAGACATCTTAAGAAACCCCAGAAAACAAAAAACAAGGAAAAAAAAGAAAGAATTAGCAAACCTTGAATGCAGATTTTAATCAGCAAAAAATCACACTTATATATTTTAGCAAAAATAATAACAAAAATTAACGAAGAATTATATAAAGATTAGAGGATCACCTGAGAAGAAGGGTTGCGAAGAAAGAGAGAGAAAAAAAGCAATGGAGCAGAGATGTGGCGAATCCTCTAAATTGCGTTATTCGTCAACCAGTCTTTTATATTCCTTTGAAAATTAGTCGTAATTACTTATTCCCTTTGATTAATTTAGTAATTAAACAACTGTGTTTTCATACTTTTGACACTTTTAATAACATGTGAATATAAATTCTAGTGGTTGCTGAATGCTGGAAATTATAGAATATGCTTTTTATCATTTTATGGTCTCTCTTTATGTACAAATATGATAGGGATATGCTTTTTTTTTTATGCTAAAATTATTCTGAGATGCATTATTCCATTATTCTTTTCAATATCTGGACAGAATGATAGTTAGCTACTAAGCTTGTGTAATGAAAATTGAAAATTTAGATGAAGCTCTAATGTCTACATAAATTATTGAATAAGTAGTATGATAATAAACTTATTGTCAGACGGTTGACGTCATAAAATCTTAACCTTTCACCCTTAAAATAATAGCTATCAGAGAACCTTAACTATTAATTTGAAAATTATAATTTTTAACCCAAATTCATAACTACTTCCTCCGTTTCTTTTTAAGCGACACATTTCTTGTTTTCACGTTTGCCAATGCATTATTTTAACCATTAACATCTTCAATTATTAATAAGTAAAAATTATAAAATGTTGATGTTAAAAAAATTCACATTCAGACGAATCTAACAAGATCTCACATACTATGTTTTTCCTAAAATGTAAATTACCAAAGCTAATTAAAATTTAAACTATGAATAGTAAACACTATGTGTCACTTAAAAAGAAACGAATGAAGTATTAAAGAAGTAGGGGACGTGTTTGTAGAGCTATGTGGAGCGTAATGGTGGATTATACTGGACTTGATTACAAATTGGACGTATTGGGCTCCGACCGACAGTTAATTAAAAGACAGGCAGTCTTATACAAAAGTTTGTGTAAATTATATTAAATTTGCAAGTTTTTAATTCATAGTTCAAAACACGCCAGGTCAAATGCACAGAAATAACATGAAAGGGCAAAAAATGAATTCGAAATAAGCAAATCACTCCCAAATGAGCATTTTCATTAAGTCCTTTTGATTTTTTTAAATATTTTTGTACAAGTGTGGAGAATAATTGTATTAACCTGACATTCAATATTTATAGTGTTTACAATATAGACATATGACTAGTAAAGTACCATTCTACCCTTTTACAATATAATATTATCCCTTTACAATATAATATTATCTAATACACCCCCTCAATCTTTACGGGATGAAACAGCGAATAGATTGGTACGATGTTTAGTAAACAAGTCAGTAGATAGGCCCTTAGTAAAAATGTCTGCAACCTGAGACTGAGTAGGAATATGTCGAACAATAAGTCCTCCCTTGGCAACCATTTCGCGAACAAAATGATAATCGACGTCAATATGTTTGCTACGATCATGATGAACTGGGTTAGCAGTGAGATAAGTAGTAGAGACATTGTCACAATAGACAATGATAGGACGACGAAAGAAATGGCCAATGTCAGCAAGAAGTTGCTTGAGCCAAATAGTTTCTGCAGCTGTGTAGGCAACTGCCCTGTATTCAGCTTCAGTGGAGGATTTGGAGACAGTAGGTTGCTTTTTCGAACGCCAGGAAATTAAATTCTTTCCAAGAAAGACAGCATACCCAGTAGTAGACCGCCTTGTGTCAGAACATCCTGCCAAATCTGCATCAGAATAGGCAATAACAACAGTAGGAGAGCGGCTGCTATATAAATAAAGTCCATAATCCAGAGTGCCTTACAGATATCTGAAAATTCTTTTCACAGCATGAAGGTGAGTAGTACGAGGAGCATGCATAAACTGAGACATCATATTAACAGCATAAGCAATATTTGGACGAGTCATAGTTAAGTACTGTAATGCACCGACCATACTACGATAATCTGTGGGATCAGCAAGAAGTTCTCCATCAAGTAGAGACAATGTTACTCTAGAGACAACAGGAGTGGTAACTGGTTTAACAGTATGAAGATGAAATTTACGAAGTAAATCAGAAACATACTTATGTTGAGACAAAAATAAACCAGAAGGACTACGCACCACCTGAACACCTAAGAAGTAATGAAGATCCCCTAAATCCTTCACAGCAAATTGAGAAGAGAGAACAGAAATGAATTTGGCAACAAGAGGAGGACTACTACCAGTAAGAACAATGTCATCAACATATAATAGAAGAATAATGAGATAACCACGATATTTAAGAGTGAACATAGAAGTGTCACAACTGCTGCACTTGAAACCAATAGATAAAAGAAAGTTGCTAAACCGTGAGTACCAAGCTCTAGGAGCCTGTTTCAAACCATAAATGGACTTACGAAGACGACAAATATGAGTAGGTTTAGATGGATGAATAAAACCCGGAGGTTGATGCATATAAACCTCTTCATTAAGAAAACCATGAAGAAACGCATTTTTGACATCTAACTGACGAATAGACCATTTAAGAGAAACAACAATAGTAAGAACCAAGCGAACAGTAGTAGGTTTAACAGCAGGACTAAAGGTTTCAAAGTAATCAATACTTTCCTGCTAGTGATTGCCAAAAACAACAAGTCTGGCTTTGAACCGCTCCACAGAACCGACATAATGATATTTAATCTTGTAAACCCACTTACAACCAAGTAAATTCTTATCATAGTTGCGAGGAACCAACTCACATGTGTCATTATTAATCAAAGCATTATTTTCATCGAACATAGCTTGACGCCAACGTGAGTCTTTAGATGCTGGTTTAAAATTAGTTGGTTCAGACTCTACAATTTCAGTGTTTAAGTTCATTGAGACACGAGGCTTAGACACAGCATCCTTAAGACGAATAACCATGGGATGGTGATTGGAAACAGTGGTAGACGGACTAGGCGAGGAGGGTGTGGGAAACACCGAACTGGACGGTGTGAGAGGAGATGCGTGGCGAAGAGACGTACTAGAACTAGCTATCTCGCGAGGCAGGTCAGCAAGGGCTGACGAGCCAACAAACGGTGCTACGGGCGAGGGGGACGACCCGGTGGACGCGGACAGGTGCGACGGACCAGCGCTGGACCCAGCGGGAGCCCAGCAAGCGAGGTCGGGACGCATCGAGAGAAAGAAGGAGGGCCATCAGCAGCTGGGTCCTCGACACGGGCAGACGCAGGGGATTGGGGCGAGTCTGTGGCGCACATAGGGGAAAGAGGAGAGCCAGCAGATGTTGGTGCCTCAACACGGGCAGATGCGGGAAAACGGACAGCCTCGACTTGCGGGGAGTACAGAGGGGGCACAGGCTGCGACGAGGCAGCAGTGCGAGGCGCGGATGGGGGCGACTACGGGTCGAGACACGGAAACCGAGGGATGCTCTCGGGCAACATTAGTGATGTGTCAGTCAGCAGACAGGACCAAGGGTGAGGTGTAAGGCACAACAGACACAGGACTCACTAAAGCATTCTTATGGTTGAATTTTTTGACAGGATGACACTGATGCAACGACGCGAGGACTCGATGACGTGATACCATTTGACATAATGATAAGATAAATGTCACCTGAAGACATAGTAAAGGACGCGAGATTGGAGCAGAGTATTAAGTGGTAACGGTCCAGCTAAATAAGAAAGGAGTGTAATGAGCCATAAATTCAGTCATTGAAGAGCGCAAATTAGGACGTTGGAGCGTAAGCGTAGAGGATATCCCATGATTGAAGCACAAAATTAATGTAATAATTAGTGAATTCATTTTTGTATTGCGTTGGAAAAGAGCCAAGGAAAAAGAGGGCATATAAAAGAGAGAAAGAGATCATTGACGAGTTTTTTACGCAACATTATTGGAAACACTAGAGAGAACTTAGCACTGTTGTAACGACAGTCAGTCACAGAGAAAGATAGTGAACTATATTAGTTTGGTGGATCTCCAACCACCCGCGGTTTTTTACCCACCTTCATTGGGGTTTTCCGCGTCAACATTTTTGTGTGTTCATCCCCTTTGATCCCCTTTGCATTCTTTTGTCGCATTGTCTTTAACATAATCTGGTTAACTCGTCCCATAACTTTAATTTCGTCGTAAGTGATAAATTTTAGCATAAATAATTTGGCGCCCACCGTGGGGCGTAACTAGACCATCTACTGTTCAAAATCCATCAAATGGGAGAAACACCTTGTAACACCCCCAAATTTCTCCACTTTAAAAAAACTTATACTTTCGTAAAATACTTGGAGAAACTTAAGGGTATTACCACCAAATATAAATACGTTTTGGCAATACTATAACTTGATACACAAAATATGCAGCGGAAACTTCTAACTTTATTTATAAAAATAATATTATTATTCAAAAACCACAATACTAATATGAAAAGTATAAAGACTACTAAAATAGTGATCTAATTCTAATGATCCCAAAAGGTTCCTCCCATGCATCATGAATCATCAATAGACCTGCAAACTACTCCTCGTAAGGAAAGTAGGGCAAAGCCAAAACAAATAGGAAATACGAGTCAGTTGAAATACTGAGTACAATTACGTGCAAGACTTGTAAACATATGATTCACATACTTTCATAAACATGCTTTATTTCACAATTCTAGTGATAACAAAAGATAAAATCAATCCATTATTAAAATTCACGCCGTTAACACCAAAGAATATATCTCCTTTAATAATTCCATTAAAAGTGGAAAATAATAATATAAGAACTTAACTTAAACCCCTTTCCTTGATCCGCGGATCCTAAGTGTGCACACCCCCCAAGTTAGTATCCCTTTATGAATACAAAAACATTGGAGTAACCTTGATGCCAACTAGTGGACTTGGAAGAACCCTTCTTGAATAAAGCCAAGTGATAATTGTAATAAGAATAACATAGGGGTAAACCTTTCCTTTAATTCAAATAAAGAATTATGATAAATAAACTTAATTATAGGGAATTAAAAAAAATAATTTAAACTTTTAAAACTAAAACTCATGCTAATATTTTGAGTTATTCAAAGCCACTGATTTGCAAAAGTGGATTACTTCATAAAAAAAATGGATTATACATGCAAACTGATTTTTTTATTATTATTTATTTTTCTAAAACAAACAAAACAATATGTTGGTTTAGCATATCTACGAGTCAACAAAGCAAGAGAAAATACAAGCTTTAATTTTATCTAGCCTAAATGAGAAGAAGGTTTAGATTAAACCAATTGCATATACCAATTCAAATAATTTATACTAAAACACACATAACTAATGTAATAATTAAAGAGCAAGCCACGTAAACGTACCTTGATAATTCACGAAACAAGAAAATCAACTAGTAAGGGAATGTTCACGAATCAAATCCTCCTATTAATTATAAACTAGTTCTAATCAAAACGATGAACAATATATGAACTCTAAAAGAAAATTATGCTAAACAAACTAATTATAGACATGATTCATGCTCAAACATATAAAACATGTTTTTATAAAACTCAAAAAGATCAAAAACTATGAATTAAAACAACTTTTAAAAAAATAGAGTACTTACAAAACCTCCCGCTAAAACTCCTCGGTGAAAAACTAAAACTACTCAAAGAGACCACTCACTTTGGGGAAAAACTTTATAAGAAACTATCAATATTTTTATGGTGAAGAGAAAGTAAAGGATTAGAGGGGTATTTATAGTGTAAACTAGGGTAGAAAAGAGTTAAAACTTTCCTAAATTAATAAAATTAGGGCAAAAGAACTTTAAAAATTTTGCAACATCCTAGAAAGCTGCCGTGCAGCAGCTGTAGAATGCAGAATTTATTTTTTTTAATAAAAACTCTTCCCTTTAAAAATTCTTTCCTAAAATCAATTTTGTTTGATTTTAAAGAGATTGTTAAATCTCCCCAAATCAATTAAAATCCCATACTTTCCAACTCAATATAAATCTCATAAAAATCTAATTTTATAAGATTTAACAAAATATTTTAAATATTTAAAGTTTTCGATTTCATTTTAAAGAATCGATTTTTCAAAACAACACTTATAAAAAATCCGAAAATTACATACTAAAATGTATAATCTAATTTTATTACCCAAAAATGAATTTTGGATTTTATAAAATTATTTATCAAATATTTGTTCAAATAACTAATTAAATAAATAAGATAATGACAAGAACAACTATTGTTAAAAATTACTAAAATAACCTTTAAAATTCAAACTATATTTCCCTTCAAATGATTCCCTCCAATGTGATTTTAAAATAGTTTAAAATGAGTTTTGAAGATAAAATTTAAATAGGCTTTTAAATAATCTCAATAAATGCCTAAAAATACGGGGAATTACACACCTAACCTCGAGGAAATGCAGAGACAATATGAACAAATGAGAGCAGAAATGCTCGAAATGAAGCAAGCTAATGAGCGGCTAGCTACCGACTTTACGACATCGCAAGAGAGGATCCAGAAATTGCAAGAAGAGTTAGCATCGTCCAAGGCTTCGAAGGTCCGACGTCGAGCTAATCTGAACGACATCCCTTTGATGGGGAATCTTTCTGAGTCGGATGATGAGGAGCCTGAAGACGACGAAGAGCCCGAGGATGAAGAGCCCTTGAACAATGAAGAGAACGACCAAGGCGAAGGAGAAGCGAATCTTATGAAAAAGCGCATGGCCCAGATCGAAAAGCAAAATAAGCGTTTGATGAAGCTCATGTCCCAGCTCCCTGGAGCCCCAACGCCAGGCATCGTGGAGCATCCCGACGGATATGCAGAATCGCCTTTCGTCGATAGGATCTCAAGGGTCGTGCTTCCCAAGAAGCTCAACCTACCTACCTTAGCTGCTAGTTATGATGGTTCAACCGATCCAGGCGAGCACGTCGCGCAATACAAGCAGCGGATGTGGCAAGCGTCAATTCCTTGGCATTTGGTAGAGGCCTGCATGTGCAAGTCTTTTGGAGCCACGCTCACCGGTCCCGCTCTCAAGTGGCTCGGATCTCTCAGGCCAGGAAGCATTGGCAATTTCTCCACCCTAGTCAATAAGTTCTATGAGAAGTTCGAAGGCAGTCGTAGCCTGGAAAAGCAGACGAACGATCTATATGGCGTCGTTCAAGGACCGAAAGAATATGTTCGCGATTATTATAATCGCTTTAACAAAGAGATGATTAGCATTAAAGATCTTGATACTAAGACTGCTATTGAATGTTTCAGGAAAGGATTAATCTTGCGATCAAAGCTATACAACCATTTGACGAAGTACCCGTGTCAGACGTTCGAGGAAGTCAAGTCGTGGGCATTAGCACAGATGATTGGAGGAAGACGATGCCATCCTCAACACCATATCCACCCGACGTGCACCGGAGACCCCTGTTGACCGGAAGGCTTTCGTCCCTAAGAAGAACAACTGGCGAAGCCACCCTTATAGCCGTTCAAACCAGATAAACAATGTTACTGACGTTGTCGGAAATGCAGGTAAAGATGCAAGGACGAAGTCGCCGACCTAGACTCCTACGGGTTTTCCGTCGATGTCGGAGGCGTCGTGAATGCTCTATCCAAGATCGAAGCACCAGTTCGTTGGCCAAAAAAGAGCGACCGATCGGAAGCGCAAAAAGATCAAACAAAATGGTGTCAGTTCCATCATGACCATGGCCATAAGACGGAGGAGTGCATTGCGCTGTGGCGATAGGTTGCGTTCATGCTTAATAAGGGGCATCTTAAAGACCTCTTGAGCGATAAAGGTAAAGTGTCCTTCGGTAAGAATATCGCACAGTCCGACCCTCCTGCATCGCCCACGCACGTAAAGGTAATCAACGTTATTTCCGGTGGATCTGATCTATGTGGACTAACGTATTCCGCATCCAAAAGGCTAGCAAGAGAGAGTACCCCCTCGTCCGCCGTTTATAAATCTTGCAGGTTAGCTGAGGAACGCAAGCTCGAAGCAATGGCAATAGCCTTCAACGACGACGACGTCTGCGACACGGAGCACCACGACGGATTAGTCATAGCCCTGACTGTCAGCAATTGTTTGTTGAAGCGAGTGTTAGTCGATGGGGGCAGCTCAGCCAACATCATATTCAAAAGCGCCCTCGAAGGTATGGGTTTGTGCGATAAAGATATTACCCAAAAATCTACTGTTTTGGTAGGATTTAGTGGAGAGGCTCAACATACTGTCGAAGAGATCACACTGCCAACGCTAGCTAAAGGCGTCAACCTGCCAACCAGATTCAACGTTGTGGACTGCCCGTCAGCGTATAACATCATTCTCGGCACCCCATGGATACACAAGATGAAGGCCGTCCCCTCAACTTATCATCAATCGCTGAAGTTTCCTACCAAGTGGGGCGTCAAAGAAATAAAGGGCGAGCAGAAGTCTGCAAGAGAATGCTATAGTTCGTCGCTCAAACCCCCGAAAGCGTCTATCTAGCAATTAAAGGATGGGTCAGCGCCCGACGCGCCCAGCAAGCAGGACGTGGATGAAGTGATGCTCGATCCATCCATCCCCGATCGTGTCGTTTGAATCGGAGCGACGTTGTCGCAAGAGATACGAGGTCAGTTAGTTGATTTTTTGAAAACTAACCAAGATTGTTTTGCTTGGTCCCATGAAGATATGACAGGAATCAGTCCTAACGTCATTACGCATAAGCTCAACGTCGACCCCGCTCACAAGCCTGTAAAACAGAAAAGACGCAAATTCGCGCCTGAAAGGAACCAAGTCATTAATGACGAGGTTCAAAAGCTGATCGATACCGGAAAGATCCGCGAGGTAAAGTATCCAGATTGGTTAGCCAATGTCGTGGTGGTCAGCAAAAAAGAACGGGAAGTGGAGAGTCTGCATCGACTTCGCAGATTTGAATAAAGCATGTCCCAAGGATCCATTCCCTTTCCCTCATATAGATGCAATGGTCGACACGACAGTAGGTCACGAGCTTTTAACGTTCATGGACGCATATTCTTGGTACAACCAAATATTGATGCATCTGGACGACCAGGAAAAGACCGCGTTTGTTACTGATAAAGGTATATATTGTTACAAGGTTATGCCTTTTGGTTTGAAAAATGCAGGTGCCACATATCAGCGACTGGTTAACCAAATGTTTAAAGATCAACTTGGCGACACCATGGAAGTATACATAGACGATATGCTCGTCAAATCCAAGTGAGCAGCCGATCACATCCAGCATCTGTTGGAGGCTTTTGACGTCCTGCGAAGGTATGGCATGAAATTAAATCCTACTAAGTGCACATTTGGAGTGTCTGCAGGAAAGTTCTTAGGGTACGTCGTTACGCAACGTGGAATCGAAGCCAACCCGGATCAAATAAAGGCCATCATCAATATTCAATCTCCACGAAGCGTCAAGGAAGTGCAAAAGTTGACCGGTCGTGTAGCCGCGTTGAATCGTTTCATATCTCGGTCATCTGAAAAGTGCCACCTATTTTATGATGTCCTAAGAAAGAATAAGGGCTTCGAGTGGTCGCAACAACATGAAGACGCGCTGCAGAAGCTTAAGAGCTACTTAGCGTCACCACCATTGTTGTCAAAGCCAAATATCAGAGAAACGTTGCAGCTTTATCTCGCGGTAAGCAATGTGTCCGTCAGCGCTGTCCTGACGCGGGAAGCGGAAAGCCAGCAGCTACCAATCTACTATGTCAGTAAGTCTCTGCTAGACGCGGAGACCAGGTATTCTTCATTAGAAAAGCTCATTTTAGCCATAGTCGTAGCTGTTAAAAAGCTTGGGCACTATTTTGAAACACATACTATTGTCGTTATGACTAATTATCCTATCAAGTCTGTCTTGCGACACCCAGAATTGACAGGACGCATGAGAAAGTGGGCAATAGCACTTAGCGCGTACGATATCCAGTTTCATCCAAGAACCGCTATCAAGTCACAAGCTTTGGCAGATTTTGTGGCAGACTTCAGCCCAGAGCTAGAAAAGCTTGCGGACGACGAAGTCGCAAAGATTAATCAAGTAAACGACGACTCTTAGATACTATTTGTTGATGGATCTTCTAATTTTCGTGGTGCAGGTCTAGGCATTGTGCTAAAGTCGCCACAAGGGGGCAAGGTAGTACGAGCCATTTGTTGTGAATTTAGAGCGACGAATAACGAAGCCGAGTACGAGGCGCTCATAGCTGGAATGACGTCAGAATTTCATTTGATTTATTGGCTTTTCTTAACAATTGTTTCATGGGTTTGTGTTACCCCGATTCAACAATTGGGAGCAAACTGTTATGGCTGAATTTTTTGACAGGATGACACTGACGCAATGACGCGAGGACTCGATGACGTGATACCATTTGACATGATGACAAGATAAATGTCACCTGAAGACATAGTAAAGGACGCGAGATTGGAGCAGAGTATTAAGTGGTAACGGTCCAACTAAATAAGGAAGGAGTGTAATGAGCCATAAATTCAGCCGTTGAAGAGCGCAAATCAGGACGTTGGAGCGTAAGCGTAGAGGATCTTCCATGATTGAAGCACAAAATTAATGTAATAATTAGTGAATTCATTTTTGTATTCGTTGGAAAAGAGCCAAGGAAAAAAGAGGGCATATAAAAGAGAGAGAGAGATCATTGACGAGTTTTTTACGAAACATTATTGGAAAAACACTAGAGAGAACTTAGCACTCTTGTAACGACAGTCAGTCACAGAGAAAGATAGTGAACTATATTAGTTTGGTGGATCTCCAACCACCCGTGGTTTTTTACCCACCTTCATTGGGGTTTTCCGCGTCATCATTTTTGTGTGTTCATCCCCTTTGATCCCCTTTGCATTCTTTTGTCGCA
This sequence comes from Beta vulgaris subsp. vulgaris, assembly GCF_026745355.1. Classification (NCBI taxonomy): domain Eukaryota; kingdom Viridiplantae; phylum Streptophyta; class Magnoliopsida; order Caryophyllales; family Amaranthaceae; genus Beta; species Beta vulgaris. The sequence goes on from NC_079208.1 coordinate 302,436, forward strand.
TTGTCTTTAACATAATCTGGTTAACTTGTCCCATAACTTTAATTTTGTTGTAAGTGATAAATTTTAGCATAAACAAGCACGATACGGGAATTTACATTTATGAAAAAGAACATGACTACTAGTGTAGACTTTCTTGGTAGTAGGATCAAAACATCGATACCCTTTATATTCCAATGCATATCCAATAAAAACACAGGTTTTAGATTTAGGTTGCAGTTTGTGATTCTTAGAGTTCAGAAAATAAGGAAAGCATTCACATCCAAATGTTTTAAAAAATTGATAGGAAGGACTAAGGAGGACGATGAAATAATTTTTCAAAAGGAGATACACCCCCTAAAACCGAGCTGGGTAATCTATTGATAGTTTAAGTGGCAGTATATGATGCATCAACCCAAAATTCTACAGGAAAGTGGGAATGAATAATCATAGTACGAGCCATTTCAATGATATGACGATGTTTGCGTTCTACAACACCGTTTTGAGCTGGAGTGGGGGGACAAGATTTTTGAAAAATAATACCATTGTCAGAAAAATGTTGAAGAAGAGGAGAATTGTCAAAATTCTCTGCCTTCATCACTTTGAAATATTTTAATTTTGCAATTAAATAGGTTTTCAACCATCTTTTGAAACACAAGGTAGCAGTTAGAATAAACTTCCGATTTTCGACGTAAAGGATAAATCCAGGAATAACGCGAAAAATCATCAACAAACACAACATAATAGAGAAATAATTGATTTGACAAAACAGGAGATTGCCAAAGATCACTATGAATTTTATATAAGGGATATGTAGAAATATGTTAAACTGCATCAAAAGATAAACGATGATTTTTTCCTAGCTTACATCCAACACAATCATCATAAAATTTAGAGGTACATCTGATGTATTTATTTGAACATAAATTTCCTAAAATGCTAGAAGATGTATGACCCAGACGAGCATACCACACGTCACCCGACTCCTTAATGGCTAGGAAAGCAGGAACTGAAGACTCAGGAGGGACAATGCTAGGCTGTAGAGGGTAGACACCTTGTTTACTGGTTCCCTGAAGCAGAACTTCCCCCGTGATCTGGTCCTTAACATAAACAAAAATTTTATCAAAACTCACAACACAATCATTTTCATGACACAACTTGTTAACTGATAGTAAATTATGTTTTAGATTAGGGACATGACAAACAGATAATAAACGGAGGGGACGACTTGCAGTTTTTAAAGTTAAATGTCCAGTACTTTTAATTGGGAGTAAGGTACCATTACCAACTACAACAGAACTACACCCAGTATAAGGAGTTTTAATAGAGAACGCACCATCCTGAGGAGTCATGTGAGAAGCAGCTCCCGAATCCGGGTACCAGACTGAGTCATTAGCTTCACCACCAACAGACAGTGCAGCTAAGGCTCGAGTGACACTTTCTGAGGAGGAGGGAACAAAGCTATGATTGAAACGCTGGGGACAGTAGGCAGCTTGGTGACCTGGAAACCAACACAAAACCACATGTATCGGAAGTAGGGGTAGAGGTAACATTGTCACTATTTGATGAATTACTCCCTGCAGACGATAAATTATTAGTAATATAATCTAGGCAAGGCATACTATAGGATGACAAGTTAGAAAATTTACTTATACCATTTGAGCGTCCCCGATTACCATTGTTAGTTGTTGTTGTTTCCTCCAGGGCCACGATTATTATTATTCCCACCATTCCCACCATTATTATTCCGAGCATTGTTTCCCCCTCTATTATTATTACCACCTCTGTTTCTGTTATTCCTTCCCCGATTTCTCCCTCCAGAATTATTCTGGGAGGAGGAATTTGAACCAGTACTAGGAGATTTAACGGCAAGTAATGCATGATGGGAGGATGGATCAGATGCATCCTTAGAATTAATCAATCGTTGTTCATGCAGTAACAACTTGGGACACAAATCATCAAAACTAATGGGGAACGGATAATGCAGGAGGGTAGTAACGATATGATCGTATTCAGAGTCACGATCTAAACCAAAAAGAGTATACTGCACTAAATCCTGGTTCGACACAGGACATTGAATAGCAACAAGAGAATCAGCAATCACCTTAATCTCACGTAAATATCTATCCATGGTTTGGGAAGCAGTCTTTTTAATACGAGTTAACCGACCTTTTAATTCCATTGATCTGGCCATACTAGCATGCATAAATCTAGATTGTAATCTAGTCCAAATATCCACAGATGTATGTAAATCATGAACATTCACAAAAACATCACGTGAGAGGGTGGCAGAAATCCAGGATTTAACTTGTTGATCAATACGCAAATATTCATAAAAGTGAACATTGGGAATAGTATTACCAGATTCATCAATAACAGTGGCAGGAGGAATAATAGCAGTACCATCAACAATTCCAAGTAATTGATGTGAAAGCAGCATGCAAGTGATTTGCGTTTTTCATAATAAATAATCTTCAGGGGAAGATAAAGTAATGGTTACCAGATTCGTTAAGTTAGGGGCCGATAAAGTCGAAAGACTGAAAGGGGAGGCCTGATACGATGAGCCGACTAGGGGCATTGTCGGGATAGTGTTCGACCAAGCGTGAGTGGGAGGCGGCATTGTGGAAGACACGGCTGGGGAGGCGCCGTGGGTCGAAGTCGCCGGAAAGTTTGACGCAAAACCCGGCGGGAATCTGGGCGTAGCACGCGAGCCGGAGGACGGGGAAGATCCGGCGAATAGGGGCTGGGAGAAAAACGACCCAGCGAATAAATCTGACGGGGCAGAAGTAGACCAAGGCTGCGTGTAGGCGGCACTGGAAAAAGGTGTTGCGACGTTGCTGTGCGCCGGCGATGGCGAGGAGACGCCGGAAGTGGACGTCGGCGAGGGAGAAGCAACAGTGACCGGCGTGGCGGAAGCAGGCGCAGAAGTCATCGGTATTTGAAAAAAAAAAATTAAAGATTTGGTTTTTTTTCCGTTTGTGATTTAGGAAAACTTAAGCTGTGATACCATGTACAAGTGTGGGAATAATTGTGTGTTAACCTGTTGTAGGTTAACCTAACCTGGCATTCAATATATATAGTGTTTATAATACAGACCTATGACTAGTCCTATTATTACTAGTTGCATATGCACGCGATGCGTGCGTCGACAATTTTATGTAGTTATATATAAATGGACATGTTTTTTTTATCTAAAATTATTTGAATAGTGATGTAAATTATTGAGGTTCTCCGGTAGATCATGTTATTATCTTTTTAAATTAAAGGTGAATGATTTTTAATTGTTCAATACCGTCAATATAAAATTTGGTCGATAATTTAATAATTTTCTTTTCAGCGACTTTAGTTTAGTTCTTTAACAATTATAAATGTTAATAAACCATATTGTTTGAACTTTGTAAATATAAAATATTATGTTATCACGATATATTGCTAACTTATTTTTGGTTGAAAATTCTAATTGATTTCATGAATTGATTGTGTCAATCTAATTTTTCAAGTTATTAATGCTATTGCATATTCCATTTTTGACCTACTCATATGACAATTTTCACTGATTCTCATTTTTCAATTTTTCATAATAAGAAAAATATTATTTTAAATTATTAGAGGGTATTTTAGTCACTTCAAAAGAGGACACCACACCTCCTCTCTTGGCTTATATAATAGAGATGAATTAAAAAAAAAGTAGGACAAAGCATTATTCTTTTGGATCCATAGTTGAGCAACACCCTTTCTTAATCATAAAATTGTACACAATACTGATTGGGTGAAAACATATAGACCTAATAAAATACTTTAATACTTGGAAGTCGATACAAATGTACAGGTCTAAAATTGACATTTCATATTACTATATTAGTATTTAGTAGGACACTTAATTTACCAAGTAAGGTTTCGCCTAATGATAAAGATTTAGCCTTATAACTTGGGATCAAATTTCACTAGGAATTCTTTGGGGTGAGATTTCCCTTAACATCCCGCTTTCTACGAAGAGTCTGACCTACAAACCTAATTAATTATATCTGCACGAGGTGCCAGTTCAGTAGATCCTTCGTCCTACCCACTAAAAAAACAGTAGACATTAATCTGTATTTGATAATACCCCTCTGGCCCTCTTAAAATAAAATCTGTGTTTGATCCTATGTGATTTTGTAAGTTTATAACTAATCCACGTGAAGCCGGCGATGATATTTGGTCAGATGCAACTAAAATTTTATAAAACTAATTAAAAAATTGCCCGTCAAAAGACGACTTCTTGTTTATTTATATAGAATGTTGTCATGCTATGTTTGGCAGCTTCCACCTTCCAGTAGATTGACAGAACATTAGTATATAAAATAATCATGAAACTGCACATAAAATGGTACTCATAATTGAAAGATTTGACTTTACTAACTCACTAAATCAATTCTTCATATAATACTGGTAGTAGTTAACTTAAGCCAATAAGAGTTACTATTTCCAACAATTTGCACTTATAAATGAGAGTACCATGAACAAAGATTTATTTATCCGATTTTTTCTAGTAGTATGTATACCTTGTTAATTTAATGACATTTGACGATCATCTATCCATCTTAGTCAATGATCACAATAATCATCCAGTTTTTGCAACTTAGTTGAATCCAAGATCATAATTTGTACAAACGAAGTTTTAAAAGATTAAAAGAATGTCAAAGTAATATAGTAAAGAATGTTACAACTTTATACTCCTACACTCTAAACATGCACGACATCTCAATTAATCGGATAGTTCAAATTGAGCTCTTTCGATATAATTTTAAGTATTGTGTTGTACTTACCTCTGTTTGGATTCAATTGCCACATTACTAATTCAAATGATATGTTATCAATGTGACAATCTATTTCCGAAGGAAGAGTAGTAGCAGTAGTAGTAGTAGTATAATACAGAATCAAGACTCTTTTCTTGGGGGGAAGGGAGTTGTAACAAAATTGGTGGGAGTATTCTATATGCAATGTCTTATGATCTTCATATGTGCTTAATAAGTTTGTGTGTATTTACACGGAAGAACGCCATATTCTTCCCTCTAATGATATGACAATAACTGATACATCATCGTGGTATCTTCGGCGTTCTCCTTGTGGAATTTCTAGCAAATCATAGAAATCCATTCCTGCAAACAGAGAAATTTATGACAAATTATTAGTTCATATAACTACTAATACCTCATACAATACGCTTAACACATCTACAGTCAATACACATTGCACTGCATTACAGTATTACATACATTACATACCAGCTTTTTTAGCAGCTCGAAACAAAACTTCTTCAATGAGATGTTGAGCAGGATCTCCCTCAGGTGTTGAAGCCATGAAGAGCTCGACTTCAGACGCGGCTTCTTCGTTGGTGAAGTATTGGTAAAGTCCATCAGAAGACAGGATCAAGAATCTGTCCCGTGGGCTTACTTTGTGGTGGTAGAGTGATGGAGAACATGTTAGATATGGTGAGTTACCAATGTAGTCTATTCTGAACATCTCTAGTAAGGCTTCATTCCATTTTCGCTGTAGAGAATCAATTAAACACCAATTAACAAAATTACCTTTCAGATTTACACTCCTATAGTCCTATATTGTTACTATTAGAACAAATTAGTAGGCAAATTGTTAAAGAGTACCATACCTGCTTAAGAAATCCTGCACCGAAAGCACGAGTGACTTTCAAGGATCCTTTCACACGATTGTTTACCACCGCGAAAGGATCATCCGGGTGTTCTTTTCTAATTCTTTGAATTTCCTGTAATCATATATAAGCATAATATGAATGCTAAATCTAATTTACAAAGCACAATTCAACAAAAAAAGTCTACCAAACTAGATGAAAGCAATGCAACTTGAATAAATTTTACATGAAAGTAACTAGTAGAGGGATAGGATACCTCTTTGTCATAGGTATTATGATCCACAGTCAGCTGAAGAGAAGAGATGTGTGGAAAATCATCCAAACAGTCACCTTCAGCACCCGATTTTTGGCCTAAAACAGCTCTACTATCACCAACATTCATCAAGTAGATATCTTCACCTATCATCAACATGGCCAAAACACATGAACCCATCAAAAACAGCTCAGGGTTATCATTCACCATTTTATCAGCAATATCCAAATAGGCTTCCTCAGTCTTCCTTAAGGCCTCCGAAAGCGCCCTTAGAACATCTGAATGCTTAATTTTACTTGACCAATTCATACCCATTTCATTAAGTTTTTCCCTTACCCTTTCATCAAGCTCCAATATTTGACTATTATTGTTGCTATTCCTATTCATATTCCTTTGCTTTTCCTCAACACTAACACCATCATCGCCACCCAAATTACCGGTCACTTCTTCTTGATCAACAGAGCCAGAACGACTACAATTAGAACCACTCAATCTTCTTCTACTCAAGCAATCATTTGCCTCCTCATCGAATTGGTTTATTCCCATACTCGAATCTTTAGAGATAGTTGATTGATTGGAGGCGGAGGCGGAGGCAGAGGCAGAGGCAGAAGCTGATTGATCAGACTCCGATCTGCTATCATGTAGCAAACCTTTGAGCTCTTTATGGACAGCAGAATAAAGATTGGATAGCAAGAAATCAGGAGCATCAGGACCATTAAATCCATCATAGATCCCAACAAAAACCCAAGCATGATCTTCAGGAATCACTACATGTACTCGATCTTCCCCTGCTTTCCCTTGAGCCCATTGAACATTCTCAGACTCCATTCCCATTCCCATTCCCATTCCCATACCCATTCCCATAGAAGCATTATCATCTTCTAAACTGATTTGACAGCTGAAATTAACAATACTGCTGCTCTTCCCAATACTATCATTGTTATAATAGCTTCCACTAATGGAATCATACCCTGTTTTTCGATTCCGATTCCCCCAAATAGCTCCTAAGATAGAATCTTTAATCCCTTTGATAGAACCCCATTTGTTAAACTCATACTTAGACTTGATCCTCTCCAATCTAGGATTGCTCCTTTGCTGATCAATTGGGCCTGAAAGAACCCCTCTTTCAATAGGACCCGATAAGAAACCTCGCTCAATCAACCCGGACCCTGACCCGGAATTCCGGGTCAGAGGAAGTGGGCCAGAATTGATAAGATTTCTAGGAATTGGCTGTAAAGGAACCGAAGCAAAAGAAGGTGAACTCTCAAAAGAAGAAGCTCGATCCATAGTACAAGGATAAGCATCCAAAAACAGAGTAGTTGATAAAGGAGTAGATGTGTTTGCACTAATAGAAGCTCCGGAGATAGTTCGGAAGATCTCCGGCAGCGGTGGTGGTGGTGGTGGTGTGTTTGCTTTAAGAATGTCAGTCAATAATTGCTGCGGTTGCTGTTGCAACGAAGGCGGAATATAACAGAAAGAATGGCCAAATCCATCATCGTGAAGTGGGTTTTTGAGCACTACAGCAATGTCATGTCGTTGAGAAATATCTCCGGCAGCTGCGCCACCACTTGCTGGGCAGAGACACGGCGTTAACCTCCCAACTGTGTTACCCATCTTTTGTAATAGTATTTGTTTCGCTGATGACTGAAGAGATAAAAGAATAAGAATGAAATGAAGGAATTATACCTGAATATTGTTGGTGGTTTTCTTCATTGCTTGAAATTTATTTTAGAGAGAGAAAGAAAAGAGAAGAGAGAGAAAGTTGTGTAATGTTATGTTATGTCATGTATTCATGTATTGTGAGTTTTTGGAGAGGGGGAGAAATGGAATCAAACAAGAATAAAAAAGGAGAGAGAAGAGTTGACTTTTTTTTTGATAGTGGGTAATGAGTTTATTTGAATAAGAGGAGGGGAGGTAATTTTTTATTGGTTTATAATGTGGGTGGCCGTTGACATTTAAAGTTGGTTATAACGAATATAAAAGATAAAGTAATGTGAGTATGTAAGAGAAAGATGATGTGATTGTGTGGGGGAGGTGCCTGCCTGGAATTTATGCGTGCTCTACTATCATTCGTGTTTTTTGCTAAAACCCAAATGAAGTATGTTGCACACTCTTCAGTTTAACAACAATTACTATTTCTAATTTATACCTCATCCGTTTAGAAATAGTTACACCATTTGATTCGTCTTAAAGTTATATTTTAGGAAAACATAATCATATGGGATCTTGTTAGATTCGTCTCAGTGTATATTTTTTTAATATTAACTTTTTATAATTTTTACTCATTAATAATTGAAGATATTAACGTTTTGAAACCATCCATCGACAAGCGTGAAAACATGAAACGGTGCAACTATTTCCAAACGGATAAAGTATTTCCGTAACTACCGAGCTTGTTTGGTTTAATTAGTTGAGTATTTATCTTGTAATTTTAAGTTAAATATTTTCAACTGTAGTACTTAGGAGTTAGGAGTAGAAATTCTTCTTACCCTTTCCCCTACTTTCAAGTGTTGGCTCATAAATATTTGACCAAAAACAAAGGAGGTATATATATAGCGTAGGAATTAAAATATCTCAATGATTTTGTTCAATTATTGTCAAAAACTTGAGTATATATAGTTCGTCTCACTTCGTAGTAGAAACCTTCTAAAGGTAAGATTAAATGAAAGATTAAATAAGTAATCCTTCATATTTGTAGAACAAATAGAAGTGATCATATTATAAGAAGATATAACGAGAAGCTAGTGAACAAAGTATGTAAATTCTCTACATATTATCGATTGACAAAGAAATAAACTCAAATCTTTTATTATAATGTAAGGCTCAATAAAATGTACATATAAGCAAAGTTCTAAAAATTGAGATTCTAGTTTGAATTGAAAACGACTTTTAGAATCGAATTCTAGAATTTTAAGGTCCTACAAACACGTATAATTATATATTGCACTTAATCTTCAAGAATGTGCTAAAATTATAAGTTAAAAATCCAAAAATTGTAAAAAATAGCTATTTACTCACTATATTAGCAATAACTAACCATATATATCTATTATTTGCTTTGTTAGCATGACTTAAATTTACAAGGTTTTCACTAATCAAAAAAAATGTATAGAATCGTGAATTAAATCATCCCATATATTGAATCATAAAATCGTAAGATTTTAAGATTTGAATCGCGATTTTAATAACTTTGCATGTGAGTATTCCAAAAAAAAAAAAAAAAAAAAAAACTAAAGAAAAGTATTGCAATTTTTCAATAATTAGATATTCGTTTCGATGTCATAATGTTGAAATCCAAGCAAATGAAGACATAATACAATAATTATATTTCTTCACCAAGTACTATTTTCTTGAGTGTGATGATTTGATTCTGGTGGATGAAATAACACCTGGGACAAAGAGTTGCAAACTACTATAGAATATAGATCAAGAAACAAGTCAAGTCAAAGTTTGTCTAATTAATAGAGTAGATGTTGGGGTTATTGCATTGGTAGTGGCCAGCTTTGTCTTAGAAGGCAATGACATATTGAAGACAATGGTGCCACGTGGCATTTCTCTCTTATGTACTTACTGTACTTCTTACCCTTTTTGGTCCACTCCTTGTATTTGATGGCTTGATGTCCCATAGGCCATAGTAAAGAAGAGTGAAGTGGAAGAAATAATCTTTCAACAACAATAACAATGTGAAGGATAAAATCCTTATATAGTCGTATTCTATACTCCTATATCTCAAAAGTCAAAACCCTTATCTTTTGCCTTTTGGTGTTCATAAAAATACATCTCCATTTACTATAAACTATAAACCATTATAAACAGATTGTACATAGACTGATACGAATACAGATTCAGATACGGGTAATAGGGACGGAAAACGGCAAGATTTTGTATGCATACCCATACATGATATGTATCGTATCAGGCACGGTTAGAAGTACGAGTACGTAACCTAGAATAAGTACGCACACTACATAGATTATAAATTAGTAATTACTCTTATAAATTCCCTTATTAATTAACTTTATGTTTGAGATTTAAGACTAATCGCTATGTGCCTCTATCACTTAATAATGTTTGAAAGTCATTGAAGACCCAATTCGTGTTCTGCTTTGTATTTAGGCAAATATTGCTCTATCCCAGTTTCACGCAAGTATATTTTTTTACACTTAATGTTATGGTACAAAATGTTGGGCCGCAAAACAAAGTCACGTCCATAAGATGAATGTCACTGAGATGCATTTGTTATGTTGGAATGTCATACCATAGAATTTACCCTACAATCTTTGGGATATGCTACGAACACAAATATGTGCCACTCTTCTTCCCCTTCAACCAAGCAGCTTTCATTCTATGAGCCACATCTACATTCAAATTTTCATCCTTTTGCATAATGACTCCTAGATACCGAAAGAAGCCGAAGCCTATGTGCTTATAACCTCACTAAACTTACATCTAAATTTCTTATTGCAAACAAGCACAAGTTCGATGACACAAAGACCAATATGAAATTATGATGTATCTCAACTAGTACTAAAATCCCTCCCCTACATTGAAATAGTGGGCAGTAGTCATTAATCGCGCTCATATTACAAGAAGTTTCGACACTTGCATTTGTCTTCGATGTGAAACAATGTTCACAGAAGAAAACAAGAGAAATGACCAAATTCCAAAGTGACAAAATGAAACCAAATCTAAAAATACTAAGCATAGCTGCGCTCAGCTCCAATGCTAATCTCTGCTTTTGATCCACTGTTCGTACTTTTACTTGAACTTCCATCTGATTCTAATACCTTTTCGATCTCAGCGCTAACCTTTCCGTGCTTCTCAACTAACTCAGAAGTACTTAGAGCCTCTACAAGAGTCTCCTTTATTTCTTTCGAAATGACCTGGATTCTATTTCGCAGTTCTCCATCAGCGTTCTTTCCAGCCTTAGCTAGCTCCAATTTCAGCAAATTCATTTTGTTCCTTAAGTCTGATGAGTTGACAGTTTCTTCAATCTTTTTGTGTATTTCTTCATCTAGTTCTCCAATCATACTTTTTACGTTCGTGGGCAAGCTCCCTTCAACAGTATCTCCAGCATTTGTTTCTACAATCTTCAGATCCAAATCCAGGGACCTAAGAACAGTTGCAAATTCTGTTTGTATCTCTTTCTTCACCTCTGTAATCTTTTTCTTTAATCCACTGTCCATATCATCCAGTGTGGAGGCTTCGGATTTCTCAAGTTCACTATTCAGCATTTCAACCTTCTCCTTTATATCAGGGCGATCGAGGATCTCTTTGAATTTCTTGTTCACCTCCTGCTTCAACGTGGTTGATTTACTCTTAGTTTCAGAGATTTTCTTGGCATTAGATAATTCTTTAAGCATATCGAGCTTATAATTGAGGCTTGCGGAATTAGGGGCTGTGGATAGACGTTGACTGAACTCGGCCTTAAACCTCTCAACCTTATCCAGCAGCACTGGATGTGTGAGTTCATCTTGGGAATTTCTTGCTTTAGAGAGTTCTTCCCGCAACTTCAAAAGCCGGTCCTTCAAGCCTAAGGCTTGAACAGCTTCAGAAAATTCATTGTCAACTTCCTGCTTGAGCTTCTCTATCATCTCATCCACATTTGGAGTTTCTGTTGACAAAGGCATGGATTTCAGAATTTGCTGCTTCAGCTTTTCCACCTCACCCTCCAGCTCCAGCGATGAAAGCTTGCTTTGATGTGGTTCTTCTTTCCTCTTCATATTCACTTTCCTCTTAGGATCAACAGGTAACCCCTCTTGAAAACCTCCAATTTTCCGGAACTTACTTGTCCTATGATGCAAAAGATCTTCAATGTCCATTTTCACAAGCTCCTGCCATTAACCGACAATTGAGCATAACAGCTTAAATGAAAAGTTTGTCCACAAAAGAAGCACGAAATTGCCTTTGTAGCGTGCTCTATGGCTCTTTTATTAGCCAAGCAAGCAGCAATAGCAATTTTCTTTTATTAAATGTAAATGACAGTAGAAAGACACAAAGTTGGCTACAAAGGATCAAAATTCTTATGCCCTCAAGCTATTAACTATCAGAAATACTTACATCCATCGATTCTACTATTGCCTTCTTGATTTGCTGTGATGTCCATGATGGATCGGCGTGTGCACCACCAAGCGGTTCCTGCCACGGCAGAGAAGTCAACTAGGTTGCCCAGCTAAAGGATTGGTACATAAAGTGCTTTGTCAAGTACATTCAACAACTAGCAAGGACATTGAAGAATATTTGAACCACTCTATTATAAATAATATACGGCAACAGGGGTGGGACACGAAAAATAAGAAACTAGGGGACTATAGAACAATACAAAACGATTCATGTTCAACCAAATATAAAAAATACCACAAAGGAATGTGAAAAATCAGGGTGTTGGAGAAGTTAATTACAGGGATGACACCGTCTGCAATCTGTAACCTGCACAACTCTGCACTAGTTATCTTCAGCTTTTCTGCTGCCTACATGAGACAAAAAAAGGGTATAAGGAACCTTCCATTTTCACTTTCCATCCATATATTGTTTAGGATATTGTGTAGACCTTGGGAGCAGCTTTAGCACTCTTCCACAAGATAGCTGCACATGCCTCTGGACTGAAAAAAAAATATACAAAAACTATTAATAATATTATTCAAGACATTCTAACTAAAATCAACTTCAATCAGGCAGTGCAACGGCGCATGTAAGCACACATGCACACACACACACACACACACACACACAAAAACACACACACACACACCAGGTTTTCTTCTTCTAGTGAGGGAGGAGGGGGATTAGTAATTCAGGCAGCGTAGCATTGGCCTATAATCATGACTTGTACTTTGGCTGCTTCGGTTTTTAGACAATATCCAACTATCTAATCTTTTGACATATACAGTATACAATGAAATAATTCTACACCAGGCTAAAAAACTCTTTTTATTTATAAAATTGGATTAAAAAATTGGGGGGAAAAGGCATCATTTACTCCTATTACATTATTTTTCATTAGCCAATTTATCACTCACAAATATCCTTTGTATGCATTTCCAAATCAGCTTTAGCTACATTTTGGAACCTGCTACAAGAAAAGGAAGTCGAACATATTCATAGGACTAAGTATTAGTGATTGGTTCATAAAAAGATCAACATCATTGACAACACAACAAATGTTCAATTTTTCCTCCACTAAAAGGACTGAACCTATACATTGTGATAAGTAAAAACACAGCAAGCCATTTCAGATCTTAAAGATATAAGCTTAAGCACAAAATTCTACCATGTTATATTTTTCCGAAATTTCTGCCAACAGTTTGCAAACATGTTTCATAGGACTTTAATTGCATACCCCCCTCACCCCCAAAAAAAGAAACAACAATAATAATTAAAAGGTGCATGTGCACAAGTGATAATCGTCATAATAAATGGACTTAGATTACAATATGACACCAATCTTTCCTCATCATGATAATATGTAGTTCACCTTTGGTAGATGAGTTTTGATCAGGAGGATTGAACCCTAATGCATCTTTGGTTTTGCCCATAATTAGGCTTAACTCAAGCTCCCTTTCAATTTTAAAGTGTTAAATCATATCCTAACACAATCGCATTTTTGCATAACATGGACCACAAGAATAACTTACATCAATTATATAAAGGAAAAATTAATCAAAACAATCCCAACTATGGTCGGTCTGTTATCAATAATCCAAAGTCCCAACTATGAGTTTTTCTCAAAATAGTCTGAATTACTGTGGTTGTCTTTCTTAAATGCTCTCATAGTCTCATGACCTGCATAGATCTGTTAAATAAGCAAGTATTGCCGCACAATTACTTTTAATTGGCTCCTCGTTTTTTTTATAAAGAAAATTGTCATTGCTATAATTTGCTTCTCTCACTTTGGACCCTTAACACCATTGAAAGCCAGCATACAGCACATCCATTATGATCTTTGCCTAAATTTTCTCATTTTCTGAAGGGATAAGATCGAACTTTTTTGTACTCTTTGAATGCCTGATATATTTGATGAGTGTAAAACCTGTTAAATGCTTTTAGTTCATTAGGGAATAAGATCATTTCTCTATCAAAAATAATTCTGAAGCATATAATAATCACTTTTTCTATGTGACTAACGAGATGACACTAGAAAATCTACATATTCAATCCATATTATAGCAACAAGGAAAAATTAACAGAAAACATATTATTGATTATTGCATCACAACTTGCGGAATTAGAGGATAAAACTATTAATAATTTTCTAATTTTTGGGTTAAAAAATAAATGGAATAATAATAGAAATCACATTTTAATTATATCAAATTCATTGTAGACGGTTGCGCACTTCTTTTAAAAAATAAAATAGATATTACAACAATATTACAAGATTGAATGAAATGCACGACTAGATACCAAAGTAAAATAATTCTTCAGATAGAGAAAATTCTAGAAAAAAATAAAATATGTCAACAAATTTGAGATTGTTTTGGGAAGGATAGGGGAATAGTTGGGATTATTTGAGTTAAACAAATATATAGAATTATTTCAGAAGACCATCAATATTTCGAATTATTGTTGTCTAGTTTTCTAAAAATTAACCTCTTGAACTGGTTGTAGGTCACCTTGAAGCATTTGTGGAATACCTCTTGCTAAGTTGGAATCTTTTTCAAAGAACACATAGTTGGGATTATTAATAGCGGACCAGCCAAAGTTGGGATTACAGTCAATTTTCCCTTATTTCCCCTTATTTAAAATGTTCTAACCAGGTTGTGCTTTGCCTTTCACAAATTTTATAATGTTAAAACTTAAAATAGGTCTTATCACATAGGCAACAATTTTCCCACTGTAGCAACCACCCCTCCCTCCTCAAAATGAAATCAGTCACTTCTGACTTCGGTCATTGTAATTTCTGAGATCATGTTTAAACACACTCCAATAAATTCTCGACGGCAGACGAAATATATGTAACAAGTAGAAGATAAATATGAGAGAAGTTTGATTTCCAAGATACAAAGTAATGGACTAACAATATTTAACTAGTTACCGTTTTTATTCTTTAAAATGCTTCTGCTAAAAGTTCTTAGCTGATGACTTGCATTTTTCCAGTAAGGGAAAAACCTTTATAATTTTACGTAATAAGATACCTTAAACAGAAGAATCAAATCAACAGAGCCTAGCTGTTGAAAAAAAAGAGAGAAAGAAGGCAAAGACGCACAGAACAAGAGTGAATAACGAACTTCGTTACTCCGAAACAGGTATGAGTGTTGAGTGTTAGGTCGGCTACATAGTGTCAGACATGTCAAGGCTCAAAAAACAAGACAAGTAGAAACTGTCTTAAAATTGGACACCGGTGCTTAGACATGGGCCACATGGCATAAGACATGACCTACATTTACATGGACTCCCATACCAGTATCAGATACAGGTAGTATCCGACTCATTAATTCTGAACTTTGGATACTGAGACAGCATCCTAAGTTTGGACATGGGTACTTGGTCTTGGATATGCATTCATTATTTATTCTCCATTTTCCATACATATAGTCTCAAATATAAGTACTCCCTGCCCTTTTCTTCTTGTACTGTTCCAGTGCACATATTTGGCCATCAAGATCTTTAGTTACATATGTAAAAAAAAATTATATTAGGAAACCACATTAAAACAAATCTAACAAGATTCCACAAGATAGTAATTTTATAAATTAGTAAAAAGAATTTGAAGTCGAAGATTTGAAATTTAATCATGAAAATAGAAAGAGGAACTCTTACAAAGAAACAGAGCAAATATATGTCTCACCATATACCCATAGCACACAAAATTACTCCATACATACAGAAACGCACTAGGTTACTAGGATTGAAAACATAGAAATAAAAGCAACATTGATAATTTACCACACATTTTGCTGTTAACATTCAAACCAAACAAAATTTAGTTACCCACAGGACCACATGCAAAAGTTTTTTAATCAATGCTTCTATATTTTATGATTCATCATCAATATTCAAGACATGAAAAGAACACTCAAAACATCACCTTGCTACATAGAAGACTGCATTTTCTAGCATCAGCAATTTGTTAGCACAGCCAATGGCTAGAGCACCACCAGAACCACCTTCACCAATAACAATAGAAATAACCGGTACTTTCAGCCCAAACATAGTCCTTAAATTGTGAGCTATTGCTTCTCCCTGGATCCAAGTATAATGAATAATTAGTTAAAGACAAAATAATCTCGTGAAAGGAAAGAAAACTGTCTACACATACTTGCCCTAGCTCCTCAGACTTCAAATCCGCATATGCCCCTGGAGTATCAATAAAGGAGACAATGGGGAACCCATGATGATCAGCATAATACATCATGCGTAGAGCCTTCCGGTATCTGTCATCAGAAGAAAACTTTCAAAAGAGGACATGTAAGCCAATGCTATCTACATGCATTAACTTGGCTCTATGTCCATTAGAAACCAACTGAGTAACAGCATAATATCATTTCATTAACTTTCTAGAAGATCATCAATTTCGACAGTTAATCAGTTATGCAACCACACACCCATGAGGAGTAGGCATCCCGAAATTGCGTGCAATATTCTCCTTTGTGTTTCTTCCCTTCTGATGACCAATGAACATATACGACCTACCATCTATGGTACCAAGACCAGTAACTATAGCAGGATCATCATAACCAGCTCGATCTCCATGCAGTTCCACAAACTGATTATACAAATATGCAATTAATGATTGTGTGAGCAACCTCAGTAATTTCCATAATTACTGTTAGCATATTAATTACAAAGGAAAAAATAAATTTTCTATATATTTGAAACATATAAAAAGTCAGAAACCTTCTCTGTGATATTGAAAACATGATCAAGAAAAGTTGGACGGTTGGGATGCCGAGCAATATTCACACGCTGTATAGGAGTTAGATGTAGGTACAGTTCCTTCAGTGCCTATATAGAGAGCCATAAGCAATCAATAGGAATCATAGTCAGGGTAACACAAAGAACCTTCGAAAAAATGTAAACATAAAGAGCTCTATATTTCTGAGAGGGTGTCCCAAGAATAACATCAGCTAATGAACATTGAAGTGCAGAAAGATGGAAATTAACATGTTTAAAAGGCAAGGAAATCTTTGATGGTAATTACTGAATCATCTGGCTTCTTCCAAGTCTATATTTAAGCTTAAGTCATCATCATTTGAAGCAAGCTCAATAGAAAAACATCAGAGTTAGATGTAGGTACAGTTCCTTCAGTGTCTATATAGAGAGGTATGAGCAATCAACAGGACACATAGTCAAGGTAACAAAAAGAACCTTCGAAAAAATTGTAAATATAAAGAGCTATATGTGTCTGAGGGGTTGCTAAGAATAAACATCAGCTTATGAACATGAGATGCAGAAATATGAAATCAACGTGTTTAAATGGCAAGGAAATCTTTGATGGTAATTACTGAATCATCTGGCTTCTTCCAAATCCATATTTAAGCTTGAGACATGATCATTTCTTTTTACCAATTTACCACAAATCATAAGAGGTTAGCTCTCCACAAGGCTGCTAAACCAATGCACTCCATATTGGACAGTCACATCTGCTACTTACTAAACTATGTTCCAGAACCTTTTTGTTTCCACTTTAAAAAATGTTTCAAGCTTCAAAATGGCAAATTAAGCAAATCAGGGCTTATCATACAAATAACTTTCACTATCAAGAGCTACAGCTTCTAGTTTAGAAGGGCCAAACGATGAAATCTATGTTATTGGACTCCTCGTTCTACCTCAGGTATCCCAGTCGGATCCTCAACACTACACTATGGGTATCAATGTTTTGGTACTAAATTTTGGTGCAAAATCATGGATGATTTTCATCAAATAGACAAGTTGAACATTTAGACATGTACCCATGTCGCACATGGGTACCCGACTCAAGTAACATAGGATGAACTTACAATTTGAAGATTTTTTTTGTTAAACTAGTAATTTTATTCCAATCAAGACAGAGGTGAAACCAGCAAAAGATTTTACAAGTAAGATGTAGGGAGTGCCACGCATTTAAGGAAGGTGAGCAAGAGACAAACAACAGCATACACGTGAACACTTACACGAAGCAAAGAAAGCCAATAGACATCAAGAGAACCCTTTCATAAAATCGTGTATGACCTTATTTAGAATATCAATGAATGGAAAATGTTCTGCTTGATTCAAACTATACAAGAGCCTCAAAATTGGCAACCGACATGCTTGATGCAACAAGACTTCAATCCTTAAATAGGCAATGAAATTCTATTTTTTATTGCGAATTTCGAATACAAATCCATGTATTCTGTATTCCCTTTGATCTTTTACCTCCTTTTTGTTTTTTTGTTCGTGAGGTCAAAGTTAAAAAAAAATCTGACCATCTATTTTAATTTATGTATAAGAAAAAATCATCATCATAATATCATGTGATATCTTGCCAGGTTCCTTTAATGAGTACTTCTATATTCGAAATATCAAAAAATCACCATTTTTGCAAATATGTTATTAAAGATAATTATGGTAGTTCATGTGCATTCTGAAAAAGCAAATGTTGAATGAACCTAGAGGATGACCCACCTAAAATTTCAATTCTTGAGACAGATACATGTATCAAATACCCATGGAACTAGTGTGACCCTTTAGTGGGAGAGTCGGAGAGGTTCGGTCAAGGGATGTCTGATATTTCCATCTGTTGGAACTTTGGATATCTTTAAAACACCTCTAATAATAAATTTCTGAATGAGATGATAACACCTTTTAGATTTCTTATGTGCCCTACACATTTTAGATTGTGCAATCACCCCATTATTGTCACGATAAATATCCGGTAGATTCAAAATGTAAGAACCACACCTAACTCAAAATTAAATTTTTACATTCAAAGTGCCAGTTTTGTTGCTTCTATATCAGCAATGTACTTCGCCTGAAAAATCTCTTATTTGCTTAAAATGGAAGTGTTCAAACGAATTCGGGACTAACAAAAAAGAAAAGTGTTTAGACTATTCCCACGGAGGGAGTAAATTTTAGCTCCATTGAACTTGTTGATTATCTAGGACCTCCATTGTACTTATTTCGGAGGTATGATCTGAAGTTTTTTGGTTATCCTTGTATGTCAGAAACACCCATTTAACGTTTTGGGACACCTTCTCAAATGGATTAACTCAGGTGGACTATTTCTTCAATGATTATCTACTCAAGGAAGAAATATTGAAAACGACTCTTTAATAGACTAGTCTCGGGGGTCAGGGTACTTTTGGTAGTAACACACTAGTATTATGTTAGCTTGATGAGGAAGGCAAGTAGACTATAAATAGAGGAGATTAGGGAGAGAAAATTTGATGAAGTATATATATTTCAGAGTTTACTTTACTGAGTTAACTTTGGGAGTGTGTCAAGTCACTCGAAAACTTGATAATCTATCATTATTTTCTGTTATTTCCATAGTTATTAATCAAAAATCATCATATTTTCCTTTATACTACTGTCCTCATATCCAGTTTATTACAGACTCATTAGATTAAATTGCTTGGTGTTCATTATTTAATCTAAGTTCATACTCGTTTAAATTGTTCTCATCAAAAAATTGTGAAGATCCTAAGAGAAAAAATAATTTTGATTTTGCCTAAAATTGGCTCCTTAACATGAAAGCATTAAATTGAATCATATTGCATTATTTCTTAAATGTTTGTAGAAAAATTGCACCCCGAAACAGCCTTGAATTTTTAGACAAACGTGATAATGGATAAATTAAATCACCTGCTGGTATTTATCTTCCAATGATGCTATCTGATCACTGAAGTCCAAACCAGTCTCGTTTGCCATCTTCCTTACCTGCCAAAGCAATTAAAATTATATATACCTGTTATATAAACCAACTCTTGAGGTGTCTGGCGTTCATCAAAAATACTTTCAAACACATTTACTTTCTTCCTGTTTTATAATTTAATTTTAATATGCTACTCCTTCCTTTTCTTATTAATGTTCCATGCACATCTTTAACTATAAATATACGTATTACATACTTGTAAAAGAAATACAAAAGTTCATTATTAAAGTACTCATTAAGATGTGCTTATGTTTTTTCTTATATATTTGCAAAAATTAAGAAGATTCTACGTAATTCTAAATAGTGCTAAGATTCCAAGTAGGAACATCAACAAGGAACGGAGACAATATGACTATTGTACATGTTTTTATAACTTAAAGCACGCATTGTTGCATGGACTTGAATCTAGTATACATAGAAGGTAGAAAAACTTTAACCAAACACCATATAAAAAAAACACTAACAAATCCACAACTAAACCATAAAACATAATAACACCACTCACATCTACAATCTTCCTCTGAAGATCCATAAGTGGCTTCTCAAAGTCGAGAGTGACAGGTTTCGGCTTCTCCTTCAAGGGCTTGAAAGGGGACAAATGAGTTAAAATTCCCCCCTTCACATTGATATCAGGATCTTCAGGCCATGGATACTCATTCTTCTTCACTTTCCTCACCTTGGCAACCACTGAGAATCCCATATTTTTCTTCCCATAAAGTAACCGGGTCCTTCCAAGTTCCCTCAAGGCTAAAGGCCCCTCCCTGAGCCAGGGCAGGACGGCCGGCCGCCCCGGGCCCAGGGATAACAGGTCATTCATTCCAGACTTCCAACCACAACACTTCAAAAATTGATCTGATCAAACAAACAATAACACATGAACTATTACATCAAAATATGAGCATCTACAAATTGTAACATAAATTTTCTTATCATTTAGTTCCATAAAACAAACATGAATTAACGAGTTAAAAGTTCGAATCATAAGTTTATAACATGTAAATTATCTCTATAAACATGAAATAAAGAGGAAAAACAAAAGACGTTGAATTCACAAAACAAAACAATAACAACAGCATAAGATCAATCGCACGAATAATCACATGAAGTAGATCTTTAGAATCGCAAGAAATGAAATTTTCACATGAAAAATCACGAACAAAAGATAGTTTAAAGTTTAAACAAGTAGATTGATCTAAGGAACACAAAAGAACCTGGAACGAGCTTCAGAAATTGAAACCTCGTAAAATCCGCCTGAGTGAGAGGAGTGAGAGAAGTGAGAGATTTCTAGAGTTCAGAGTTGGGGCAGAGTGGTGTATTAACTACTCCATTAACTAACCCCAGATGTAACTCTTTCATGAACAAATGGGCCGAAATTGTTGGTCCAGAGTATTGCTATTTATTTATTATTGATACATAATCAATTTTTAAAAAAATTTGTCGTAAACAATCTTTTAAATATAAGTTTTTGCGAAAAAATATCTTTTAAAAAAAAACTGGCAAAATAAGATCTTAAATTTCTTTTCCATGAGGAACAACTTTAAATTATTTGATAGGCACTGACCAAGTATTTTGCGGCTTCGATTCACTAAATTCAAACATGGCAAGGTACATAATCCACTTTTTCTTTGTTTCAACCCCATTTCCCTTCATATACTGATGAATTCAATGTCGAAAAATATTTGGTCAATGTCGAAAAATGGAGAAAAGCATAGTTGAAAGATAGAGATGTCGTTCACGTACCTTTCACATGTTTGGTTTTAACGAGTCAACATTAAAAAAAAGTTTGGTCAATGCTGAAAAATGGGTCGAGAGTATTTCTCACAAAAAATTCTCTTATTAAGGTCTTATTTTGCCAGATTTTTCAAAAAATATTGTTTCCCGCAAAAACTTGTATTTAAAAGGTTGTTTTTGACAATTTTTCCCTTTTTTTTTAAATAAACATAATCACTTTAAGATGCATAACAAACATAAGTTGGATTCTAATATTATTATCCTAACTTTTATCATTGCTAAATGGTAGATAATTTCTCTAAACGATACCCCTATTTTATAGTAAGTAATATATTTAGTATTAGTAGTATGAAATGAATTCCCGTAATTACATTGTGTCATCGTGATGACAATAGATAATTAATATTTATCGAAAAAAGTAATTCATATATAGTAAAAGTTTTACTATGTATGATGTAATAAACTCTATGAAACCACTACTATAATACTGAAAAAATATTAGAAATGAGTAATGATCGTGAATAATAATAATAATATGGGTTGCATTACATGATAGAAGATCTTATATACAACCTAAAATAATTACATGGGTTGCTCTATTTAACTAATACTCCCTTTATTTATTTATTTTGTCATTCTCACTTTCCTATACACGTCTCCAATGCACCTCTTTAAACTTGAATATTTCTCATTACATATTTGTAAAAAGTATAAGGATTAAATATTAATAAAGTACTAATTGAAAAAAATCAAATAAGACCTCACCTGACTATATTTTTTCTTATAAACTGAAAAGATTCTCTCTAAGAATAAATAATGTCAAAATTCCAAGTGAGAAAAATAAATAAACAGAAGGAAAACACAAAAATCATTGGCTTATAAAACACAAAATAATGTTAATAAATTTATAGCTAATATTACCAAGAAAGACTCATGTCAAACTCTTTTTAGAAGCTTTAAAGGAAAATTTATAAATAAACATATGTTCGGTAAGATCAAGTTCCATTATCATGAGCATTACATGGAAGTTTGGAACTCCCTATACAAAATACCATCTAAATTCAATTACCAACACCATCATCTGTTACAAACTTAAAAGCGAATAAAAGGGCCAAATGCCTTCTAATAAGTGTACTTCCAATACTTTCGCGGATTTTCACCTTATCCCTTCTGAATACATAATGTAGTAGAAGCATCAGTCTATTTTCAAGTGACTTATGCTTAAGATTCACTTGTGATCTAGACATCTAGTATACAAGGCTATACTCTTTATAGACTACCCTATATTATGTGTATGCGACAAATGATATTTTCTTCGAGTACAAAGTGAGCTTCAAGAGCTTTGAGATGAGTCAACCTGGTGCCATAATACATCAGCATAGGCTTTCTCCTCGTCCTCCTCATGCACCACACAGTTCACTACTTCAACTTCATCATCCTCATCAGGAACCTCTTCTGCCATCTCTTCTCCAACAGCAAGGTCTGAAAGTCTTCCATTCTTGGCAAGTTCTGCTAAGGCCTCACTCATAGCACGCTTTGTTGCTGGCCTATCTCTTGGCCCGTATCTTGGGGCAGGCGCAACAAAGGGTAAACTAATATCGTCCAGATTTTGGGAGATGCCTGGACTGCTGACATTACTCCCCGGTGGAGGACAAACAAAAATGATACCAAGTTCATAGTTGCATACATGAAGCCTCAAGTTTGAAGAGTGATCTTCATTTGTTCCACTCCGGATGCCAGATTTGCTTGAGATTGGTCGTCCCCAGGCAGCAGCACTCAAGTTATGTGACCCGCAGTAAATCCAGCCAAATGAAGATCCATCTATTTTGTTTTTAAAGCGTCTCCTTGCTACCTGCTTGTAAAATTCTATCTTAATTTACATTTACATCATTGACATCAGAATTGTGATAACCTAACCAACGGTCCCCTTTGTGGATAAGGTCTCACTTCACATGTCTACAGTCTAAACCCTCATTCATGAAAAATCCATAAACTCTTCCCTTTTCAGACAGAATTAGAGTTCATCCATACGAGTTTCATAAATAATTTAAATGAAGAGCAAAATCAAAGAAGCAACGAGGTAAAACATCTTGCAATCATGATTCCATTTTGTTGCTTGAAATAGCTTTATTGCTGCTACAAAGCTTCCGTATCCATCAAAACACTCCCACAAGTCCTTATTTATAAGGGAAAAAATTGGCTTAATTACCTGGATCAAAAAAGCATTTATACCTTGACATGCATGGGGT
The DNA here is from genome assembly GCF_026745355.1 of Beta vulgaris subsp. vulgaris. NCBI lineage: Eukaryota > Viridiplantae > Streptophyta > Magnoliopsida > Caryophyllales > Amaranthaceae > Beta > Beta vulgaris. The sequence goes on from NC_079208.1 coordinate 326,126, forward strand.
ATCCTTCCCGTTCGCTGGGATGAGGAACAGCATCATGGAGTATGTTAACCATCTTCAATCTTTGCCACGTTTTCTAAGTACAGAAAAAGTTGGAAAGCATAAACAAATTAAAAGAATTTAAAATTGACATTTCAATCTTTTTTGGGGTGTAAACGATAACTAAAGAACCCAAAAACTGCCCTCTACCTCAATACCACATAAAGAAAAGAAACCAAAAACTAGAAGAGATCAAATTTTTCTTTTCGTTACTTTAAACATGGCACATACCAGGAGGAACTATATACAGCAAAAACCAAACAAATGATGAGAAAATCAAGATAAATCTAGAAATTCTCGAAAGTGTAGAACATTTTCTCACTCCAACTTTTAATCGATACTGTAGAGAGATAAAAGTTTTCCAGTATATCACGAATAACCTATTAAACTATGGCAGTGTTCATCCAAATGCAATGAGCTACACTACTATATGTGAATGACTGATCAAGGCTGAAATGGACACTGCTCAATGCACCTGATTTACATCAATGAAATGCACAATACGTAAACAGAGGGAGAGAAGCGTCAAGTTTCATACCTCTGAAAAGCAAAGGAGGCGTTGTGAAGGCAGTATTCCACAGTGTGCATTCTTTACTCGGTTGATGGTTGGGAAAATGACTCTTATTGATGGATGCTTCAGTTCATGGGTCGCAGTCCAGCATCCCCACTGCCGAAAGTATCATAGTCATATCTTAGCTAGCTAATATATGAACAAGATTATATAACAGCAGAGATTGCTACAATACACACATTCTCCTTGAAAAAGTTGGCGTAGCCATTCTTAAACAGTGACATAGCCAAACAATCAAGAGGCCTTTCCTTCCAACAGTTAAGTGTATATAGCAGCAATTCCCTTCACCTATTGGGATAACTATGGTCCAGAAATAGCACAATTATCTGACCTCTGGATCAGATTCTTCTGAATCAAACACGTGATGTGATCTCTTACCAGCAGCTGCAGAAAATGCTGCTATAAATTGTGCACTGACTGAAGTCCCAATAGACGATGAACCTGAAAAACATTCAGAAGAAGCAAAAAAATCTAATCAAAAAATTCCTGACCTCTTAATTTTGACGTTCATGAGCACAAAAAAGCAAGGCTTACCATAAATAAAATCGGACTCCAAGGCTTCAGGCCAATTATATTGATGTAGCACCTGAAAAAGCAGCATGTAGTTCACAAAAGGTGGGAGAAAGCTAAAGGAAGACACTCGCAACAAGAACTTCTATGATCAACAAGAAGAGTCATTGACATTTCACAGGAGTAGATCAATTCTTTGTTCAAGTTCTTAGAATGTTACCTCTTCCATTCGCCACAGACCTGTACATCTCTGAAGTGAAGCAACAAGAGAGCACATTGCAACAGCATGTTCAGGTTCCATCATTTTCGGAATGTCCAAAAAGTTGGGTCCCTGTAGGAGTCAACCATTTCAGTGACCAGTTCGAATTTAACAAGCTACTATCAAATGCTAGTCCAACAAAACGGAATTTATTCAGCACTAGGAAATCATGCCTGAGATACATGAAGAATCAATTGTACTTTCAGCCTGTTTTCTCCAAAAGCAGCTGCAAGCGCTTCCTTGGGACACAGGTGGCCACAGAATCTAAAAAATCCCATATCCCATAGTGGAGAAACCCACTTTGCAACAACTCGAGGAAGGAAACCAAGTTGTACGTAATCTAGGGAAATAAAGTAGAACATCAATAGACCACAATGAACTATATTAACAATCTAAAAATAATAAGCAATCACAAGGCTTCGAGAACATGATAATTTATAGCAATAAACTTCGTCCCAGATAAGATATTATTTTCCAAAATCTTGCTTCAACAAGTCTGAACAATAAGGTGGAGCCAATGGAACCATCATTTGCATCACAAACATAGAATTACATAAACAGAAGTGTAGAGAGCATTTAGTCAAGAGTATGTATCTTACCTCCCTTTAACTCTGTGGGGTTAGGAACAACAACACTCACAGCATTGGGATCCGATGATACATTTTTTTCTCTTCTTAGTAGAATCTCAGACATCCCACAACCTTGTTCAGAAGATTTTCCAAGATAAGCAGCCAATTTTTTAAGCTGTAGACCATTTGTATCAGCAGCTGTCCGGAAAAGATGACTTAAACCAACTACACTTGCTTCAACTGAGCCAAGTAACATTTCAGTAGATCTAAATTTACAGGCCTGCCCCAAGAGGAAAAACAGTTCAGATCCGTCTTATAAAACATAGACCAGAAGTGTGAAGCAAAGATGAAAAGATCTAAAATGAAGTCCGCTTGTATACTCATTTAAGCACAAAGCCTGTCTAGTGCCTATCCCAGTACAACTCTTCTAACACATCAATTGGAGACTAGGAAGCATACTCTCCACTAATACAATATGACTAATTTTAATGTTAAATGTGTAGGTTCAGACTATTGGTATACAAAAGCCATTTTCTCTAATTATCTGGTCAGAATGTTGCAGAGAATCAAGCCACCACTACAAGGCCAATCATCACATATGTGAGAAGGGGCAAGAAAGGAAATGCTGCCACCTAGATTATTCTCCTAACTTTCTGTTATTTGTGTCAGCTAGAATATTGCTAGACATTTAGTGGGAAATAAATCTGTTATCTTACTTGCTTAAGAAGTAGCTCTAAGTCTATAAATAGCAACTAAATGTAATTAGAAGGCAGCAAAATAATTTGAGTAGTAGTTACTCTGGGAGAATCCTTAACTCTCGAATGTAGGGGTTGTAATTGTTAACCTTTCTCTGAGTTTAGCAATACAACAACTACCCCCCCCCCTGCTATAGGTACCATTCTTCTGTGATTTGCCTAGTTCTTTTACTGGGTGTATAGCAGATGTAAGAAGTTGTCAACCCAAAGTATAAGTAGTAATAAGTATATCTATTAATTTCGTTGACATCTTGAATTAGTCAAATGGTCGTTCAGTGAACACAAAGATAAGAGCCCACAAGTTAAAACTGTGTGTATACAAGCTACAACTTAAAATTAACTCACAGATGATGTTGCAGATCGAGATCTATATGAGTGAATTCCGGGAACCGAAGCAACTAGATAGCCGTTAGCCCCTGAAAAATCATACTTGGTCAACTCAACGATCCAGTAGGCCTCACTAGGAACATCAGTCATAAGTGTTGCCATGAATCCTGCCAGCTGAGCGGCAAAATCTGATCTCAAACTACCGTTCTTAGTTTCATTAAAGTGATTAAAAAGGAATGTGCCATCAGGGGATTTCCTCCGTGGGAAGTCTTGCCACCAAATGGTGTTGGTTACGCTGTGCCACTGTAGATTCTAATAGGATATGGTATTAGATAGAATTGCAAAGAATATATTTAGAAGCAGAAACAATGCAATTATAGAGGAAAAGAATAACACAAGAAAGAACCAGGAAGGTAGCATAATTCAATGTGTAATTGTTACAGTAAATGCTTTGCAGTTTAAGCTGGAAATAGATTTTTTCACAGTTTGACAATTAACGGAAATGTTGTTGCAGTCTTAAGGAGGTTTCTTAGTAACGTTCACTGCTGAAAAGAAAAGATTAGCCATGAAATTAGCTTTGTTATTTCATTCAGATGTTACATCTGTAAGATGTACATTCAAGGGAGAAGGAGGGAGGGACTTAAAGACCAAAATGTAATGGCTTCAAGAGGATGATGAAACTAAAAATTAGCTCAGTGATGACCTGCTTAGCCACGAGATTAGCAGATGTTATTATGACACGGATACTATCTTCTCTTTGCAAAACAAGCAACTTTGGATGATGACAACCAACACCACGATTTTTCCGATCATTGCCAAAAGCTATTGACTCTGGAAAAGGAGGGTACCTATCACAGCAAAAGTTTACACTATTTGAGACCAGATCCTAGCATCAACCACTTCTAGGTTCCACAATAATTATTGATTGGGTGAAGAGAGGGGGATGAAACTCACAGTACAACTAGATTGGGGAAGTTGGGATAAGGCGCACAGGATCTCTTGCTGCGGTCCGCACTCCAGCATCTCTCAGTGTTATGGCATGCCACTGTAACATGCAGTTGGGAAGGAATATCACAATATGACAGAAACCTGCCAGTGAAGCAACAATGTTGGGCTTGTAAACCGGAATATGCAGACACCATAAACAGGAGGATTAGTTCCACAGCAAAAGAGCATGACACCATCAGTATACAGTACAGGAAGCAAAAAAAAACCTTGCAACGAGAAAACAACTTTACCACTCAATATCACTTGTAAAAGTCGCAATAAACATTCTCAAGATGCTATTGACAGGATGCAGGAGTTCAGGCAAGGAAACAATTTTATCTTGTTTAGACGAACACTGACGCATGTTTTTTAGGCCGTTCAAGTAAAAGTTCTTCCCAGGTGGTGGAGGAAATGTCTCCTGGCTTTCATTCTGACCAATACCTTCACAATGTGAAGAGTCATTCCCATCAACACAGATAAGCTTTGAATCATTAGCTGTCTTACATTTGCCAAGACTACCAAAAGCAGCATCAGTACATCCATTTGGGTATGAAGTGTGAGCTATTGGCATTGACGATACCATCTTTTCACCAAAGCCTACGGTATTAGTAGTTGATTGTACCACAGTAGCTCTCAAATCTCTAATGCCTTCTATATCAAAAGTTTCAAAGGGTTGTTGCTTTAGGGGTGCCACATTTACAACACCGCTCGTTGGACATTTGGTATTACTACATGGCTCTAACCCTGAAATTTTTTTTAGCTTAGAGATGCAATCAGATGACCCACCAACTGTGCAAGAAGCTATACACCGTCTAATACAAGATACAGGATCATTGCTTTGCAAAATCAAATTGCAGCGAGTCAGCAAAGACTTGGCTCTTCCAACAACCTCATCACATTCCAAACTCAACGACTTTGAATTACTCGTCCTCAGAGCAAAAACCCTCTTGTTCACCTTACCAGGCAACAAGGGTCCAATTATTCTCTGCCCCTCAATCTGAAATTTATCAAAACTCGGCAAAACGAGCTCCTCTCCAAAAACAACCCTCCTAACCATAAACCCAATCCAAGACCTCAAACCACAAACACCATTTTCATTTGCACAAACTAGCATAACCACATCTCCAACAGACAACTCCACTACCACACCCTCACAAATTTTAACCCCATTTACAAACACTCCATTCAAAGAAGCCTTAACACTATATGTACAATTACAACAAGAAACCTCCTTTTTCTCATTATAACTATCCTTTACAAGCAATCTATCCCTAAATTGATTAACTTTACAGTAATTACTATCACAATTGCAACTACTACTAGAATCAGAAAATAAAAGAGCACCATTAAGAAGGTATAATTTCTTAAAAGAAGTATCAAATAAAATCTGACAATGTTGCTTACTAACACGGGGGTCCTTGAACATGAAATGTGCATCCCTACTGCTCCGCCCGATCGTGTAAGGCGTGTCGGGTTTTAGCATTGAAGAGATACAGCCTTTACCCAATATACTACTACCATTATCATCATCATCGTCGTCGTCGTTATCGTTGTCGTTATCATCAATTTTATCACCTAATTCAATTAGGTCAATCCAAACGGAGGAAGTTTTTCGGTTCAACAAAGGAATTGATTTCTTCTTCTTGCTTGAACAATTGTCATCTCCTCCATTGATGATTCTCTTGTTGTTAGAATTCATTTGATTTTGTATAACGAGAAACCCTAATCTCAGAAATTGCACCGCAATGAATACTAATTGTGGTGAGTAGAATAATAATTAATGTAGATTAATCAAGAATTTGAGTAATAAAAATGAAATTGTAGAAATAATGTATTGTGTAATGAAGATTGAAACTATAAATAAGGAATTAATTTGCAAAATGTAATAAATTTAAGACCTCTCTCTCTCTTTTTCTCACTCTTTCAGTTGGGACGAAGGAGGAAGATGAAAGAAGTGAAGTGAAAAATGGTGAGGCCAAAAAATGGAGGGAAAAAAAGAAGCCTGTGTGTTGAGTACGCTAAAGACTTCTCTCTGACTTTGTTAGGAAATTGGTATATAAACACGTCTAGTATCATTCGCACAATAAATATTAAGGATTAGATTCTGAATATAAAGACTAATATTGATGAACTTGTATTAAAAGATATGTAGTTCATTTGGTTTGTTAGTCTATTATGTATTTATTTGACTTGTTATTTATATATATTTGGCTTGTTAATCATGTACATATGCGCACCATGTTGTATGTACAAGCGTGTGCACCATCTAGGCGTTGTTTTATTTGCATTTTTACTTAAGTTTACTTGGTTAAATATAGGGATTAATATCTTATAAGAATTTGATTTGCCAATAAATTTCCATAATATAGGAAATATTATACTTTAATAAAATTGTTTTGGCAAAAATTTGCAAATAGCTAATCAACTCCTTCATTTTCGTGATCTCCATCTTTTCAACCAAACTTCAATATTGTAGGTAATATTCTTTTAGACTGAAATGAAACTAACTTAATTTGTTTGAATTGAACTGAGTTTGTTTGAACTAAAATAAACTGAATGGAATCATAATTGTGAGAAGAAACTAATTGAACTGAACATAACTAAACTAAATTTGTCATAAATAAACTGAACTAAACTGAATTTTTATTAATTCAGTCCACAAGAACATAGTCTATTATATTCTTATCTACTTATGCTAATTAGTAGTCCTTGCATAGCTCTACTATAAAAGAAAACAGGAAAACTCAATTTTGGTAGGTTGCAAGTTGTAATATAACACAAAGTTGCACCTTTGATCTCAAAGCCATATGTACTTTCTAATTGTCATCGTAAGAAACAACTTTTATAGTATGGACATTAATATTTGCTGACTAAATCTTATGCGGCTTCATAAAGGTTATTAATTATACTTTTGCTAAGTCAATACAATAGTTTTATTCCAAATTTTATGAAAAGATGAAAAATGTGTTGAATTGTCAATTTTATATTTTAAATTCTTGTTTATTTAAAAGAATAATTTTGTTTGAATTATGAAAATTTATTTTCGTTGTTACTGTTCTCATCTATCTTAGATGCATCCAAATTAGTACATACACACATCCGTAAGAATAGAACAGTCTTATGATAAACATGAAAGACAATATTATGTACACAAGAGCAATACCAACAAACATGTACCAACTAGAGATGTACATATGTTCATTTGACTTGTTATCCATGTGAAGTTGGTTTGTTATCCATGTACATGTGTACATCATACTCTACGTACTAGCGTGTGCACCATCTAAGCTTTGCTAGATAGGTATGATTGATCGAACTTGGGTAAACCGAGGGGAATCAAACGGTGTATAAAACAAATGCATAAGTCCACCAATATACGTTGCGAATCGAATTTGTTTTGTTCAAATATATTAAGGTTTCCCAACTAATCAACCATGATCCTGAATCAACCAACCCCAATATGCCCGAGTATATGATAACCCAGTCCAATCTATTACCGACCAAATCTTAATTTGAACCTAGTGAAATCATAATACCAAAATCCAACCTGATCATCCGACCCAAAGTCAACTAGAACCCAAGTAACCGAAGAAAACCCATTTAGACATAACACATTGTAACTTGATCCTTGACAACCCATATCATCAACGACCCGACATTATGAATTAAATATATTTTGCTCATAACTTCAATTCATGTTCTTATAAATGCTTATATATAAGATATTAAAAAATTGTTATTGATAAATATCTGGACATATACGATAATATGATTATAGTTAACATTGGTCAAGTTTATTAACTTGTTCATTTATGTATTTCTCGCGTTGTCGCTTACACAGATATGTGTGTATCGACATGAAGTTCGATCGACGTTGATAATGATTAGAAATGAAAATCATAATTCTACCCGAACACGGATTTAGTTGACCTAACTCCACCCGAACATGACATAACAACAAGTCCATCCGAATACAACTTGTCTCGAACAAATCCATTTAGAATCCGACTTATGTCTATCCAAAGTCGACTTGAGTCGAGTCGAAAATGGTTCGACCCATGTCTAACACGCACCCGAGTATACGGTGGTTGGGTTTGATCCGATCTAAACGGCTCGAACCCAACCCACTTTCAATCCGAATAATGATTTGATTGGATGCAATCTGACCTAAACATATCCGATTCGGCTTGAATCAACTCAAACCCATCCGATAACCCAGATTGACTCCTCGAATTTTACACCACGAATGCCGAATGGTACTGCACTATTGCCGTATGGGGGCCAAGGAAAAAGCACCTCCTCATTTGAAACGTAGGCCAAAAAAACAAGAATGGTGAAACTCCACGAAATAAAGCAGCATTTACAGAAATTACAGTGAGCTGTACCTGCAATTACACCATCTTCCATCGCATCATCAAGCTCTCCTCGCATCACTCACTGCCTTTGGTATTATTCTTCTCCTCCCTTCTTGCAAACCTACTTAACGTACTCATCTTCATCTGCAATTTTTTTTTTGAGCTCATAATCATAAAATTAGGCTGTCCCCTTTTCTAATTATGTATGTTGCCCAAATGGTGAAATTGATGGTGAAATTGGATAATTGAGGATAGTTTTGTACTGGATAGACTCAAGTACTGGGATTTTATTCCAATTGCATGTTTCTTGAGGTGTTTGAATTTCTATCCCATGTTGTAAATGGCTAGTTTTTGTAAAATTGTTGGTTTTTTGCCCATTACATTTTTTTCTGAAGCATTAAATATTACTATGACAATATGACTGTGTTTTTGTCAGTCTTTACAATTGATTGCCTTTTTGCTTCCTGTTTTTCCCCAGGATTGAGGGTTCAACATGAAGTTGAACTGAAATTGTAATCCGAAATCCGGGCTCAAGAATTTTGTGAAAGTTTCGGCAATTCACACTATTCTTAAGATTTAGTCATGTCTGAGTGTGTCCAGTGTGCTTCTATTATAGCAAATCGATATAGCGCCACTCGAGTTCTAAAATTAGGTCTAATTCAATGTAGTTGGGACAACAAACCAGTTATTTTGCCATCAGAAAGACTTACTAGGCACAACGATTGGTCTGTTATGGAAAAACTATGGAAAAGCAAAGTCATAAGGATATTCAGGCATGAGAGGCTTTTTACGGATCAGAGAGTTTCGACGAAACTGGGCGTGTTTGGCTCAAATGCTTATGATTTTAGTTCCAGGTCGAGGTTGAAAGAGGGAAGGGATGAGCATTTAGAATTTGATTTGCAAAATAGTGAAGAGAACCACGAAGAGTTAAAGTTGGGTTTCATCAGTGAAAAAGAAGCTTCTGATAATCTGAGGACTCGTGATAGCTTGAATGGTGAATTTGGGGTACTGAATTTTGATGAACCTTTACTGGAGGAAAGTAAAGGCAGGGTACCACAAACTGGGGATTTTATGGCTAGAGAAGGCAATGGTGAAAATGACAATTTGGAGTTGACGGATGACCAAGATGAGGACCTTCTACAGCCTAAGTCAAAGCCAAAACATAAGCCAAAGGCTAAGCCGGAATCTAGGAGTAGAAAGCAGTTAATGAAGAGATCGAGTATTATTGCAAAGCAAGTGATCGGAATTGAGTCAGCTTCCAGTTTGGGATTTGTCTCGCAGCTGTGGGTTGACACTGCAACTGTACGCTAATGCTATCCTTTACCTCATCCACATGTATTCAGATTTTTATTACTCTCCTACAATCTGGAGGAACTTCCCTAATTTTATTGTTTTTGTCATTTTCTACTCATAAATTGTAATTCATAAATCTTACACTCAGAAGCCAGAAGAGTTTATATGCACCCGTTGCTTTCTTAAAATTGAGTCATGATCTTGGCCTTAATAATCATAATAACCATCTCTATTTTGTAGATTCTGCATCTCCTACCTTATCTATGTACGACACATATATGACTTATGATGTCTAAAATGGACAACGTGTTTGGGTTTTGTCTCTGTGCACTTTGGTCCCTTCTTGTTTTTCTTTGAACTTGTTGAAGTCATTTCTTGTGGGATTTCATGATGTACAGTAGTCATCTTGAACATGTTGGCTCTTCATATTCCATTATATGAAATAATTCCTCATGACCTGTGTTTGAGTTTCCGAGGCTCACTTATACTTTCCTGCAGTCATGACTATACAGGTCACTCAATCGTTTATGACTTGCTCAATGCCGCCATGCATTTTCAGTCATCGTGATTTATAAGTTAAGTGGTGTGGTATCAGTAAATGACATCATTCACCTATTTTAAGTGGTCTCATAAGCTTTTGTCTTCGTTTTTTAATATTCTCATGTCTCAATATATTTTGTAGTATAGGATATTATCAGTTGGATGACCATGCTATTAGTCATTCCGTATATAAGCACATATCGAGTGTCTACTGACTTCGAAATTTGATATAAAGAATCATATAATTCCTCACTTAGTCTCTGAATGATTATGGATATGTCAATGTTAAAAGGTTTCCTGATTTTGTTCATGAGTTGCCCAATTTGCTATTCAGTTCTTTATGTCATATTGTAGTATCTTCGTGATCAAATACTGACCTGAGAATCCGCAAACCTTTTTGATTTGCTGTTCATATGCTTGATTCGTGTTCTTCTTTCCATGACATATGTACTTCGGTCATTTAACTCTTGCTTTGTTCTTGTTATTTACACATTTCAGTGGGTAGTACTGGAGGTAGAAGTCAGGCCAAACTTGCTTTCTTCTGAGTCAGGAAGATTTCTTCTTGAAGATATTAATAAGGTACAGAAGCTCTCTTTCAAATGGTTAGGCTTTTGTATGTCTTGGTAAAGTAGCAATGTGGCATACAACTTTCTACCATTCAGCCGTGTATTGTTCGCATGCAAATTAGACTATCATGTTGGTTCTCTTTCTTCCTCTCCCTATTCAAATAATGTGTTTTTGGATTTTAATCACATTTATAGCTGGACAAGTGCTAATATCATGAGTGCAATGTTGGTTTGACTGTCCTGTGGTTCTACATCCACTACACTTCTTTGATATTTTTGTTTTGAGACTGCTTTGGCGTTAATTGTAACATGTATCTTAATTATACCATCTTAAGAAACATATGTGGGTAGAGTTACTATCTTGATTCACTTTTTCTTTTGTGTTCAACCATTTAATTTATTTTTTTCTTGAAATGAAATCTATGTCAAATTATATGCTAAGAATACCATAGCTTTAGACTTCTCTTGGTCTTTGCCAGTTCCTGTGACAATGTCTATTAAGTTTTTTTTATTGGATAAGAAAAAAACTTATTTTTGTGGTAATGAGTTGTATGGATTAATGCAAGCATCTAGGAGACCAGGAGCATTGTTAGGATTAACAGGCTTCAATTATGTTTCCCCTGGTTATGAGATTCACCTATTTCAGCTGCAGGTCATTTTGTATGATGTTTCCGACAGCAATAGCAGTAATTGTTGAAACAACAGAATTGTGTTCCTGTTATTTGTTAATCATGTATGAATTTCCAATTATCTACAGGTTGGTGATGTAGTGCTTGTGCAGGAGGAGAATTATGCGCTGAATGATTTTAGAACGGTTGGACTGGAGACCTTGGTATGTTATACGTTTCTCCTTACTACATTTGAACGAATTGATGCTTTTGGTGAAAAAGGAAAACATGGCGAACAAACTTGCAATTCTAACATGGTTAAAAGCATGCATCTCAATACATGGAAGCATGTGAATAGCAGGATTACAGAACTTTTGTTAATGTTTTGGTCATAGAACATATTTGAATTGAATTAATTTCCGAGTTTTTTTCACTTTTGCTCAATGATGTAGCATCATTGCTTGATGGATGTACATGGACAATATGTGAAATTTAATCTATATTTAAGCAAAATTTAGGGTGTGTGCTCTTCACCTTAAAAAAATAAGTTTTAGGTCTATTAAGTTCAGATCAGGTTTAACAGAACACTCAAAAAAAGCTCCAATAAGGTTCAATCAGGTGTAATAAGTTAAGTTTAGATAAGTTCAGTTTTTTTCAGGTGAAGAGAACGCACCCTTACTCTAATTTAATTGAGGTGGTTTCTTAGTTTTGGGAGTTGTGAGAAATACAATTTATGTAATCATAGGTAGGACATCAGAGGCTTGTTCTTTGATAGATTTGAACTTTCTTGTAATATTTGCATCAAGTTTATAATGTAAGATCTCACTGTCGCCTTTTTTGTTAGGTAGGGTATAATGTTGTAACACCTGGACAAAGAAATTTGGGAAAGGTGAGTTTGTCTGCTCCAAGTTTAATTTAGGGGACAAAAGTGAGTCATGGGTCAATTGCAATCATTCTCCTTTTCCTGTTGATTCTTAGGTTCGTGGATTCACGTTCAACATCAACTCTGGCACTGTGGAGTCCCTTGAGCTTGATGCGTTTGGGTACTCAATTATTCCATCAAATCTGGTTGGTCATCTGTGCTTTACAGTTTGGAACTTACACATTATTGATTTCCATTATATTTTGAGTCTGGTTTGATTCTCTGGCGAGGTCCACCAAGCAATCATGAACTTCTGAAAAATCTGTCAAATTTCATGAATTTTGTCTGCTGGCTGCAAACTAAATGCACAACACTAAGTATGATTTCCCCCTTCAGTTATAGCATAAAGGTTTGCGTGGTTGAGGAAACAATATCAATGACCACCTGCTATTCATGTTAAATGGGGAGGTTTATTAAATATTAAGTTGTCTTATACAAGTATCACCGAGTTTAAGTAAGCCCCATCTTGATGATTTCAGGTGAGTACTTATGCCTTGTTCACTGAAGATGTACTAGAGGTAAATTCTGACATCATCATAGTGCACGAAGCAGCAGCCTCACGTATTCAAAGATTAACCAAGGTGAGGACTCTTTTGTGTTCTCTTACAGCAATGTACAGAAATATTATATGCCATAATCATATACACATATGTGGGGTTGATCGATGTCTCAACCTGCATTCTGACATTTTTAGGGCCCTCTTAAAGGATTTGATAGGTTTTGCTAAGAATTTATTCCTGTCGCTTCTTCGTTCTCTTTTAGATTGCATAACAGAAAATTTATCTACTTTTGATAAATCCCATGTTGGTAGCATTTATGATTCTTGTTCTCTTGACAGGGCTTCTTGGGCACGAAGAACACAGAGACTTCAAGTATTAAGCTGAAATACCGTGATATAGAAGAAGAATATACTCAACCTGTTAAAGGTCGAAAATCAAGGAGGAAGTCGAGTAAGCGGAAAATTTACCGAGGAACTAGGGATCTGGGTGATGAATTTGAGCTCCCTATGGATTACATGTAGTAAATAGTGATATTGCACTTCCTTCCCTTGTCTAGTAAATATTTCATACCACTAGCTTTAGCTGGTTCTATTTGTTATACAACTACATCATATTATAACATCGACGTGATAATGTATTTCAGGGATTATTCTTTTGTAAATTGTAGCTCGTGATCATGTAATGCATCTATTATTTATATCAAGTTGATCTATTCTAAAGGATTACAGTGGTTGCAATTATTTTTAACTCAGCAATTTGTCATTTATATGCTGAGATTTGTATTTCGCAGTAGAATAACGAAAATTATACAGTGATTATCATTTATCGTGACTTCTGTAAATTACCGTAACATTAGATAAGGAATACAAAAATTTGGATTCTAATCCAAATGACCAAAATTATGTTTCCTATTGGGTCCTATTTAGAAAACAAGAGAATATATGGAATAAGAGTTCTGATTGAACAAGTCCAAAAATTTAACTACATGGAGGAACTTTTTTTAAATGAGAGTTTACTCCTTTTCATAATGAGGTAGTTTCACTGGAAAACAATTATAGTCTACAACATGGCTTTGCAATATACATAGGAATAGTCCATAACAACTTGCAATTGTCAACCAAAACAAAATTCAGAAAAGACCCAAATGGATATTTCACAAAATAATCACGTCGGATACTTTACTGTGCATTCATCCGCTAACTTAGAGTATATTAAAAGTAAACTTTTTAAGGTACTTGACTGTGCATTCATCCGCTAACTTAGAGTATCTTAAAGGTAAACTTTTTAAGCAATGAGTATGTGTCACTTAATTACAATTTAGTAGATAGAAATTACGCTGTCCTGAGTAATGTATCACTTAGGATGCGTTCTCTTCACTTGAATAACCCTAAATTGAATTGAACTGAACTTATCAGAGCTGATTGGACCTGATTCAATTTATTAGACCTTATTAAATCTGATTGGAACTTATCGACATAATTGAAACTTACCTGATTGGAACTTATTAGACCTAATTGAAACTTATTAGACCTTATTGACCTGATTGAAACTTATTTGACAAAAAATTTGGTACTTTAATTTAAATTTATCGATAATTGACTGTTTGAACTTTATTGAAACTGATTTAAAACTTATTGAACCTGATTGAAACAGAACTCACATAAACTCACTCTTGCTAATTGCTTCCTCTCTATCTCGATTCTCGCGTCTTGTTCTGCCTCTACCACCGTCCACCACCACAGGCAGCAATCAACATCACTGGTTATTACCGGATCGTATCCAGGTAATATTTTGTATTTATATGTTCTTGTTTTGCATATTGACATATTGTAATTTGTAATTAGTAAATACTTATTATATTGTTTTATTTTTAGCTTTGTCGATTTTGTTTTAGTTTCAATTATGCATTTGTTTGACTGATTTATATTTTATTTGAATTATTGAATATTGAAACTGGAAATACTATCAAAATAGGGTTCAGTTTAACTGTATAGTTAATATGTTGTTATTCATCGAATTATTTGTTTGATGATTGATTTTCATTTTATTAGTTTCCTATTGATTTTCATTTTTGGACAGATTATTATGTTGCATAAATATGGGAACTTATAGAAATAGCTAATTCTAGAGCTTCTCAGATTAGGTAATTGACGATGCAAGAGAAGAAGTACGGATTGCAAATTAGGGCTCCAAAATCTAAGCAAAAGAATCAGCAGACAAGAGCTTCGGTCCCAAAACCCTTTTGCTTCAATGACGACGATGGTGATGATGTGGAGGGAGAAATTTCTCGGCAGGCTACTAAGAATAAGTCCCTCAAAGATGTTAGCTCTCCTTCTTTTATCATGGCTTGCAAATTTTTCTACTTGAGAAGAAAATTATTGTATTGGTCTTTATGCTCATAATGTAGTGCTTGATGTTCATCGTGCTTATGGTGCTCATCATACGAACGTGTGTATGTACTAATTTGGGTGAACTTTGTATGCTTTTGTTTTGTTCCTTAGGTTGAGGAGCAGTACAAGAAAGCCTTGGAAGAGGACCCGTCAGTATTTGATTATGATGGAGTTTATGATGAAATGAAATCCAAGGTTGTTGAGCCGAAAGCGCAAGATAGACAGCAGCGCCAGGTAATTATCGTATTGATCATTGTTTTTGTGTAAGTTTCTTGAGAGATGTATGTATACAACAACATCTGGGTTTTGCTGGACCAATTTATCGATTAGGATTGAATTAGCAAAATGATGATAAAATTATATGGGAATTGTAGTGTTGGGTTTACTCACAATGTATTTGGATTAGAAGTCTAGAATGTTTGGCGGTGTAAGTGCTGTTTTGCGTGAACTTTTGTTTCTTAGTATCCATGCTGATGGTTGCCACTGCTCACTCTGAAGACGATGAACATAATTATTTTAGCCAGAAAGTGCATGTTCTTATCATGTAGGCGTGTAGCGTTGCTGATACTTTTGCTTGAGTTTTTTTTGGGTAAGCAACGACGAATAAATTACTGCTTGTAACAACCCTACAAGCTAACATTCTAGGGGGAGAGCAAACTTCTAGAAAGCACCCCTCAGGCCTCAACCTCAAAGAATCGTCAGCAAACAACAAGGCTGAAACAGGCGTGATTCATTCGAAATCTAAACATTCCAACCTATTCCATTTAAGTTATTAGTCCACAATTCATGAGAACTACTAATTTGCCTAGTTACTGTATTAAGTATACTTTACAACAAAAAAATTTGAATTTCCTTAACACTAAACTGCAGAGTATGAATTTGGAGTTCCATGGGATCTCATTTCTAGACCTCCCATATACTACATATCACAGCCAGGATAGTTGCAGCAAAAACCTGTTTCTAAATTTGGACTCCTGTTTTTCTGATCAGACCATAGAATGTGTTTGAAGTCCTTCTAATCCTAGTCATTACCTGATCTCAGTCCAAATTTTGGCAATCATGTGAACATTTAAAAAAATAAGTGCCTATGACTTTTAACTGCATTATTACAAATTAGGCAAGGGTCATTGTTAATGACATCATATATCTGTAGTTTATCTCTTGTTGCTAAGTCTTCGGAGGATAGCTAACCAGGCTATGAACCTGTGCCTTGTCCCAGAAACAATGCTGTGAGGGCACACAAAGATCATCTTAGTTCTTTTAATTGAATATTTGCTTCCGGCTCCCAACTGTTCTGCTGTATAAACCCTTTTCAGGTATTCTTTTGTATTGCAAATTTGGTACCAGTGCAACTGCAATTAGTATCAGAGGTGTACTCCCACCATCTCTCTCTCTGAGACTCACTAATGCACAATGTGATCTATTAACCCACAAGTTTTCTTTATTACATGCAATGCCCTAGAAATGCTTTCCCATAGCATGTTTCTTCCAAATTTCTACATTTCTAATTCCCAAGCGGCCAAGCTGTCCAATTTCCTCTTCGCAGACCTTATTCCAGGCCACATTTCTTAATGCAATAGGTTACTACTTATCGTGCAAGATAAGCTATGGCCAACATATATTTCAGGAAAGCTATGGGAAATATGACCATGCAAATTCTTATATGGGGCTAGCCACACAGTTAGTTGGATGGTGCGGCCAGTCACAAATAAGGTTAGCTAATATATTTTGAGGTTACTAATTAATATACTTGGGGTTACTTAAATGTATTTTGAGGCTACTAATTAATATATTGTTATTCAGTGGTGCTATTACCAGTAAATTGCTAGCTTCAAGCTGTCTTATAGAAATGTGATGAATATACAGAATACACAAGTTGTCAATGAAAAAGTTGCAAAGAAACTTGGGAGCTATTAAGTTCTACAACAAAATACTTAAAAGTTGAGGAGAATATACAGAAATTAGTTTTTCGTCAAATTGTTCCGCAAGTGTTATAACATTGCTGTATATCAGTTGAAATTGAGATCTTTGAGACCTCTTGAAGGGGTTTTGCCTACAATTTCTTGTATTTGTCTTCTACACCTACCCTTGAATTCTAGTGTCGGATTTATTCATTGTTCATACATCTAATTTTCCTGATAGTCTGATGATATGGTTTCCTAGCTTCACTTGGTGATGCTCATGGGAGAGTTTGGGGACTGGGGAGGCATGCCACCGCAATTTTCTTATGTCTGTGCATTTATAAAGAAAGTTGCAGCTGTGGAGTTCATTTGGATGTGGCTGAACTCAAAATAAACATGTAACTTCGATGTCCGTTTTATCAATATCTACAAATATTTCATTTTAGAAATTTTCTACTCTCTATTGCTTTGCCTCTGTGTTTATGTGTCTATCCTTCCCATCTAATCAGTGTTTTGTCCTCTTCTAGTAACTTCTTTTATGGACTTTTACTTTTCAGTATTTGGTAATAGAAATTTCACCTCTGACATGACTTTTGATGCATTTTCTATAATTATTTCAGCCAAAATACATTCAAATCCTGAAGGAAAAGGCCCAACGACGAGAAAGAGAACATGAGGTTGTTTATGAGAGGAAGCTTGCAAAAGAAAGAACCAAAGATGACCACCTTTTTGCAGATAAAGACAAGTTTGTCACTGGTGCTTACAAAAGGAAGCTTGCCGAGCAGGAAAGATGGATAGAGGAGGAACGCTTGCGTGAATTACGTGAAGAGAGGGATGATGTAAGTTTTTGTCTTTGCTTTTAGATCTTGTGGTATTTGTGTGTGCTTCTTGTAATTGTGATGCAACTTAACCTAGTACTTTGCCATATTCATATTGAATACGAGAATAGGTTACTTGTCTCGTGGAATATGGAACGAACAAGCCTAATCGCTTATTATTAGTTACTGTTGAACTTCAAAGAAGATTTGTCATTGCTTGGTTTAATATACCCATACGGTTGACATGTAAAACATATTTTCTCAAATCAGTGTTCTGTTTTCAGTAATTTACTGGACTTCATTAGAGTAACCCCAAGTGCTGTAGAGGACTTCATTAGAGTAACTCCAAGTGTTGTAGCTTTCCTATACGCTTGTGACAACTTTGTTGGAGTGTGTACGTAACCACAACTACCTTGCCAAAACAACCTTGCCTCCCTTCAAGGAATGAATTTAAGAGAGGAGGTGAAGCCATTTGGAAGTATGTATATAGTAGGCACCTGAAGAGGAAGGAAGAAGAGCTATTAGGATTCTGAAAACCCTAGATCCATTTATTGAGGTATCAAATGAGATGGAAGAAAAACGTTAGGACTTTTGGTCGCCTAAGTGATGCGAGTTGACCGAACTATTCGTTGGCCACTGGATTTTGCCTATTCTCTTTGTATGTGGGAGCTTATTTTTTTTCTTGCTTCAAAATGGTAAAGTAGAAAAGAATTTATCCTTTTTCTTTTTTTGGATGTGTGTGCACTAGGTAATGCATATAATTATCTCCATTGCCAATTCGTCTATTTCTATTCTGAAAATTAAATGAAAAACTTATAATATATACTTATTCCATTTCTTAATACTTGCAATATATTGCTTTTTGAGATGTTTTACTTGCAACATTCATCTTTTTGATAAAATTTTATGCAAAGAAAGATTTATTTTGTTATTTGAGCACACGGGTCACATTTTATTATCTTCTCTTCGTTGGTTTATGTGCTACTTAAAACTGTTGCAAGTATTAAGAAATGGAGGAAATATATAAATCCGGTCATTTTAATGATTTTTTTTTTTGGTAAGTAATGTGTATTGACTTTTCAAAGAAGTTGACAACCTAAACCTCAAAATGAGGCTGAAGCAAAACAAGCCAAAAAGGCGTAAGGAATTACAAGTTCATGAACCAATCACTATCCCTGCTGCTCCATTTGGCAGATGTACAAAAATTTCCTCTATGTTTTACTATACATTTAATCTCTTTCACTATACATTCAATTCTATTTTCCTTCATGTTCCAATAAGCACCGTTCCTTGCTCTCCAAATTTGACAAGCCACAGCCGCCAAAACCATATATAACACCTTCTTCCTCATACTGGATCCTCCAAAGCTTCTTGTGGTCCATTAATCCACTGTGACAAAGTTCTAATTCTGCATTCTACTCCAGTCCATCTGAGCATGGTAAAGAGAAGTTGCTGACTGAAAGAGCATTCAAAGAGGAGGTGCTGGTGTGTTTCAATGTGCAGCAAACATAAGCAATATATATCATCTACACTCACACTGTATTGGTAAAGCTTATCTTTAGTTCTTAGTCTGCCCTGAATGCCTAGCCAAGTGATGAACTTGTGCTTTGGAACACACATTCTGTTCCATATGCCCCATTCAAAGAACTTCTTGGAGAAATTGGTTCATCAAACTCAGGGGTTTGAATTGAAATTGCGTCAACTCCATGAAGTTCTGAAAGTGATTTGTGTTTTTGTCCATAAATTGGACTTGTAGGACCTTTCTTCTTCTTTTTTGGATTGCTCTTACTCTGAGATTTCTTTGATTTTGCCTTTGGTCTTCCTGCCATGCGACAGTGCAGGTTAAGAGAGGGTTTTCTCTTAATGTGCGCCGAGAGAAAATTTTAGGCGCGAAGACTGAAATTTAATCAAGGATTAGTCGGCATGCTTTGATTTTTGCACAATTTATATACTCACTTTGACCGTGAAACTTTGACTATTATATGAAACAAATTTCGATATGTACTCCCTCTGTCCCTAATTGTCATGTTGTATGCTTGGTTCAGAATACTTGTCATACTCCCACAGCATTGTACCCACGGCCCACTTAATTTGTTAATAGTTTGAGTTCATGGTGACTATTAATATGGTTTCCTTGATTCCTCAATTATAATGCTTTGCAAGACCTTTTGTAAGTTTTTTTTTTCATTCACAACCACTTTCATTATTATCATTTTGCCATAACTCTTACTGGTCTTTTATTTTTTTACTTGTACTTACTTTAGCGTACTGTACTATCTATTGTTATGTAGTCTTGTTGTCCTTTAAATAGGTTGCACTCTTTTTTTTCTCCGTCTGAATTTTGTTTCACTTCTAATTTTTTGCTGAGGCCCGCCATTAAAATAACACTTCTCCACACAACAATTATGTGCCAAATTTCATGGGAATCAATTTCCATTCAGAATGGCTTCTGCCAAACCAAAGAGAGACTGAAAACCAAAATATTTTTGTGAAGCTGACAATATTGGTAGCTTCTGAATTCTTTCAGGTGACGAAGAAGAGTGACCTGACAGATTTTTACTTCAACCTTGCCAAAAATGTTGCATTTGGAGCTAGTGAGAAATCTAAGAAGCCAGGGAGAGATGAAAAAGAACCAACAGCTGTCAAAGAAGAGTTGAAGAATCAAGAGAAACCAGAAAAGGATCCAGAGTCAAACCCAAGTCCCACTGAGCATCTGTCGACCAGCTCAGCTGTGGCCTCATCTTCGAGACTGGAAGATAGAGGTCAAGAACCGTCTGTTGTTTCTAAGATAAGTCAAGAGTTAGTTGCAAATCCAGCACCTCATACGTCTACTGAAACGAACCCCCCGCCTAGTAATCAGGCCAAGCAGGACCATCATAAGAAAAGTGAGGATGCTCTTGCAGCTGCCAAAGAACGGTTCCTGGCGAGAAAAAAAGCGAAGGTGCAAGAATGAATCAACAATCTCCCCCCGCCCCCCCGCCCCCCCGCCCCCCCCCCCACACCTTCGGAATTGCAGCAGATCAGTAACTTAGGTTCTGATGTCTTGTCTCTGGGTTTACTACCTTCATACAGCAGTTAATCATGTTGCAGTGTATGAACTTTTTAAGGTGGATATCAAGACGAATTCTCCTTTTGTAAGTAATTTCACTGTGTATTGGATCTCCGTTTTGTCCGCCACCAGTAGTCCTGTTGTAAATTGTAATCAACTTCTCTTGAAGCCCTTGTTTGAACGGCTAGATCGCCTAGTAAATGTTCTTTATTAAGTATCTGCAATTAGCCTATGGCTTCCTTAATTACCCGTGTTTTAGGCATTAACAAATCACTTTTGGCTTAAAAAATGGCATATCATCAGCAGTCGGTGTTCTATGTTTATTTACTTTTTAACAAATTGGTGACAATTTTGTAAGACACATCGCGGTGTTTGGCAAAAAGAGAGTTATGGATCACTTTTAGAGTTATGACTAGTCAAAAAGTGTAAAAAGGGTGTTGGGTAAAAAAGAGTTTTCGAATAAAAACTCTTAAAATGAAAAAGCTAACAAAAAAAGTTGTCAAATCAACAAACAAAAAATTTGGCCCATGCAGGTCTCGAACCTGCGACCTTCGCGTTATTAGCACGACGCTCTAACCAGCTGAGCTAATAGGCCTTGATATTATAAAATGGTAACTTTATTTATTTGTTTGTAACTAACTTAAGTTTCCAACACCAAAAACATTGTGAACTCGTGACGAGTTTATGTTTGTTGTCGTTATTTAACACAAATCATCGTTTCCCCCAAAAAAGGACAAACCGTTCCTTCATAGCCGTTGCCCGCCCATCTCAATTCAAATTCAAAAATAACAACCCAAATAATAAAAAAGCATCATCTAAACTTCATAACTCATCACTCTTCACCTCCACTTCTTTGACCATCTCATCTCCCCAATCTTCCTCCACAACCCACACAATCTCTCCCTTGTTCTCTCCTCTCACATCCCAAATGCTCGCCACGGAACCCCCCACCGCTTCTCCCCACCTCCGCCACCCAAAACCCGGGGCCCGAAAACCTCTACAACCCAAAAACAACTTCTTCATCACTAATAAAAATCATAATCCTCCTAAATCAACTCCATCAAAAATAAATCACCAACCTCAACCTCACATTTTATCACCAAATTCACCCATCAATGACTCTAATAAGGAAAACTGGGACCCTACTCCCAGCATCAAGCTGTTAGAAGCCATGGATGCTTCCCTAGCTCAAGAGCTCACCGCTGTAAAACACAAACTAGAACGCCTCAAACTCGAGAGAGAAAAGACTGATAAAATGCTTCAAGACCGAGCTCGCTTCCTCCAAGTCCAATTGATTGAACTCCATCATAGGGGTGAGTTCCAGAAAGAGCTCGAAATCGAAGTTGATCGACTTTATAGATTGAAACAGCTCAAGCTCGCTTCCACGGTATGTTTCAATTTATATAAACTACATCTATCTCTCACTCAGTGCTTTTTCTTTTCGGCTTAAGCTAATGGTTGAAATCCCACGACTTTTTTTTTATAGTCTATCAGCGAGGAATCCGCTGTATATCCTTTTGTATCATCCAAATGTTTATTGTTATTTCTTAATATTTGAAAATTGAGCTGAACTTGAGTTATGTGAGAAATTTTGAAGCAGAGGATGTCTCCGATTCGTTCGTTGAGAGAGAAGGAATTGGAGAAGAAGAACAAGGATGAATCACAATATGAGCTGAATATGGTAAGTTGTATACATAATCTCAATACATTTAACTTGAGATTAATTGATTCATATGAGAAGATATGAATATTGAATTTTAGTGGGATGTAAAATTTCCAGAGCGAGAAATCAGGAGAAAGTAAGGAAGGATTGGTGGATGAAAGCAACACTACAGAAAGTCCAGCTTTGAGTATTGCGAGTTCATCAGCTTCAAATTCAGCATCTAACACTTCTAAATCGACGGCGACATCGAAAATGCTGCCAATTTCTATGAAGTTGAGCTTGGAAATTGCTTTGGATGATAAGTGATAGTATATAGATTGAGAATGTGATTTGAAAGAAAGAATTCAACCATGGTTGATTATTATTTACTGATCAAGAAGATTTTGTTACCTCTACTTTTCAACTTATTGTGTTGCTTTTAAGTAGTAGTATGTAGTATCTCGCTATATATGATTCTTAATGTAGCTTGTCACATGGAAATGGACGTTTTTTAAGTGATGTGGTGAAAAATGAAAATAATGAAACATCTTATGTTGGATTGTGTAGATTTTCTTGTATTGTATATGAACCTTTGCACTATTCAGTATTTATGTACTCAACTTCACTATCGTTTGTGATTTATGCATATAAAAGGTAGTCGAATAAAATCTGAATTTTTTCCTTGGATAATGCAAAAGTGGGTTTTAATTCCCAAAATATGCCCAAAAATATTAAAATTCCCTGCGTACCGTCCACGTAGGACGGCACGCGAGAATTTTTTTTTTAGTAAAACCGCTACTCGGAGTAGCGGTTTATAAGTGTCGAGATTTTTTTTTTTTTTCAACTTAGGTAAAACCGCTACTCGGAGTAGCGGTTTATAAAAAAAAAAAAAAAAAAAAAAAAAAAAAAAAAAAAATTTTTTTTTTTTTTTTTTTTTTATTAACCGCTACTCCGAGTAGCGGTTTATTATGAAAACTGATATCTGCCTACCATATTTTTGCGCAGGTAAACCGCTACTCAGAGTAGCGGTTTATATTTATAAACCGCTACTCAGGGTAGCGGTTTATATTTGTAAACCGCTACTCAGAGTAGCGGTTTTTATTTGTAAACCGCTACTCCGAGTAGCGGTTTATTTTAAAATTAAACCGCTACTCTGAGTAGCGGTTTCTGTGGGTTAAAACAAAAAAAAAAATAATTTTCTCGCGTGCCGTCCTACGTGGACGGTACGCAGGGAATTTTGATTTTTTTGGGCATATTTTGGGAATTAAAACCCACTTTTGCATTATTCAAGGAAAAAATTCAATAAAATCTTGTTAGATTTATCATATGTTCAAGATAATAACAATTTTTTTATAATTTTTGTTTATTAACAATCACATATGTTAGTAGTCCAAGTTATGCGTTGAGATGTGTAGGTTAAAAAAGAATAGTAATGTTTATGATGGCTCTTAAAATTCTTGAGTATATATATTCTTCCTAATTAAATCCACAATTATACCAACAATTTTTATCTTGCCCTCTTTCCTTTCTCTTATCCCAAGTTCTTGTGGTGGCCGTCGTTTTGATATTGTGGCTGGAAAAAAACTGACAATTCAAAATTCAAATTGTATTTTGATAGTTGAATTTCAAAATTCAAATTGTATTTTGGTAGTTGAATTTCAAAATTCATGAGATATTTTATTGATGAATTATTTATGAAATACGCCCTCCTTGTGTAATGTCCTCTTTTTTTTCGCTCCGAGCCCCATCCATGTATGAGACGATACTGTTATTAATTATTATCAACTGCACAAAAGTCAAAATGAAATGACAGGAAGAATGATGACTAGAGTAATATTTATTTCTAGTAGACTAGCAGGCCGGTATATTCAGAAATAGTGTAACATTAATGGGTCTGTTTGACAGTACTAACTACTTAAAAAGAAGTTGAAATTGATAAGTTAGCTAAAAGTAATAAGACAACTGATTAGCTTAAGTATTTGGCACAACTAGTTGCATATATTGATAAATTATTCTATTTTTTAATTGTGTGTGTGTGTGTGCGTGTCTAAAATACCAAAATGACAATTATGAAACACTAAATTTTTAATGTATCAAATGGTAAAGTAACTACATAACTATTTTTAAAATTATAGCTCTTTTTATATGTAAAATACCTACATTGGGAAATTTTTTATTTTTTATAAGCTATTATTAAAATATCTTTAAATCTGCTACATCATTATATACATAGGAATCGTCATAATAATAATAAAAAAAACTAATATACTTATAAATACAAAAATAAATCATTTTCTACTCCATACATGACTAGTAACTCGGTTACGAATCATATCGATCCTTAGACGTCCCTATTGAAATTTCACTACTTCTGTAATTAGTAACGTCTAGGATTTCTTTGTATTGCATATAATCTGGATTTTTATCGAGCATATGTAACATAAGGTCATATGTTGAACATTTTTCGTATATAGTTTTGTAAGGCAAAAGTAGCCATCATAACATCAATTTAAGTCTTGATACTGAATTGTGACATTTGCTGTAATATTTTCCCCACCATTCAAAAGTTTGAGTACTCCTCTAAATTTTAACCAACATATCTAATTGACGTCCATAAAAATTCACTATCAATTGCGTGATTGTTCCTTATAGACAAACCCTTGTGCATAGGTTGTTCCTTGTGACTTGTGAGCAAATTATCAATTGCGTGATTCAATGATAATCTATAGCCACAAGCATAATAGTGAATGGAGAGACTCAAAAGAAATAAGGTTGTGCACTTGTGGTAGTGCATTCTTTTGTACTTTGGGAAATTGCTTGTGCATATTGAAATCACATATAAAGAGTGAAAAGCTTTCGGCAATACAAAATCTTGTTTTATGCGTTTGGCATTTTGCCACTTTGACACTTTGCTTAGGATTGAGTATGTTGGTAGTGTATGAAGCCTTTTTCTTTTTGTTATTGGGAATTGGAGTTGGCACCATAACTCCATAACTTCAAAAGGAGGCCACATAAGGTGATCAAGTAGGAGTATCTTTCACAATGCTTACCTGTCTTAGTATAATTTCACTTTCAACTCTACGTCATATACTCACATACTCAAGAATCAAGATATGTGTTCTTCACATGACCCATTTTTTTTTTATCTTGCATATAAGCTATCTATTTTTGCCAAATATGGTACTTGTTTGGGCCCATTTCTGGGACCAGCCCACCTATGGCAAAGTTACTAAAATACCCCTACCTCTAGGGAAGCAAATCCTCCGCCAGCTGGAGCTGACTAAAATACCCTCATTCATTGGGGCTCCTCTCCTCTATAAATAGGGGTTGTCTCATCAGACAAAGGTACGCAACTCTAGGCTACAAAAAACGAGAGCATCTCTCTCTACATTGATCCCTTTCTCTCTCTACCTCATTCATTCAAGCTGACTTGAGCGTCGGAGGGGCGATCCCGGGACCACCCCCGGGGTAGGCTAACCTTCTTTTGCAGGATTCCGATGTACGGAGAACGGAGCTCAGACATACCTTCTTGGGGCCTACACCAAGTCTCTCAGCACACATCAACACTTATGATCACCCTCAATTTCTTAGCAGAAACAGTTTGGCGCCGTCTGTGGGGAAAGTACAAGAAGTTACTTCGCCACCACTCAGCAAGATTCACCTTGTTGCTACTCAGCAAAACTCACCTCATTGCTGCTCAGCAATGGCCCCAACCATGAAGACATGCTCCCAAGCCAACCGTTCCTGGAGAGCTCAAACATCCCATATGCACCTATGGTGCTATCCCTCTGTCCGAATGATGAGGATTCCACCCCAATGGAGAATCCACTACGGAGACGGTCATCCCGCAACATCAGCAAAGTCGGACGTGTATGGTCTCCACTCGTTGTGAGGAGATCGTTCGTCCTTCCTGAGATGGTCAGCCTAACCGGCTAGGGCCTAAATAGAGGGAAGGATCGCGTCAACCCTCAAAAGGATAAAACACGTTATCACTCAGAACAAGTTGTATGAAAGAACACAACCGATGAAGACTGACCTGAGCAAGGGGTGTGGTGACTCAGAACCATAAAACCTCTCCAGAATAAGAAGTGGCACCCTCGAGTGTATGATGTAATTCAGCCAGAGGGGCCTATTCATCAAAAACATCGACTCATCGACGACGTCTACTCATTTAAGGTACCCACTCATCCTTGGGTACTTGCTCATCCTTGGGTGCTTGCTCAGCCGAGACATCTACTCGGCCTCAGATGCCTACTCAACTTATGAGAAATTTATCTCAGCTTCAAAGGCACACTATCAAAAGCCTTGCATCACCCAGATCAGTCCAGCAAAACTAAGACTATCAAGCCAATAGAGGCGAGCAAAAGGAGGCTCAAAAGGCTAGAATTTCGCCATGACACCTTCTCAGTCAGGAGGGGAAAATCTCACTAACATAGCCAAAAATGGCTAAGTACAGCATACCGGAGTATTCATGACGTCAAAAGAGCGAAGCTCAAATAGACCCATATCCTCCATATCTGGACCCGCTCGGTCACTAGGAGACCCCTTCTCCTTTGCTGAGTCACTCATACTTAGCGGCGTACTCATTCAAGCTAAGTACTTAAATTGGCGCCCACTCGGACGGCATGTGGCTCATTAGTCCCTTATCCGAGTGGCATCCGACCCACTCAGCTGATAGGAGACCCTCTCTCCTTCGTCGAGCCGCCCTTATACTTAAACCAAATTTAGGCTAAGTAACTCACTGATACCTGCTCAGACAGGGACCCGGTCGGCCATCCTGTATTGAGCATAACTTGAAGCGAGGCACAATCTCGGCCAAGGGAGCTGCTCGGGCAGCTTATACTTCGCAAAAGTTTGAGGGCGTTGCTTCCTAACTCTAACTAGGGCTTCTCACCCCCCCTCTCAGGCCTAGCAGGGTACCCCAGGAACATAGATCTCTCTCGTTTCCGCTGGACGATCGCCTTGGGAAAGAATGATGCTACCCTATCCGATCATCCAGCGTGGGGCTAATTGCTTGAACGCCTCAGCTGGTCAAATGAATACAATTGATGGAGGTGCGATGATGTTCGTCATCCCCTGAATAAAAACTTCTCCAACGGCACTCAAATACGGGGAAACCTCCCCCGACTAATTTAGCCAATAAAACGGCTAAGTATCAGCAATTGGACCTACTCGGGATCGGAGTAGCGTCAAAAGACCTCCTCGGGAAGCATGGATCTCCCTAGCTTTCCCGAGTCGAGAATCTCCATCATGGGTACCTCCTCAGTCAGAAAAGGAGCGTCCCACTTAGTCGAAAAACGGCTAAGTATCAATAATTGGGCGTACTCGAGATTTGAGTAGCGTCGCGAAGACCTCCTCGGGAAGCATGGATCTCCCTAGCTTCCCCGAGTCGAGAAGCTCCATCACTGGCACCTCCTCAGTCATAAGAGGAGCGTCCTAACTAACTTAGTCGAAAAACGGCTAAGTGTCAACGACTAGACCTACTCGAGAGTCGAGTAGCGTCGCAAGACCTCCTCGGCCAAACATGGGGCTCATTAGCCTCCCGAGTCGAGCATATCTCGCGGTACCTCCTCGGCTAGACCAGGAGTACCCTACCACTTAGCGAAAATAGCTAAGTGCAAACAAATTCACCTCCTCGGACAAACATGGGGCTCATTAGCCTCCCGAGTCGAGCGTGCAAACAAATTCACCTCCTCGGCCAAACATGGGGCTCATTAGCCTCCCGAGTCGAGCGTGCAAACAAATTCACCTCCTCGGACAAACATGGGGCTCATTAGCCTCCCGAGTCGAGCGTGCAAACAAAGTCACCTCTTCGGCCAAACATGGGGCTCATTAGCCTCCCGAGTCGAGCGTGCAAACAAAGTCACCTCTTCGGCCAAACATGGGGCTCATTAGCCTCCCGAGTCGAGCGTGCAAACAAAGTCACCTCTTCGGCCAAACATGGGGCTCATTAGCCTCCCGAGTCGAGCGTGCAAACAAAGTCACCTCTTCGGCCAAACATGGGGCTCATTAGCCTCCCGAGTCGAGCGTGCAAACAAAGTCACCTCTTCGGCCAAACATGGGGATCATTAGCCTCCCGAATCGAGCGTGATTCTCGCGGTACCTCCTCGGCCAGGCCAGGAGTACCCTACCACTTAGCAAAAAATAGCTAAGTGCAAACAAATCGAGTTGCTCGGCCACTAGGAGACCCTCTCTCCTTTGACGAGTCGCTCTCATACTTAGCCAAATTAAGGCTAAGTACTTCATTGACACCCACTCGGACAGCATGGTGCTCATTAGTTCCTCATTCGAGTGGCGTCCGACCAGCTCAGCTTATTGGAGACCCGCTCGGCAACTAGGAGACCCTCTCTCCTTTGACGAGTAACTCGAATACTTAACCAAATTCAAGCTAAATACTTCATTGGTACCTGCTCGGCAGCATGAGGTTCATTAGCCAGCCGCTCGGCCACTAGGAGATCCCCTCTCTCCTTTGACGAGTCGCTCTCATACTTAGCCAAATTAAGGCTAAGTACTTCGTTCGCCCCCACTCGGACGAGCCCCTCATCCGAGTGGCGTCCAATCTACCGGGTCGGCCAAGTCTTAAGGGCGCCATGAAGCCAAGCCACCCGGTCGGCCGCTTGCCACTTAATCAAGGAACCTGCTTGGCCCTCGGCCGTTTTACTTGCTCGGCCCTCGGCCATGATACCCGCTCGGGTAGGAGAGTCAATGGGCCAGGGGAGCTGCTCGACCTGGGCACCTGGTCGGCTAGCGGAACCAACTCGGCCAGCCTCAAGGCACCCGGGTCGGCCAACACCTGGTCGGCCAAGGGATCAGCTTGGCTAGCGGAACCAACTCGGCCAGCCTCAAGGCACCCGGGTCGGCCAACACCTGGTCGGCCAAGGGATCAGCTTGGCTAGCGGAACCAACTCGGCCAGCCTCAAGGCACCCGGGTCGGCCAACACCTGGTCGGCCAAGGGACCAGCTCGGCCAGCAGACCTCGGCCAGCCTCAAGGCACCTGGTCGGCCAACACCTGGTCGGCCAAGGGACCAGCTCGGCCAGCAGACCTCGGCCAGCCTCAAGGCACCTGGTCGGCCAACACCTGGTCGGCCAAGGGACCAGCTCGGCCAGCAGACCTCGGCCAGCCTCAAGGCACTTGGTCGGCCTGCTTCAAAAGTATCCAGTCGGCTCGACTAAGGCTTCGAAAAAGCTTCGGGGGCGTTGCCCCCTAACCCCCACCAGGGCGTTTCACCCCTGGACCCCGACTCGCTGACCGGGCAGCGAGACCCCCGTGCTTGGTTAATCTTAGCGCCAGAAGATTCTTGGGTCCCGCTCAATATCGGTAAAAGTGCAATCAGCTTATTCCGCCAATCAACCGCACTAAAAATGGTGATTTCCACTCCGATCACTTGGCGTGGGGCTAATTGTTTGGGCCCATTTCTGGGACCAGCCCACCTATGGCAAAGTTACTAAAATACCCCTACCTCTAGGGAAGCAAATCCTCCGCCAGCTGGAGCTGACTAAAATACCCTCATTCATTGGGGCTCCTCTCCTCTATAAATAGGGGTTGTCTCATCAGACAAAGGTACGCAACTCTAGGCTACAAAAAACGAGAGCATCTCTCTCTACATTGATCCCTTTCTCTCTCTACCTCATTCATTCAAGCTGACTTGAGCGTCGGAGGGCGATCCCGGGACCACCCCCGGGGTAGGCTAACCTTCTTTTGCAGGATTCCGATGTACGGAGAACGGAGCTCAGACATACCTTCTTGGGGCCTACACCAAGTCTCTCAGCACACATCAACACTTATGATCACCCTCAATTTCTTAGCAGAAACAGTACTTATTCCCTTCCTAGTGGCATTCTTCTTTTAATTATAGACCTAGAAACAATGGATCTAACTTATCACCTAGAACTTCTTCAAAATTAATAGAAAGAATAAGATCTTTTTCCAATAGGGGAAAAAGTTTGGTAAATTTATTTGGCATTTTATAAATATTTGAGTATTCCATTAGATATGATATGTGCTTCACGCTTGGATATGAATTATAATATGCGCCTGTTAATGATAGTTAGCGGCTATGAGCCTGTAAACATAGTGGGGAATCCCCTTACCTTCCCCCTACTCCCAATCGACGTAATTAGATTGTGAAGTTGAGGATGAATATAATTGACTTGTAAGAGGTTCAAGTTTAATGGAAAATCTAGAAATCTTCATTCTGTTAAATTTTGAAATAAAAAGATTGGGCGGTTACTGAAGCTAACCTGATCATATTCCTTTTTCGGGTCATCTAGGCCTTGGTCTTCTGGCCTTAATTTCAGTTAGTTTCATATTACAATTTCTATTTAACTATATAAAATTTGGTTCAGATAATTTTAGGTGTTGTTTGGTTGGACATGTATTTCCTTGGAAATACAATTTCCTAGGAAATGGCCAAATATTGTTGTGTTTGGTTGACTAAAAATATGGAAAGCATAGGAACTCAGATTTCCATGGGAATTACAATTTCCCTCGCAACACCGGAAATAACTCACCCACCCCCCCCCCCCCCCCCCGGTGAGTTACATTTCCTGTGTCTATTTTTGCTGTGAAATGACAACCATGCCCTTGATTATTCTCACAAAGGCGCGCTTTTCCCCGCCTTCATTATTTCATTACGAGGGTTTGCACCCAATAAGGTAACAACCCACACCTCCATTTTACATGCAATCTCCAATACTTTGATCTTGCATTCTCCATCTTTTCCTTCTCGTCATCTCACAATCAAGGTTTGATCTTTCTCTCTCCTTTTCTTGCTATATGTATTCAGTCTTTTCTTGCAATACTACTAGAAACTTGTCAAGATGGTCAGTTGCTGAGGATCGTGCACTCATTATGGCCATGACTGATCTATTGGATATTAGTGGTTGGAAAGCAGATAATGGTCAATTCAAGAGTGGTGCTTATGCTAAGTTAGAAGCTATAATGTTACAAAAAATGCCTGGGTGTGAGAAAAAA
Organism: Beta vulgaris subsp. vulgaris; assembly: GCF_026745355.1. Lineage (NCBI taxonomy): Eukaryota > Viridiplantae > Streptophyta > Magnoliopsida > Caryophyllales > Amaranthaceae > Beta > Beta vulgaris. The sequence goes on from NC_079208.1 coordinate 357,699, forward strand.
GCTAAGCCTCATATTGAATCAAGAGTAAAGCATCTTAGGAAACAATATGATGCTATAACAGAAATGCTCAGCCGAAGTGCTAGTGGTTTTGGGTGGAATGATGAAGAACAGTTTGTTACATGCCCCCAAGCAGTATGGGATGAATGGATCAAGGTAATGTAGATATCCTTACTTGCTTAATTAAGTGCTTTTGTTTGCTTTATCGAACTCAAGTGTCTTAAATATCAATTGAGTACAATTTTGTGAGTATGCTTTTTTATTCTTATTTGTCATAAGCTTCTTCAGTGGGTTTCTAGTAAAGCCTATGTAGAAGTTGATACAGGCATAAATTGTATACCTTCTAAGGGTTTTTTTTTTGTTTCCTTTTTGTACTTCCTAATATTGGACAAAATCATACATCAATTGATTTTCTCACTTAAGAACTCATGTATCTTAAATATTAATTAAGAACCTTATGCTTAATCATGGTCGATTTTGATTGTCATTTTTCTTGCAACAGAGCCATAAAAATGCAGCAGGGTTAAGGAACAAGCCTTTTCCTTTTTATGAAGAGTTGGGGAAGATTTGGGGCAAAGATAGAGCTGTTGGTAATGAATCTGGAACTGTGTACGATGTTCTACAAGAAATGGAGGATGTAACAAGAGTCGGAGAAGAACACCAAGTTCCTGATCTGAATGCAGAGGAGAGTAATTCACCTACTCAATGTGATCCAATGGGACCTCCATCCTCAACACCACAATCAACAACTCCTTCATGTAGTCGAACAAAGAGAGCAAGGACAGAAACAATTGAAGCTTTAAAAGAATTTTCTACCAAGATTGGGAAAATTAGTGAAGTCATGGAAGCCGCTACGGAACACATTGGACGACTTGCTAATTGCTTTCAACATGAATCTGATTCGGCTGATAGAAGAATGAAACTAACTACTGAGATTATGAAAATGGAAGGCTTATCTCCTAGTGAGGTACTTTTGGCATCAAAGAAAATTGCTCTTAATCCTCTTGAGGTTGACTTCTTTTTCAGCCTACCAGACAACTTTAAATATGCTTATGTCCAAGGACTTCTACTTCCGGACCAGTGATATATTGATGTGAGTACAATATCAGATTTTTTTTGGGCTTTGTTGGAATGGCTGGTGATAGGAAATTGCTATGTTTTGTTTTGGCTAATTTATGAATGGCTTGATGTAGTTTTTTGGACAAGGATGAGATTGAGATGGATTTGTAGTTCTGGTAGTATAACATTTGGCTAATAAATTAGCAGGTTTTTGTTTATGTCACAGTGTTCATGTTGATGGCTTTATGACATTTGCAAGAAAGACAAAAATAAATTACTATGTTGAAAATGAACAAAGAAAATTTAAAGAAAAAGTTGATATAAAAGTAGTTAAAGTAGTTAAAATGCCATGGAAAATAGATATGTAAACCAAACAAAACATGGGAATTAACTTCCTAGGAAATTCAATTTCCTATAATGTCAAACAAACAAATTTAACTCAATTCCAAGGGAATTTACAAGGGAAATAACTTCCCAGGAAATAAGAATTCTCATAGGAAGTTATTTCCTACGCGAACCAAACGACACCTTAGTGCAATAGAATAGGACTCTAGTACCTTATGAGTTATGTTTATCTTCAAAATACTTGATTATTTTGACTTTATAGTATAGCTCTACTATGTTGCTATTGTTTATCATAGAAAAATATGTTAAAAGTCCATCTTAATTCATAAACAATAACAACCAACAAATCAATCATTAATAATCAACAATGATAACGAAAACCTACTCATCTTTACTTATTAAGGATAATTTATCGTAATTAATAAATTTATCACGAAAGATCTAGTTATCCTTGCTTATTCAATAAAGTTGTACCTACAAGCAATAACAATAAACTTATCAAACATTAAAAGATATTCTCACACTAATCAAGATATAACTCTAACCACATCAATATTTTTTTTTTTGAGGGAACAATATTATTTCATTTGGTAAAGAATAATTTTTATCTCTCATATCGTCACGTAAACATTTTTTCTTAATTTTTCTCCTCTTTACATACATTCCACGTTACAAATCATTTACACGAAGATAAAGGATCCGACCTTTAAAATCTAAGAATCTAACCTGATCTACAATTTGACAATCTTGAAGGATGAAACAAGAATAGTAACAAGATCTGTACATAAACAGTAACAATCTGAAACTAGTGACTCTGACTCCACATCAAATTGAGAGGTGAACCTCAAAACAGGAAGAAAAAGACGACACTTGAAAACCAATACACGCTCACGCTTCATGTTCTGATAAACCCCTAAACACGTACATGCGTTAGACACAAGTTTTCGTATAATAAATATTTCGTGTCTCTATATAAAAATTAAAAATATTATTTGTGTTGTTTATCCCTTCATTGATTATATGAGACACAAAAAATATTTGTTGCACGAAAACTTGTGTTGCATATATCTACCTGTGAGAGATTTATCAAATCTCGCTTCGTAAACAGTAGTGACTGATATGAGTGAAGTAGACAAGGGGTAAAATAGGAATTTCACATACACACGATAAATACACCCAAAATTACTTTGTTTTAATTAACACTTAACAGGGGGCGGGATTTGTGTTCCTCCATCACTCCCATGCGTCTTTCTCTCTCTTCGTGCAATCCACTCCACCTCCATCATCATCTACATTCCTCAATTGATCTCACTTTTTTTCTCAAACCCTAATTTTCGAATTTCTCCACCAAATTTTCGCATTTTCGAGGTTGAATTTCTATTCAATTTTTCTTGTCTTATCTACTGTTGAGAAATTTACACTAAAGTTTTATAACATTGATCTGAAACTTCGCGATCAGATCTGAGCGTCATTGAATCAGAGATTTCCGATTAAAGACTGTCAAAAAAACAAAAATTATTTCTTGATTGATTGATTGATTTTTGTTTTTTCGTGTTCAGTGCCACAACTTGAAAATTGAAATTCAAGGACCAATTTTTATCTGATATAATCCACACGAATTTCACAATTCTCGAGGCGAATTGTTTAGGGTTTTTCGCCATTCATTTGTGTGTAATTTTCCTTTTGGATCGACTCGTTTCATCTTTTACCTCACTACATCGGTTAGTCCCTTCCTATCTCTCATCTTACTTAGCTTTCATTAGCTGTTATCAGCTTTTTCTACTGTAAATTTAACTTATTAGCTTCATTTATGTGCTACATTCAGTGAAAATAGGGTTATTAATTAAGTACATTTCTTCAATTCTGATGCTTCTTTGCTTATATGTGAACAATTTTGCTTTTATCTTTTGTTTAGGTGTTTCTTCTTTTTATTTGAATTAGATGAAATGGGGAGGTACATGAAATAAAAAAAAATTTGGTTACTTTATTCAGCAAGTGAAGTATTTAGTTTTGATCAATAATTGCTTTGTTTTTGTATGCATATGTGAACTTTTCAGCTGGGTTTACTTATTCCAGAATTACTTTAGTGCTCAAATTTTGTTCAGCATTTTTCTCGTTTTATGTGTTTATACATTTACTAACTACTTGTATGTGGTTGCACTGATTTGGATTTTTTTTTTTGCTTTTGTTGCAGAGCTTGCTTGATTATGGTAGATTGTTTGATGTATTTTATCGATTAAACTTTGGAGAAGTTGTCAATTAGGTTAGGGAAGCTCGGAATCATTAGCTACTTCTACTTCTTGAATCAGAATTTGGAGGGGAGGAAGGGGGAATAGAGAGATTTTAATGTTGGTTTGGATGATCTCCGTTTATTAGCTGGTAGAAGTTGTGGTTTTGCTAGTGTTACTACAATGTGCATGTTGGAGAGTTCTTTATGACTTCTGGCGGTGAGCCATTACTTAAATCATCAGAACCCTCTTTACATACAGTGCCCAGACATCGTTCTACAGCTAGTAATTTGGGCTCTCTGTTTGCAGATGCCTCATTCTCATCTTCCACACATGTGGCAGAATCTGACATCTTTGACGTGAAAGAGGACGAGGGGACTACTATCATCATTGACGATAGTTTTGCTAAGAGGGCGGTGGAGAGGCCCTCTACACCTGGCTCTAGAAATAAACGTTTCTATTCCGTAGGCTCTCATTTCCTTGATCCGTCCCCTTTGCAACACCCCACACGGGACCGCAAACGCCTTGTGTCGTGGGGTGGAATGGAACAAGGAAGTCATCCAGCTAGTTTTGAGATATCTGGTACTACATCGAGGGTGCAGGAGAAATTGAAAAAGTCTCAGGGTCTTTACTATAAGAGTGGGCCGTTGGAAGATAATATTTTCCGGGATCAAAGTCCGAGATTAGTTTATATTGATGATCCAAAGAGGACAAACGATAAGTACGAATTCTGTAGTAATGAGATCCGTACTAGCAAATACACATTGCTCAATTTCTTGCCCAAGAATCTTTTCATTCAGTTCCACCGGGTTGCTTATCTGTATTTCCTAGCCATAGCTGCTCTCAACCAGCTTCCTCCACTTGCGGTTTTTGGAAGGACAGTGTCTCTTTTTCCTCTCCTGTTTGTGCTTAGTGTAACTGCCATAAAAGATGGTTATGAAGACTGGCGGAGACACAGGTCAGACAAGAAAGAGAATAACAGGGAGGCTCCTGTGCTTCAATTAGGACGTTTCGAGATGAAGAAGTGGAAGGATATCCAGGCTGGTGAAATTGTGAAGATATATGCTGATGAGACAATCCCTTGTGATATCGTACTGCTGGGAACGAGTGATCCTAGTGGTATTGCCTACATCCAGACAATGAATTTGGATGGTGAGTCTAACTTGAAGACCAGGTACGCGAGACAAGAAACAGCATCAGTTGTTGTGGATGGAGGGATCGTTGTTGGGCTGGTCAGATGTGAACAACCAAACAGGAATATCTATGAGTTCACTGCCAATATGGATTTCCAAGGGCATAAGTTTCCGCTCAGTCAATCAAACATCATTTTGCGTGGCTGTCAGCTTAAAAACACAGAATGGGTGATTGGTGTTGTGGTATACACGGGTCAGGAAACTAAAGCAATGTTGAATAGTGCAGCTTCTCCTGCTAAGAGAAGCAAACTGGAAAGTCATATGAACCGGGAAACTCTATGGTTGTCGGTTTTTCTTCTTATTATGTGTTCAGTTGTGGCCCTTGGTATGGGCCTGTGGCTTCAGCGCCACAACGAGCAGCTTGACACATTGCCGTACTATCGGAAAAGATATTTTACAAGGCGAAAGGAAGGAAAAACTTACAAATATTATGGGATTCCTATGGAGACGTTCTTTGCTTTCTTGAGTTCCATTATAGTCTTTCAGATAATGATACCAATCTCACTTTATATCACGATGGAACTGGTTCGGTTAGGTCAATCTTATTTTATGATTGGAGACAAGCATATGTATGACAGCACTAGTGACTCAAGGTTTCAATGTAGATCCCTCAACATAAATGAGGACTTGGGTCAGATACGCTATATATTTTCTGATAAGACCGGGACACTTACTCAGAACAAAATGGAATTCAGAACAGCTAGTATCCATGGAAAGATGTATGGTTCTTTGTCTTTTGCTGGTGCACCTTCACCAGGCCAGAGCCTTTCGGGTAATTAGAGCTGTTTTGGGTTTTCATGTTGCATTTTATCGATTTCTAGGTGCTTTTCTATTTGACTTTATATTTGTGCAACTATGGTGAATCTCTCTTCCCTGTTTTCTCAATACATCCATTTTTCAGATTCTTCTTTGCTTAATACTACTATGCAGATTGTTTTGGTTTAAATTTTTATTTGCTTTTGGTGTATATGTTAGCCACGTTGTTACAATGACAAGCTAAGCTGCCACAACTCCTTTGTCTTTGTTGTTTCCTCTTGATTCTTTGAAAAGTACTTTTCATACACTTGGATTGGTGCTCATATCGATTTATTTATGATCACTTATGCGTCATATTTTAGTCGCAGTCTCTACTTTGCTACAAGGATTTGTGAAAAATTTGGAGCTTGTCGTGAGGAATCTATGTATTCAACTATGCATAAATTAAGGGAAATGTGGGGAAGTTGTTAAGCTTCTAAAACAATGCTTGTTGAAGTTTGTATGTGACTGTTGCTCAAATTCTTTTATCAACTGAGATCCAAAAGTTTAGGTGAAAGCTCCTTTCTGTCTTTGCATGTATTGTGGTGGTTGATTTTATTGCTCGCTTTTTTCATGCACACATGGCTGTGTGAAGAAGCTTTTTTTTTTTTGGACATGTATCATTGTATTATGATTCCAATGTCCATATAATGCCTTTGTCCCCCTTCTTGAGCACCTCTCATGAGCATTCACAATGTGCTTGGGAGATTACAAGTCTTGGTTATGTTCCACCAATCTCTGGGTTTCTCTACATTCATTCTAGTGATTTTTTTTTTCCGAATGATGCTTTTGAGTTTGTTCTAGGATTATTTAAGATGATATTGGTAGCTTATATACGGCCTATATTTTTTGCTATTATCAATAAAGGCAATACAATATATTTTCGAAGAATTGTTGAGACTCAGTGTTTCGAAGTTGAGGTTAAAGTATGCATGCTTCTCTAGATTTGTGTTTGATGCAAAAACAGATACATAGAATGATGTGTGCACAGTGAAACAAAGCTATTGAAATGCCAAATGTTGAGTGATCAAGGAGTCATGGTTTATATTTAAGATTTGTTTGGAGCTGAGAATTATATCAGAAACTTGTATTTCTGCCAAGGGATCTGAAAATGCTTAGGGTGTGTCGTATCGTGTGTTAGTGTAATGTGTGTATATGACATTAGTTGTAGTTTCTCCCTTTTTGTAGCATAAATTTTGGTAGATTGGTCTGTTAGTATGCCAAATGCTTGTTGAGTTCTATTCTAGTTTAATTGGAATCTGCTGGACATGCGAAAGATTGTGACCTCCAACTTTTTTTTTTATACCTTCCCCTAATTCTTAACTTGGTCGTTCAGATTTTGTCGTAATAATACATGACAATGGTGGCCAGTATGTCATTAAGCAGTATGTAGCTCACTACATAGGCAACATAGCTAATCGTATATAATTCACTGTAGAAGTTTGTAAATTTCCGGAACATTAGTCAAGTTAAAATATCTCAGAGTGCCTCAGCTCATCATGTCTGACAATAGCATTCCCTTAGTTTGTCCTCAATGTCTTGAGCTCCTGCAATTTTCTGTACATGAGATTTCTGTCGGTCTGTGGATGTGTGAAGAATACTGTAGATTTAGGTGAGTAGGTCAACGGGAAGTCTCTCAATTGTTGAAGTTTTGATGATTCAAGTATTTTTCTGAGACTCTTGATAAGCCCCATTTGTATACTTTGCAGGGTTCGCTGGAGTACCGTATGTGCCACGAAAGAGATGGAAACTGAAATCTGAAATTGATGTTGATTTTGAACTGATGGAACTGTTGCATAAAGGATCAGGAGGAGATGACAGAAATGCAGCTCATGATTTTTTCTTGACATTGGCTGCATGTAACACGGTGATTCCTATGTTCAATCAAGGTGTTTCTCTGGAGCATGCAGAAGATGATGTTGAAGTGGATGCCAAAGCAATTAATTACCAGGGTGAATCACCTGATGAGCAAGCCCTTGTTGCTGCTGCTTCTGCTTATGCATATACCCTTTTTGAGCGAACTTCTGGGCACATTGTGATTGACATTGATGGGGAGAAGCTCAGGTTAGTGTCATAATCAGTATATACTATTTATTACTTGTGTGGACAGTATTCAATACATGCTGCATGCGGGCATTCTACTGTATTCCATTTCTCATTGTGGATGTTATGTATGCTTTCTTCAGTGTTATTGTGCTTGATTGTATTATGGGTCGGAACTGCATGTTTTGTGAAAACCCACCTTTACGTATGGCCCGTTTTATGTTATATGTCTTTGTGAGCTGTTCTTTGGACTTATTCCATGAGTCCCTACAGAAAGAGAGGGGAGATAGGGTTTTATAGAGGGGTTGCTGTATAATTCTTGGAAGTTTGATAATTTTTCTATTTATTTTCGGGGTGCTAGGAAGTAGCTTAGAAGAGTAGAAGAAAAAAAAATTAAATTGCAGAGAAGTCCTAGTTCCTATCTTTGCACTCTACGTAGAGCCTATTGAGAATATGAAATTTACCTTCTCACTATAGCTAATTTATAGCTTGTCATATAGGTTAACTATTGGTTTTTGCTATTGAGGTATGTGCCAAATTGTTTGTGCAATTATAATTGAACTTTACTTTTCAATGTAACTAATTCAAATAATAATTGGTATTGCTTTATGTTTATTTTTGAATGCTAAAATTTAATAATGTTCTATAAACCCTCTATTTAAATTTCCAATATAACCTTTGATTAAGTTTTGATATGCTTAGGAAGGAACTATAGGAGGGAAAACCTTTTATAGTGGCTTGTACTTCATTATATAGTATAGATGCAACTAATTAGTTGGGCTATCTTATGTTGTTTTGGCTTCGACGTGATGTTTCGAAAGTTGGATGTGGCGCTGCTGCATCATTTTTGGAGAGTTAGTGTACTCGATACTGCTGTGATATGAGGGGAAAGTACACTAAGATAATTTCATGGTTATTGCTCTTCATAGTCAGGACGCGGCGCTGCTGTATCATTCTTGGAAAGTTAGTGTACTCCATACTGCTGTGATATGAGGGAAAGTACAATGAGATGATACAATGAGATGATTGCATGATTGCTCTTCATAGTCAGCACATTTATTCTGCTCTTGGTCTCCAAGTCTGTACCTATATACTGCTTGAGCCTTTTTTTGTTGCTTGGAAATCTATGATACCCAGACTCTTAAGAAGTTTGGAATTGTTAGAATCATCTAACATTGATATGTCAACATTTTTCTTCAATTTCTTGGGATCATACCAAGATTAATATTAAGAATACTCTAAATTCTAATGCCTTTAAACTGGATCTAATCCAGAGTGGGCGGGTGGGGTTGAGGTTAATATGGGATGTTATCTTATTCTTGGCCATGAGACGACAAAAGGTTGTTTCCATTAGACCTTGATAAAAAACTGCATCAACCTTTTACATCTTAGTAAAGCTATTTCAATTTGGTCAGTGATGTGTCACGTCAATGGATAATATATCCGCGGGCTTCATTGGAAATAGGCATTCTAAGGTACTAATTAATCGCCTTTTAAGGTGTCAGATACATGTCATATATGGTTTTTATGGCTAGGTAATGGAAGTTAGTGTAGTGTGGTTGGGAACTTCACAAGGGTCACAAATTCAATAATGTTTAGGTTTAGAACACCAAAGACATCTGCTGACTTTACATCTGAATTCTCTTTTTCCTTAACTCTAGATTCCAATTATTACCTTTTCTTTTATCTACAAATCTTGAGGGGTGCATAATGTATTACAGGTGAAGTCGAAAGCAGTTGACCTTTTCTTGCTTCATGCAAAGCATTTCTGAAATGTTGCATTTCGTTCCAGTTCATCTTTAGAGAATATTGTAACGAATTTTTTTTTTGTTTCAGAGAATCATTTAAATAATCTTATTTCATTCCATGTTTCTGAGTTCTGACAGATTTCATTTAATGATCGCCTAATCTTGGTGGTTACCTTTTGTATTGCTCTCTGATTTTCCCATGAAAATTAATTAATATGGTAAATTTGGAAGAAAAGCTTTCATTTATATAACCAAAATAGACATGGATAGCTCCAAACTGAGACTTACAAGCAACATAAACAGGTAGAAAAGGGAAAATATGATATTAATGATCAGTGGTCGTCAAAATTCCAATATACTTTCCATGTGTATTGTGTTCTCCATTCTTGCTGAATAAACAGAAGAATTCAAATTTTGGCTTTTGTCAATGAAATTTTGGAGCTGGGATATTCATTATCTAAACCATTCCAGAATCATAAACCTTAGATATGTTTTTATCCCTGCTATACTAAAATTTGTTTGGTTGACTCTGAATGTAACTTATAAGGAATTTGAAAGTGCTGTAAGTAGTTCACACTACTAGAAGTAGCTACCTCGAGGATGGAAATGCTGGTTGTCTCAAATTTATGCACTATCATTATTGGCATTTATGCTTCACTAATTGTTATATTAATTTATCATATTGTTTACGCATGATTGGAATTAGTTACATACATTTAATATGTTTATTATGCTTATGTTTTGGGCATTATTTCAAAGCACTCTAATATCTGGTTTCCATTCGTAGGTTGGATGTGTTGGGTCTGCATGAATTTGATAGTGTTCGGAAAAGGATGTCAGTTGTAATTAGGTTTCCTGACGATTCTGTCAAAGTATTAGTAAAAGGTGCTGACACTTCTATGTTCTCTATCTTGGGCAAAGGAATGGACACGGATGATCATGTCCAAGCAGCTACTCAAGCTCATCTTGTAGAATATTCTTCTCTTGGTTTGCGTACATTAGTTCTGGCTGCACGAGATCTAACAGATGAAGAACTTGAGGAGTGGCAGCAGAAGTATGAGGATGCCAGCACGTCTTTGACTGATAGATCTGCAAAACTACGCCAAACGGCATCTTTAATTGAGCGTGACTTGAAATTACTTGGGGCTACTGGTATTGAGGATAAATTGCAAGATGGTGTACCTGAAGCTATTGAGTCACTCAGGCAGGCAGGAATTAAGGTTTGGGTTTTAACTGGTGATAAGCAGGAGACTGCAATCTCCATTGGACTTTCCTGCAGACTCTTGACCACTGATATGCAGCAAATCATCATCAATGGGACTTCGGAAGAGGAGTGCAGAAATTTGTTAGCTGAGGCAAAATCCAAGTACTTCGTTACATCAGCAGGTTTTGGGGATCAGAGCTTGAAACGGAGAAAAGATGCTGCAAATGGTTATCTCGAGATCCCCTATGATTCAAATAACGTGGATTCAGTGTCTTGGAACCCAGGGAAGGAGGATGAACTGACAAATTCTTCTTTGGCGCTAATAATTGATGGGAATAGCTTGGTGTACATTCTTGAGAAAGATCTCGAGTCACAGGTTTGTATCTGTTTCGTCATTTGGGATGTTTTCTCTTTGTGGATAGGTGATCTGCTTCTTTGGTTCATTGCGTTTTGTGTCAAAATTTGGAGAGCAGTTTTAATAGCAAGGCATAGATTGCCTGTGTGTATAGGTCATACAGTTTTAACTATATACGTACCATTTTTGCTGTGTGTGCCTTTTCATTTGATGGAGTGTAGTATCTATATCTTATCTGTTTATTCTGAATTTCATGGTAGATATTCGTTGACTGTCTTTGTTGCTTGCTTACAGCTTTTTGAGCTTGCAATTGCTTGTCAAGTTGTGGTTTGCTGTCGTGTTGCACCCTTGCAGAAGGCTGGAATTGTTGACTTAATCAAGAGTCGAACTGATGATTTGACATTGGCTATTGGTGATGGTAAGTTCAATTTTATTCAAAGATAGATGTAAAGCTAAAATAAGTTCATAAGATAGTTATGTTTGGTTGGCAAATAAACTTTCCAAGGTATTGCATGCAAAAGCACCAAATTATTGCTAAATGAGCTAGTGAAACAATCAGTGACCATGTAGTTTGCTTAACGGTAATGAGTAGTTGTACTTACGGAGCCCCTCATAGCTAAGCCATTTTTAATGTTCCATAGTATTAATAGATCTTTATTGCTAGTTATGCTACTTCCATGAGGCTTGACATTCCGATTTCAAGTTACTCCCTATTTTTTATATTATAGGGACATTTGCTTTTTCACTTGGACCAAGGAAAAAGTGAAAAAAGGTAGAGTGGAGAAAAGTAAGGAATTTTTTTGAAAAAGGTAGAGAGAAGGAGAGTAAGACACTAAGATTAAGAGAGAGATGGTCGGCCAACCTACCGCATAAGGAAAAAAGGTCAAATGTCCCTATAAGAAAAAGACCCCTGAAAGGCAAAATTTCTCTCCAAAAAGAAGGGAGAGCATTACCAACTAAAAAAGCCTGGATTTAATGGTACTGGATCATGCTTTTCTATCTGAAATTGCAAACAAAATCGGTTCTGCATGATGGGACACTTCTTTATAATGCTCTTATTGTTGTTTTTTTCCCCTCCCTGAAGGGCTTGTTTATCAAAAAGGAATTAAATGAAATAAATAATTAATTTTTGATGCATTTAGGTGCGAATGATGTGTCAATGATCCAAATGGCGGATGTTGGGGTTGGAATTTGTGGTCAGGAAGGACGCCAAGCAGTGATGGCATCTGATTTTGCTATGGGACAATTTCGATTTTTGAAAAGATTATTACTGGTGCATGGACATTGGAACTATCAGCGTGTTGGTTATCTGGTCCTTTACAACTTCTACAGAAATGCAGTCTTTGTACTTATGCTGTTCTGGTATGTGCAACCTAGTGTTGGTCATTTTAATATTAATCTCGTTGCTCAGTGTTTCTTGGCTTCTATCCATAAATCTGATTTTCAGTAAGCATAGCTGCATGTAATTTCTCTTTTTAAAGTTAGTAATTGCTTACATTTTTCGAGTGTATAAGTTTTTTATATTTTTTCAATCCCCAAGTAATCATATTTGGAGGACATTTAACTTTTCTTATTTTTATTGTGGGCATGGGTGATTATGTGTTTCAGGTTTACTCTTTCCTTTGAAGTGAGATATCCTGTTAGTAGATGTTTTGCGTGAATGTTGGTAATCTGATCTGGATTGCGATAATAGAGTTGAATTACACCTCTCCTTTTTCCATAGATCTTTCAGCCATCATAGAAGGCTAAATGTTGTTATTCCTAGTTCTGTTGGATTTAATTATACATATTACAAGCAACAACAGCCAGCTATTATGATTAACCCGTGCTTTTTTTTGTAATGGACTTCGTTGCATAAAAAGCTGGATTTGTGAATTTGGAAAATAATCGTGTTCCTCCTCAAATTCCTTTATCCTTCAGGGCTTAAATTACAAACTTATCTCATTTATTGAATAGTTTATGGAATTAAGAAAAATCTTTATTGCTTTTTTTTCTGTGTTTTCTCTCATCAATCCTTGTTGTTTGTTATATGCAAATGAATTGATCTGTTTAGAAGTCTGAAGCTATCAGATATAGGCCCCTGCTCCAACAAATGATTTAGAATCAAATTGACTTTGTTTTACGTCAGGTATATATTGTGCACAGCTTTTTCAACAACTCAGGCGTTGACTGATTGGAGTAGTGTGTTCTATTCTGTTATTTACACTTCCGTGCCTACTATCGTTGTTGGAATTCTGGACAAGGACTTGAGTCATAAGACATTGCTCGAGCATCCAAAGCTCTATGGTGCTGGGCACAGACAAGAGAGCTATAATTTACAGCTTTTCTGGATAACAATGCTGGACACCTTATGGCAGAGTCTTGTCCTGTTTTATGTCCCTCTATATACATACTTCGAGAGCACCCTTGATATATGGAGTTTGGGCAGTTTGTGGACTATTTCTGTTGTAATTCTTGTGAATATGCACCTGGCGATGGACATTCAGCGCTGGATATTTATTACTCATGCTGCTGTATGGGGATCAATAATCATTACTTATGCATGTGTGGTGGTTTTGGATTCTATCCCTGTTTTTCCGAACTACTGGTCAGTTATCTTTTGTTGCATTTTGTACTTTGTCGCGACTTGTGCTTTTTTTTCCTGACAATTATTGTGATTCTCATTCCATCCTGTTTGCATTTGCAGGACATTTTATCATCTTGCAGTTACTCCTACCTATTGGCTAACCATTGTCCTTATACTAATAGTGGCATTGCTTCCCCGCTTTCTTTGCAAAGCTGTGTACCAAATGTTTTGGCCTTCAGATATTCAGATAGCTAGGGAAGCTGAGAAAATGAGAAAGCAGAAAAAGTTGGATGCAAAATCGGAACATGCCAGTTGATGTGTATAATGCTCACACTGGCGCTGATTTTTCGAGTAGGTTTCCTGATTCTGCACCACGTCTATCTATGGGTCTCAGTCCTCAAATTCCACCAGTAAGCATCTGTTTTTATCCTTCCTGTCAATTCTTTACCATTCATGCATAGTAAGGCTTAGGAAGATCTATCCAGCTATTGCATGCAAGGCTTAGGGGTGGCGATCGTAGTTCAAAAACTTGGCTCTGATGGTAATTCAGACCTCAACTGGATGAAGTGGTCATAGACATAGATCAATGCAGGTGCAATGGAGATTATTATAAAGCTTAGAATATGACAATTGCCTAGTGGCTGCGATGTTCTTCTGGTGCTGATGCACCATTATATATAAAAGAATACCTATTTTTAGTTTCCTTCTTATAATATTATTTCAGCCTCAACTATCATGAATAAAATGATGTTGCCTTGATGATTTGCTTCAGATATTAAATGTTTAGCAACCTTGTACAAATCTTTTCACTAATACTAGCAAAGGTCCTGCATTTAGGTCCGGCATTTAAGTTGATTTTGATGTTTTCCATCTCTGTATATGATCGACCTTTTGACTTTTGAGTTTTTTAGTTGTGGCTTTTGGGGTGGGAGAGAGCCAATATTTATATGGTAATTGAAATAGCTGAAATTACCTCTAGTGCTTGTTTAGCTCACATGGATATTTATTAGACCTTATCCGAATTTGTATGAACTTATTAGACCTTATTTTGTTAGTTTGTTTTATCCTTATTTTTGCTGAACTCATTAGACCTTATTAGTCTTACTCTGAACATATTTCTTCTTATAAGAACTGAAAATAAGTTGAACAAAACAGGGCAATATGTCCAATGATCACTATTCCTATTCTCATTCCTTCTTCTAAGCTCAACCAAACAACTAAATAAGAACGTATGCTCGATAAACCTAACTTCCCTTGTTATTTGTGGTCAACCAAACATGCACTAATGTGTTCTGAGGAACTTCTGCTTTACATCAGATCATGTTACTGTACAGATACCTCCTTGAGACCTTGACTATGTAACAGCTGAGGCAGATGTGAGTGTTCAAATTGGTCATGTCTTATAGAATATCCCTATGCTTTCTGGGGCCAACAATAGTATGTACAAGTCTAAGGGAGTATTGAAAAATTTGATTTCTTATTTGTATTTTTCTTCGGATATACGTTTACTTTGAGCTGAAGTCGGGAAAATCATATCATCACCTCTGCGAGCTTGAAAAAAATTTATCAGACAATGCCGGATGAGTGGTGATGAGCTTGTTGCAGTCAAGAAGGATGTTTTTTTCAGCAAGCATCCTAAAAACATACTTTTTTTGAAATAGGGAAATAATCTTCTCATTACATTATAAATCGCAAGCTAGAGAGACACTACTCTTCTTTGTATCAAGTGTCAAGTATAAGCATTAAGCAATGTCTTATTTATGATTCTCACTCGCCATGATTATTTATGTTCCAATATAATTCTTGTGGTTCTCATTTTCAGGTCGATATTTGGCCCTGTTGTGTTGGTGTATAGATCAATGTCCTGACACACCACGGTCTCAGTTCCGGATAAATCACTTACACAAGCAGCAAATGAGGATGTGGGGAAGATCTGGAGGACGTAGAACATAAGCACAATTTATCTAGTGAGAGATTTTCTTGTAGAAGAAATGAAGAATCGAGGCACAATTGTAGCAAATGCATTCGAGCGAAGAGCAAGAGTTAATTTGTATCTAATCGACATAAATCAGTACAGGATCAGTGGCAGGATTTGGTTGCCAAGGGGTTTGTTCAGAAGAAAAACCCGTAGATAGGAAAGAAATCGTATAGTACATAAAAAAAGTAGTTTCATGTAAAGATCAGGTTTGTCAATCTACTTACTGTTACAAAATGCAATGAGAAAGAGCCTTTGGAAATCAAATTGCCAGTCTGATCTCTGTTTTTCCAAAATTTGCGCTTTTCTTTTATACAGTTAGAAAATCAACAAAAGGTGATATGTTTAAATGTGAACTGGACACTCGGTTTATTAAGGTGTTCGAGGAAATTTTACCACATTTTAGGATGTGTTTTCTTCACCTTTAAAGAAAGTTTTATGGTTGAGACTTGAGAGTTAGATTAAGTTCAAACAAATCTAATAACTTAAGTACAATTATTTACAGATGAAGAGACACCTTTTGTTGCCTTGATTGACTAGTCATCTACCTTTTTTTCTTTTACCGGTGATAGTGAATAAAAACCTTGAAAATGTTTGTCTCTAGTAATTAAGAGATCGGGAACAATATGCCTTCCCACAGGGTTCCTACCCAAAGACCATTACAAGTCAAACACCTCTCAAACTTCCTCCCTCTTTAAATCCCAAGCAAATGTTTGGGGTGGGAATTAAGCCCTAAACGTTGGTAGGGAAGACGGAAATCTCACGACTTGGACCAACCCTAATTCATAAACATGATGTAAGTGATATATGGTTTTAGTTGTCTTTCGCGGATGTGATTCTATTGTGATTTATCACTCTTATCCTTGTAACCAAATGAATATGATAATACAAGGTGGAATTTAGTCTTTTAAGCGGAATATTGGCTTTTTGGGAAGCAACGCGCATGTCTATATTTCAAGTATACTTATAATTAGGTATACACCTAAAGACTAGTGTAAACTCGAGGCTTTCCAAGTTCCACATGATCAAATGAGAAAAAAATAGCCCTAAGTATACATTTGTAAGTGGCTAGGAACACCTAAGAAGTTTTATATAGAGAAAAGATAAGTTTTGCGAGAAATTGTCTTTTCCTAACTATTTTTATCAATGGCTTGCAACTTCTTTGAATTATACTTGCATTTAAAAAAAAAAACACTTTTCCTGTTTTTCTTCATGCTGATACAACATAATAATGAAAACAAAATGCAACTGAGAGCATGAGTTTGATATTTAGGCATTGATTTAAAATACTTAAAGATGTACATGTATTTGATGATGGTAGAGGACTCAGGACTGGATTATTCCATGCACTAGATTCCATTACTAATTATTTTCAAGCAACCTTTTTTTGTTCATTTGTAGTCTCTTTACCATTTAATTTAATTATTCCATTACTTTCTTTAGTCAAACCAAACAACTTTCCTTAATTTATCTACTAATCTTTGCGCGTATCCTATGAAATACTGTTAATTAATTTGGATTAGCTTTCTGTTATTGACCGGACTTCAATCCGTGTGAATATGTATGACGCGACACACTAAAACACTAGTCACTAGATATCAAACTACTGATGTTTTTTGACTCATCCAATACTATGTTTCTATCTTCAAAAATTATTAAAAAAGACGGTCTAATTTTAATATAAAAGTAGACCTAGTCACTAAATAGATTAAACTAGTAACCGAAAGAAATTAACCTAGTTACTATTGGGCTTATTCTATTTTTAATATTGGGCTTATCATTGCCTAATTTTAATTTAAAAGTAGGCGGTCTCTTACAAGACGAACTCATCTATCTTTTAGGACCACACAATAGTATAGACTTGTTAATTGCACCCAAAAAATATAGATTATAAGTTACTTGAAGTTTGCAAAGATTCCTTAAGCATGTTAATTAGCAGAGATTAAAATGTACAATGATAAAAAGTTGTGAATGACTGATCTCTCATCTAAGCCAAGAGAGCACAAGGGACTTAAGAACAAGGGTGATTCTAGGATAAGATTAGCAAAGCTCTTACTTTGTATGTATATCTATAGCAAACCTCTTACATTTTATATATTTGAATATTTTAAAATTTTATATAAACGTTATCTTCTTAACCCTACACTTTGAATTTTGATATAACAGGATTTTTCATACAATAATTACGAAGGAAATGACGATTAACTTGAACCTAAAAACTCATGTACTTCTTACTTTATTCTCTATCATATAACCATTATTAGTTTTTATCGATAATTTTATACTTCCTCTACTACTTAATAGTCACACTTGCATTTTGTTAATTGGGCACATAACTTAAGAAAATAAACAGTCAAATTTAATAAATAAAAATTGCAAAACCGAAGAGAATGGTTTGCGTTAGTAAGTATAAAGTTAGTTTAATTAATTTGCCTATTTAACTTCTCTAATCTCTTCCTTAAACGTTTCTTCCAGTTCACATAATACAAGTACTAAAAAACTGAGAAAGTACATATAACCATATATATTTAAAGATCCTATTTTAAGTATGAAAATAAGTCAACTCCATCCGATTTATCTTTGGTTCAAAAATTAATAAAAAATAACACACAAATGGCGAAACAAAATTATCAAAGTCAACCTCTTAACTAATTAAACATGAATTTTGCAAGATTTTTCAACTCTTGACATGGGTTTTATATATTTTTAAACCTAATATTTATGAAGAAGCTAAGACATAGTGGCAATGCATACTCCAAACAAAACCTTCAAACCATAAAAATATGTCATTCTATGTGCATGGTATTCAATAAAATTTCAATATTTCAGCTCTCAACCAAATTAATAGAGACATTTTAGTTTGTGTGCAGGATTTTAAATAGACAGTACTTACAAAGTAAAAGCAAAAGATATATTTGTCATTTTTTCTCTCTTTTTTAGTAGTCGAATCACCTCTTATTGTATAAAGAAATAAACCATGTGCCTTGATGAAATAATTGCTTAGTATACGTTGCACTATACCTATTTGCAAACTTTCTAGATGATGTTATTAGAGTGATACACGTCTATCATGAAGGAAATCGGGCCGTTGACTGGCTATGGGGTAGCTCAACCTCACAGGGTTGTTATCCCGGAGGAATTTCCATTTAGATCTAATTAGAATAGTTGAGGAGGATTGTAGAGGGGTGTCTTTGCCACGTCTCATCCCTCCCTAAGTAGTTTTGTGTTTTTTGGTTAATTTGTGTCTGTTTGAAGTGTATTTCTTTATTTTATGTCTTTCCTTTATAAGACCTTCCTTTCTTCAACATAAATAAAAGAAAGATTGCAACTTAAGCTCTTTTTTTTTTTTTTTTTTTGTAAGCATAACATCATTGATATTTGGATTTAAGTTATAATAATTGAAGTTCTTATTTTTGTACTCCTAATTAAGATAATGGATTAAAAATGCTTGTTGACCAGCATGTGCTAATTTTTTGTATCTTAAATAATTTTATCTACTTACATTATGAATTACTAGTTGTCTTACTTGTCCAACCACTCTCAACTGAAAGATACTAGCAGCCTAAGTCTAAAATAATCTACTAGTTTACTTAATTAAACTTATAAAATTACTCTAAGATTGGGGATTAAGACCAAGTCTTCCTTGAACATGTGAACCCTTCTAATAGAAGGAGACTTTTGGGGTGTTATTACTTATTTGGGGTGGTTAATAATAATAGTAGGAAGATTCTTCCACATTATCAACTATCAAGTGTGAACTTCAGGAGAGAATTATTCCAAGATCCAAATCTAAAACTCGATGTCACTTGAATAGAAAATCTTCACGTTCACACTAATACTTATACAAATCTATCTTCATTTGTACTAATATATGCCATTTGGCACTTTTTCATTGGAAGGGCTCAAATTTAGGTGATGTAACAAGCATATGTCATCAGAAATTAGCTCATCTCATAGGACAGGACTCACTATCTCCGTTGACCTTGTCCGTTTCTATATAACAATAATACTCCTTTCGATCTTTATTAATTTTATCTGTTTTTTTTTTCAAAGTTTTAGGAGAAATAATTTTGCGTGACATAGAAGGAAAGTGGAAACTATTATTTTATGTTAAAGCTGAATGTATGTGTGATGGAAAGTTAGTAGTCTCATTCTAAAAATAGAAACAAAAGAAATGGGTAAACTAATAAGGGATGTTTCAAAAAAAAATACGGGTAAATTAATAAAAATCGGAGGTTGTATGGGATATTTTTGCGAAACAGTATCTTACATACTTCCTTCGTTTTGAAATAAGTAAAACATTTTTCTTAAAAAACTCTCATGTAGTCATAAAGAGAAGTGTTAAACTTATTTCAAATTAGAGGAAATATAAGTCATTTTGCCATATTTATACCAACGATGATACAACTAAGAAGTATATGATTATGTACCTAAAAAATATATATATGATTTTTTCTCTTCTTAGGGGATATGATGTTATCCTTATATACAAGTAGTAATGTATTACTATGAACATCTAATTTAATTTACTTTAAATTGATAGGACAAATTTATTTATTGTTTGATAGAAAGGAATATATTAATTTATATATAGAGAGGAATAAGTTTTTGGAAAAAAAAGTACGCTTCCGGTAAGTCAAGTGATTATAATATCAATTGAAATAAGAATCTAGTATAATTTATGTACTACTAGAACTAACTTCAAATACACATATGATTCAAAAGTTAGAAATTCATGTACAATTTATCATAGCTAAATAGCTTGATCTATATGTACTATATTACAAGTAACTATAGTTGTAATATCCTAATTTCCAATTAAGATATTATCATAGTTGGTTCATTTACCTCCATAAAAAGAGCCACAATTAATAATAATGCTATATTTATATTCCGCTAAAATAGAAAGAACCTTATATTTAGATTCACAAGTAATAAATAATACCAAGTTATTGTGAAACGGATGAAGTAGAAAATTATTGTGAAACGAAGGAAGTAGTAAATTAGAAATAATACCAAGTTGCTCAATTCAGAGAGAAAGTACTATTACTAAAGTCCTAACAGAATAGAAAATATAAAAGGATGCAAAGGCGAGAGGAAGTATGTTTACATAACCGTTATGTGTATATCACAACTCGAAAAACTAAGTTAAATTTGCTCGTATTTTTTTTTGGTCTTGGGGGAGGGCAGTATAGCATAACGTACGCAGGTCCTTTGTTCAAGTTGCAATATAGAAATAGAATCATGTGTGTGTGTGGACCACCAAAAGCAGGAAGTCCAAGCTCGTGCATTACTTCAATTTTGGGCTTCCTTATCTTTGGAATTACCCATGTAAAGTAGTAATTATCAATAGATTAGTTCACAGTTGTGATTAATGCCTTAATGGCACGTTGCTGAAGAATCCCATGGCTGTTCATAGACTTCATACTATGTGTATTTTCATATAAGGAAAATAATGTTTCATACAGTAGTACAATATTACTCCCTCCATTCCAAAATATAGTTCCCATTTCCCTTTTTTCACGGTAATTTATGCAAGTTGGGATAGTAAAGATTTTTTGTTTATTTAAATAAAAGTTGTATGGGAAAAGATGATTTTAGGAGAGAGAATGGAGATAATTGGTCAAAGAGCATTAATTGTAACATTTTGGTTGAATAAACTGAGGAAAAATCAAAATTCAAGAAGCAAATAAATGATGGGACACGGTTTTTCTAGACAAATTACGGAAAAATGTGGAACTAAATATGAAAATGGAAACTATATTTTGGGACACCCAAAATGGAAATGGGAACTATATTTTGGGACGGAGGGAGTACCTTTTATCAATTTTTATATTGAATCTTATTAGGTTCGTTGGATGTGTATTTTTATAATATTAACTTTTTATATACTTTATTAATACCCAATTGAAGATATTGAAGGTCAAAAGTATATATTGGAGACCATACAAAAAAAAAGAAACAAACACTATAGTATATTATGAAAGATTGAATTCATTGCCAATTTAGTTTTTTTAGTAATTGGTATTCATAGCCAAATTTTCTATTATCTAATAAATAAACTAGATCTTCACAAGAGTTTAGCATATTTAATCTTTGGATAATGGTTAGGACTCTAATTGTATACTACCTCCATTTCTTAATAAGTGCAACATTTCTCTTATTTGGAATAGTCACAATAAGTGCAACCAAGCTCAAAATGGTAAAAAAAGTTCAATATTATTACAAATATGCCACCAAAAAGCAAGAGAGGACCATAATTTTTTTGTTTCATGATCATCACTTGAATTACTCTACTTTAGTGTGGTCCTAACTTTCTCTCTCTATTTTTCTTGGTATTCCCCCACTTTCTCTATGTTGCACTTATTAAGAAACGGAGGAAGTATTATATACAAAAGGTTCTTGTTGGTCTTGGCTTTGTACCATCACAAGCTGGAAAAACTAGAAACCACAGCGTTTACAAATACTACTTACTTATAAGTTATATATAAAAAAAGTTGATGTAATAATCCTAGTCAGCTTACTAATTGTAAAGTTAGTTACAGTTAGTTACAGCTTTGGTTACTATAAATACCAGCTGTTAGAGAAGAAACAATTGAGCTTCATTTTTCTATTCTTTCTCTTCTGTATTCTTTTCTATTCTCTCTATGAAATACAATGAAGATAGTTTCTCCTCTATGAACTTCATCTTCTTATATGGTATCAGAGCTGAAATCTCGCGTTGAGATTGTGGTTTCATAGAATAATTACAGTTGTTTCTGATTTAATCAACTGTAATTGATGAACAGAAGTTACTTGATTGTAATTTCTTGATCTTGAATCTAGAAATTTCTTTAAATTGTTGAGTTTATTCAACATTTTGGTGATTCTTGAAGCTGTATCAATGGCAGAATCTGACGATATTAGAATTCCTAATGCGTCTAATGAAAGCACGGTGAATGAAGGTAATATGGTGAATATGATGATTGGAGGTAATCTGGATCCTCTCTTTATTGCAAATTCAGATAATCCTACACAATCTTTAGTTTCAGTTCCTTTTAATGGAGTTAATTTTACTCGATGGAGTAGAAATGTAAGGAGAGCACTTATAGCTAAAAATAAAGAAGGTTTCATAACTGGTTTACTACCTATGCCTGTTATTACACACAAAGATTATACTAGGTGGACTAGGGCTGACTATATGGTCATGAGTTGGATCTTGAGTTCAATCAATCCAAATATAGCTGATGATTTTGCCTATATTTCAACTTCTGCTGATTTATGGAGAGAGTTAGATGAAAGATTTGGTCAGTCAAATGGACCTCTTGTCTATCAATTGAGGAAGGAAATTGATGGATTAAGACAAGAAAACATGACGATTGTTGCTTATTATGGCAAAATCAAGAAATTGTGGGATGAACTTCAGGCTTTGAGGTCATTTCCTGTGTGTGAATGTGGTGCATTACACAAATGTACTTGTCAGTTTTTCAAGAAATTAACAGATCTTGAGGCTGAAGATAGATTGATGCAATTCTTGTTAGGTATGAATAGTGGATTTGATAGTACTATTACTAACATTCTTTCCATGGAACCTTTACCTACTATCAATAAGGCATTCTCAATTGCTCAGCAAATTGAGAAACAAAGAGAAATTTCTGGAGTTATGGATATCACTGAGAGTAGTGCAATGGCTGCTCAGAGATTTTCATCAGGAGGTTATAATGGTGGTATACAGAAGTCTCAGGTGAAGAGAGATTGGAAAAAGGAAAAACAAGACAAGAAATGTGATCATTGTAAAAACAAAGGTCATACCATAGACCAATGTTTTAAGCTGATAGGATATCCAGAGTGGTACAGTGCTATAAAAACATCCAAGTCAGCTAGTAATGGTCATGGTTTGGCTACTGGTAACAGCTATGGTGGCAAGAAGTTTGCAGCTAATGTCAACATTTCTTCAGATAGTGGCATGCTTGATTCACCACTTGATTTTGATCACACTGTAAATACTGATAATTCTGAATGTCATGGAGGACAACTTAATCAGGAGATGATGAACTCTATATGTCAAGAAGTGATGCGTGCTATGAAAGGAAAACAGCCTTCTGCTAGCAATAACTCATTTGCTAGCTTTGCAGGTAATACCCTCACACATACTTTTACTTGTGTCTGGATAGTAGATTCTGGTGCATGTGACCATATGGTTTGTGATGAAAAATTTCTTTTTAATAAAAGAAAGTTAGATAAAGAAATTAGAGTGGGATTGCCTGATGGTACATTCAAATGTGTACAAATGATTGGTAGTGTTGAACTGGGTGCAAATATGGTCATTCATGATGTGTTGTTAGTGAATGGTTTCAGACACAACTTATTATCTGTTGGTAGATTGGTAGATAAGACTGGTATCTTGGTTCAGTTTACCAAGGATTCATGCTGTTTTCAGGACCAATATAGTCTTCAGGTGCTTGGCATTGGTAAGAAGCAAGGTGGCTTGTATTACTACTTCAGTCATGGGAATCCTACTGCTACTGGTTCCAGTACAGGTAGTATGAACTCAGCTTGTCACACAGTTGATGTTAATACAAATAAGTTGCCAAATAAAACTGCTGTTGGTGGTCATAGTAGTAAGGCAGTTGGTGTAGATAAGTTGGAGTTATGGCACAACAGATTAGGACATGTCTCCTTGTCTAAAATGAAGTACATACCTGAGTGTAATTGTGGTACTTTGACTGAATATAATTGTTCTATTTGTCTCAATTCCAAGCATCACAAATTACCTTTTCCTATTAGTACAAGTAGAGCTCTTAATTGCTTTGATTTAATACACATTGATTTGTGGGGGCCCTATAGAATTAAAGCTTTGAATGGTGCAAGTTATTTCTTGACTGTGTTAGATGATCACAGTAGGGTTACATGGACTTATTTATTGCATAATAAGTTTCAAGTGGCTAAAACAATTGCTGGGTTCTTGAATATGGTGGATACACAGTTTAACAAGTGTGTGAAGATGGTGAGATCAGACAATGGTACTGAAATTGTGAAAACAGAATGTATAAATATGTTTCTTGACAGAGGTATTATAATGCAGAAAAGTGCTCCTTATGTTCCTCAACAGAATGGTCGTGTTGAGAGGAAACATAGACACTTACTGGAGGTGTCTAGAGCTTTAAGATTTCAGGCTAAACTACCCAAGAAGTTCTGGGGAGAGTGTATTTTGACAGCAACCTACCTCATCAACAAATTACCTGTTAAACTGTTATCTTGGAAAACACCTTTTGAAATCATGTTTGGCACACTTCCTAAATATGATGGGTTCAGAAGTTTTGGTTGCTTATGTTTTGCATATAACAGAATGGTTCACAAGGATAAGTTTGATTCTAAAGCCAGAAAGTGTATTTTCATAGGCTATCCTTATGGACAAAAAGCATATAAACTATATGATCTTGATACTCATTCTACTTTAATCTCTAGAGATGTGATTTTCTTTGAACAATCATTCCCATTTCATCTTGATGCTTCTGTACAACAGACTTATAAGCCTGATCTTATTCCTTTTGGACAAGATAGCTCATCTTTACACACATTCACTCCATATTCTCCTTCTATTTCTCCTTCTACTTCTACTTCTGTTACTCCTAATACTTCTTCTCCTACTGTTCACTCTCATAATAATTCTCATTCATCTCCCACACATTCTGATTCCCCTACCAGTGAAGATTCTTCTTCTACTAATTCTTCTACCACTCATATTTCTTCTCTTAATGTTCCAGTTGTAAGACACAGTCAAAGGACAATTATACCTTCTACAAAATTCTCTGTTTTGTGAATACTTATGTGCCTCACAAAACTAATATTCAATCTCTTTCTGATTCTGAATCTCAATCATTTGCTGTCAATTCATGTGCAATTGTTGAACCAAAATATTATAATCAAGCCAAGAAGGATCCTAATTGGATTCAGGCAATGAATAAAGAACTACAAGCTCTAGAGCAGAATGAAACATGGGAGCTAACCAAACTACCTGAAGGGAAGAAAGCCATAGGATCTAAGTGGGTGTACAAAACTAAGCTACATCCTGATGGCACAGTGGAGAGATATAAGGCTAGGTTGGTAGCTATTGGTTATCAACAGGTTGAAGGACAGGATTTCACTCAGACTTTCTCTCCTGTTGCTAAGATGGCCACAGTAAGAGTTGTGATTGCCTTGGCCACTATACATCAATGGCATATGTGTCAACTTGATGTAAACAATGCGTTTTTACATGGATTTATTGATGAAGAGGTATATATGCTACCACCTGCTGGTTACTCTAAGGCTAAACATGGAGAAGTATGTAAGTTAAAGAAGTCATTATATGGCTTAAGGCAGGCTTCCAGGCAATGGAATAAGGAATTAACAAAATTCTTGATGTCCCTTGGTTTTCAGCAATCTACACAAGATTATTCACTCTTTACTAGAACAAAAGATGGGGAATTCTTGATAGTGTTAGTCTATGTGGATGATATGTTGGTCACAGGCACTTCTCTTGATCAGATTCATGTGGTTAAAAAGGCTCTTGATTTAGCTTTCACCATTAAAGATTTAGGTGAGCTAAATTACTTTCTTGGCATTGAGATTAACAGATCTACTGCTGGTACATTTCTTTCTCAAAAGAAATATATTAAGGACATACTTGCAGACACTGGAATGGAAGATTGTACTCCTGTAAATGCTCCTCCTCTTCTGGTTTGAAGTTATCCACTGACTCAGGAGATCTTCTAGCTGAGCCTGATGTGTACAGACGTCTAGTAGGAAGATTACTTTATCTTGGCCTGACTAGACCTGATTTATCTTATGCTGTCCAACACTTGAGCCAGTTTATGCATAGTCCACGTGCTCCTCACTTAAGAGCTGCTCTACATGTCATCAAATATCTTAAAGGTACACTGGATTTTGGCTTATATTACCACACAGTGTCTGATCTTAATATTCATGCATATAGTGATGCTGATTGGGGAGGCTGTCAGTTCAGTTCTAGATCACTTAGTGCATATGCAGTGTTTATTGGGTCTAACTTGGTGTCTTGGAAGACCAAGAAACAATCCACAGTGAGTAAATCTTCTACAGAAGCAGAATATAGAAGCATGTCCAGTGCAGCAAGTGAACTTGTGTGGGTTCATGGTTTGCTAGAAGACTTACATGTTCCAGTATCTCTTCCTATCTCTTTGTATTGTGACAACACTTCAGCAGAACACTTAGCTCACAATCCAATGTTTCACGAGAAAACAAAACATCTCAAGAGAGACATGCACTATGTAAGAGAACAAGTTGCTGCAGGCTTTCTCACTACTTCTCATGTTTCAAGCACTCAGCAGCTTGCAGATATTCTTACCAAGGCTTTACCTTCTCCACAACATTTTTCTATATGTTCCAAGCTTGGTCTTGTCTCCCAAGTCCAGCTTGAAGGGGGAGTATAAGTTATATATAAAAAAGTTGATGTAATAATCCTAGTCAGCTTACTAATTGTAAAGTTAGTTACAGTTAGTTACAGCTTTGGTTACTATAAATACCAGCTGTTAGAGAAGAAACAATTGAGCTTCATTTTTCTATTCTTTCTCTTCTGTATTCTTTTCTATTCTCTCTATGAAATACAATGAAGATAGTTTCTCCTCTATGAACTTCATCTTCTTATATTACTAGAGACTGTTGGTAATCTGGAGAGAAAAGACTATAATGCTGTTGATGTTAATCTTGGCGACCAGTTAACGGGTTCTAGGTTGGGCTTAAGAAGCAAATGAGCGTTTCTAAGACGCTTATGTCTCATGTGACATATATGGTCTAAGTTAGGTAGAGAGCAAACGTGACTAAGGCTCCGTTTGGTAGGGCGTAAAATATTTTCAGTGTAAAATGATTTTCATGGAAAACAATTTACAATGGAAAACACAATTCCAAAATTAGTTTTCCGTTGTTTGGTTCGATGTAAAAAAAATGATGAAATGAAAGGAAAATGAAAGGGAAAGTAAGGAGGTAGTGAGAGGAGTGTACAAGAGAGAGAAGGAAAATAGTTTTCCCTTCATTTTGAAAGGAAAATGGTTTTCCATCCTTGGGAGAGTAATTTTACCCCAAAGGAAAATGGTTTTACACTCTTTTGCCAACCAAACAATGTAAAACTGAAAATAGAGGAAAACAGTTTTCCGGGAAAACGTTTTACGCCCTACCAAACGGAGCCTAATTGATGCCATCAAAAAGAGACTAAAGTGTTCCCATCAATGTTATCAGAGGGCCACTGGTGTGGGCTCGACGGGCCCGTCCGTGCGCCCTAGCGGGCCGGGCTGAGATTTCGCGGTCCAAGACTAGATCATGAAATTTACAGTTTGAGTGGGTTGGTCCATGGGCTGAAAAATGTTGGTCTACACCGGTTTGTAACTAATTTTCACGGTTCGGTAAACGGTGTTGTCAGTTTGTGGGCCTGGAGAGCTGGACTAATGGTCCGACATGATAATTTTTTTTCAAAATCATTGAAATTATTCATTATTGTTACATTAAACTTTTAAAATTATATATATATATAAAATTATTAATATTAATGAATAATTTAATCATTTTTGAATTTAATGGAAATATTATATATGCAATTTGATTAAAATATATACAATATGATAAAAATATATACAATTTGGTTGAATATATAATTACTTGGGATGGACATGTCCGGTTCATGGGCCGGACTAGACCGGTTTCGTGGACCGGGATGGACAGTTTTAGTAGTGGGCTTTCGTAGGTTGGGTTCAAAAAATCGGCCCACAATCCACCTATCAATTTTATACGGTCCGAGGTGGGGTGTATCTGGCTTTCCACGGGCTCAACCCACACGAGCCACGAGGCGGGCTATGTTCATCTCTAAATTGCTATGTGATCTTTAAAAGCTTGTTGTGCGGTCTTGAAAAGATGTTGGTTTATGTACTCTCTCAACTTGGTTAAATGAGGGTTTTTTCACGTATAAAATGTATTTTGTTTTTATGTTATCTCATATTTCACATCATTGACTGTCAATTTGTATGATGCGCTTCTTCGACTGTGTGCTTCTAGAGGTACACAAAAAATTATGTTAGTCTTCTCTCAAGGCTC
This sequence comes from Beta vulgaris subsp. vulgaris, assembly GCF_026745355.1. NCBI lineage: Eukaryota > Viridiplantae > Streptophyta > Magnoliopsida > Caryophyllales > Amaranthaceae > Beta > Beta vulgaris. Next base: position 386,290 of record NC_079208.1, read on the forward strand.
AACTTTAATTTAGTTATGATTTGTGACAAAAGGAAGTTAATTGCACCAAAAGAATCTAATTAGGAGAAAAAGGCAACTACTAGTAAGTATTTTTAAAAAGGCAACTACCAAGTATAGTATTAGAAAAAGGCAACTACTAAGTACAATACTCCATATTGGAATTATGAGTGTTGTTTGAGATTTACAATTGGAAAGTTGGATAATAATAGCTATTATACCTTCTATTTGCAGTTTGTTAATGATTTCCTAATTTCTCCTTTTCGGGTTGGAGAAAAGGACAATAATTGTGTACGAATAGTAAATTATTATCGTTAATTATTAAATATGAAGTCTTTTCAAGGGAGGAAACATATTAGAGTAGACAAAATTTAATTGTAATTAAGAACAAAACTGATATAATTAATAAAATGGTAATTGTCCTTTCAACTTCAAAACAGTCAATAGCAAATTAGCAAGTAGGAACATTCACACTTGAGAGTGTTGATCTCATGGAGGCTATTGGCTAAGGCCTAAGCCCCTCTTACCAGATGTTGTAGTTGGACTTAAGTCGTCATAGAGACATAGACTCAATAGATACACGGTCATACGACATTTGTGGAACACAAAATTGAGATTTGATATATTAGTCAATTGCCACGCCCGTTGAATTTCGCAAGGAAATTAAATGAGAGAGTTCCTATTAATCAGCGAAATTTTTTACTTTTTTCTTTTCTTCTCATAAAAAATTGTTAATATTATAATATTTTATCTGTTTTGAAATATGTGAAACTAGTAATTTGGCCCAAGCGTTATCCCGGGTTGGTATTATTTTCGGACTTGATATGCATTTCATTTCATTCTCATTAAAATATATTAAGCAAAACTCAACATTTAAACTATACAGATATAATAATGTGCATATTTCAAGCATGATTAAAAGTTAGTTGAGATGGTAATTGTGTCATGCTATAATAGCAAGAAGTCACGGGTTCTACTAGGGTAACAGATGTGCCACGTGGTGTATATACATTGTCACGCACGCCTTTTAATATTTGTATAGGTAAATACTCTTCTAAAAAAGCTTTTATATGAAGAAGAGAAATGCTTCACTTCTTTTAAAATGAAGAAGAATTAATAAGTTTATTATACAACTAATATAAAATTTTCATGTAAGTGAAAAAGATGTTAGAGAGAGAAAGTGCTCCTCAGCCCTTGAACCCTAGAAAAAAGCCCCAATTTAATTTTTCCCCAAGTCATGCTTCCGATCTCCTCTTCTTCCTCAATTTTCTCATCATTATCTTGTCTGCATTTTTTCTCTGGAAGTGCAAACGTCTAGTATTTTGGTTGCTTCTCTTTGCAACTCTAAATCTTCTCATTAGTCGCCCTAGCTATTTTGCCCCAAATCAATTTTATAGCTTCTGGGCTAATTCATCATCATCTCGAGTCTCGAGGTGTAATTATGATCCTATTTGGAGTGTTAGTGTGTTTAATTCATCTCAAGTTATCTCTCAAAAGTCGTTTAATTGGATTAGAGGTTTTCTTTTCCTCGATTTTATCTTTAAATTCGTCGGGGAAATTAGGGTTCTGAGGAGCTTTGCATTTAATGCTTGTGAGTGGTCTTTTCTTTTTTCTGGTTTGGTGTGCTGCAGTAGAGTTTCCTCTGCTGTTATTGGGCTACTTTTGGTGTTTCTAGGGTTTACTTCTGCAAACCTACTGTTGCAGAGGAAGTTCGGTAGTCTCTCTTCGATTTTGCTTGCATTAATTGTGATGGATTCACTCATGATGCAAGCTGTTGCCCAATCCCAGGCCGGTTATTCAAGTCAGGTATATCATCAGTTCTATAAAAGGTATGATCTGGTAAGAATTTTATTCATTCATTCTATTCTCAGATTTTCTTCTTCCTTAATATGCTCTCTGTCCAGCTTTAAATTCTTTCAGAATTCGTTCTCATTTATTATGGCTTCTCCCCCATCCTTTAAAGATGTTGTTACTTCTAGCCCTAATTCTGCTCCTGCTGATCACTTATTTTCTGAAAAATCTATAACTCCCCCCTCTGAAAACCCTTCTGGTAGGCAGTCTCTTGCCTCTGATCCTCCCCCCCTCCTTCCTTTCCTGAACTTGTGGTGTTAGATGATCTCCCCCAAGTCAAACTTGATATAGAACACCTCTCAAAATCATGCTTGTTTGCTAAAATGCTTTCGGCCCCTCTTGATGTGCGTACTATTAGAGCCCGTACAAAATCTGATTGGAAGTTCATCCAAGGTGAAGTTGATTACCTTGAGATGGGCAATAATTGGCTGCTCTTGAAGTTTTCTAATCCCTCTGATGTGTCTCTTGTCTGGAACGAGCGCCCATCGCATGTTCAGGGTGATTTGCTCATATTACAGCCTTGGAAACCCTTTTTTGATCCTTATCTTGAGGAGATAAAATGGGTTGACCTGTGGGTGCGCATTCCCCGTCTCCCAACTGAGTTGCTTAATTATGATTCTATTGCTAACTTATTATCTGCTAATGACATTGGGGCTCTGATCAGGCTTGATCAAAGCTCTCTGTTGAAGAATAAGATTCGGTTTGCGCGTGCATGTGTGCGTGTGAATATTCAAGGCCCTCTTTTGGAATTTGCTGAAGTATGCAGGGTTGGTGATCTCGTGCATGGGTATGTCATTTGGTATGAAGATTTTTCTTCTGGTTGTTCCTTTTGTGGGGAATCTTCCCATGAAATTGATATTTGTCCTTTGTTGGTCTTCCCAAGAAAGAAATAATGGTGCAGTTGCTTAAAAACCCTAAACAAAAAGACTTATTTTTATCTATGGCTAAAGCCTCTGGGCAAGCAATTCATGAGTCCACTGCTGAGCAAGCTAAAGTGGTTCATGTGCAGTCTAAACATTTTAGAAGCACCACGTCCCTTCTTCTCTGCCTAATTCTAAGTCTGTTGTTGGTATTCTCCCTACTCCTAAGACTACTGGTATTGTTATTAAAGATTCTGTGCAAGCTGTTCATGCTAATGCAGGAAACTCTCTCCCCCCTCCTCCTATTCAAGGAAAAGGTAAAGGCAAGCTGATTTTTGTGAACCCAGTAATTTCAGATGATTCCTCTGATGATGAGGCAACTATTCTGGCCCCTCTAGTCCCTCTCCACCGCCCGCAACCTCCTGGGCTTGAGACTGAATATGCTGGGGAGAGTCTTTCCCCCATTTGCTCCCCTACTCCTCTGCGAGTCAACTGCCCCTCTGAGCTGCTGAGTGAAGCCCAGCTTCAGGCTCACCATTACCTTACTGAGCCATGCCTGGGACTGTCGCTACTGGTAAGGATGATGATACTATCTTTTTGGTTGACCCTGCTGGCTCAGGAAGTCTTGGTGAGCTTAGTCCCCTTACTGCTGGTTCATTTCACTCTCTTCATTCTGATAGCTCCATTGTTAAGCATATTGAGCAACTGGGGATGGATCCCTCTCTCCCAGTCATTCTCTCTTCCCAATCTGGTTCGGTCCGGAGGAGAGTTGATGACATGGAGAGTGATGATGCAACCTCTGCTCTGAAGAGGAAGAGAAATTAATCTGGGTAGCCTCCTTTTTTGTCAAGTAATCATGATTTAAATCGTTTAAATATGTCGATTGCTTTTTGGAATATTAGAGGTGCTAGTAGAAAAAATGCCATCTCTGAGGTGAAGGACTTTTGTAAGAGTTGTAATATAAAGATTATGGTAGTTTGTGAAGTTAATCCCAATCCCCTCCCTCTGTAAGCATTGCGCACCAAGCAGGTTTTCATAATTTCGATTTCATCCCCACCATAGGTTTCTCAGGTGGGCTTTGGCTTTTTTGGAAGTCTTGTAATATTAATCCCTTTTCTTTATCTGTCATTTTTAAGTCTTCTCGTTTTATTGCTGTTACAATTTCGTTATCTAACTCCCAGACTACTTTCATTGCTGTGTTTATTTATGCGCCTGCTAAAAAGGATTTTAAACCTGAGTTTTGGACTGAATTAGAAACTTATGTGGCAAGTCTTTCTTTACCATTTGTGATTATCGGAGATTTTAATGAAATTGGTTCCCCTTTAGATAAGCTTGGGGGGGCGTCTTTTTGTCAATCTAGATTAAAAGTATTAAACCAGTTTTACTCTCAAGTTGGCTGTGTGGATCTTCCTTTTTCGGGTGCTCGGTTTACATGGAGGAAGAAAAAAGCTGGTGCTAATAATATCCTAGAGAGATTGGATCGGGTAGTTGCTAGCCCAAGTTGGTTAGCACTTTTCCCACAGGCTAAAACTTCTCACCACCCCTTTTCTTCCTTAGATCATTGCATCATTTCTCTTAATTTTACTTCTCAGACTCATAAGGCTCCTCCATTTCGTTTTGAGAAAATGTGGTGCTCCCGTAAAGACTATGATGTGTTAGTTAAAAAAACCTGGTGTACTCGTTTTTCTGGCTCTTTTATGTATTGCCTTACCAAAAAATGTAAGCTCCTCAAAGAAAAAACTAAATGTTGGAACAAGACCCAATTTGGTAACGTGTTTCGTCAGCTTCGTATGGTAGATGATAAATTGGCTCTTATTCAAGCTAGTCTTCTTCATAACCAAATGGATGAACAACTTAAAGTGAAACAAGACCTTTTACTTCTTAAAAAAGAAAAATTATTAGCTTTTGATCGAGAATATTGGAAACAGAAAAGTAAAACTTTGTACCTCTCTAAAGGGATGCTAACACGAGTTTCTTCCATGCCCATGCTTCTATCCGCCGGAATCGCAATCAAATTAAAGACTTTATCACTAAGGATAACATCCCTCTTTCGGCTCCGGCTGAAATTTCCCGTGCAATTACATTAGAATTCCAAGCTCGATTTATTTCCAACCCTCAATGTCACTTTAATAGTCAAACGGATTTCTCGACCATTTCTCCTATTATTTCACGTGAAGACAACGATCCATCATTCTTTCTAATTACAATATTTTTATATTATTTAATTCCATATTTTGGCTAATAAATAATTTTCTTTTAAATACATGGACAAACTTTGATAAGTGACTAATCAAAGCTAGACGATTGAGCTATCTTAGTTCCATTCAATGTATTGTCCTATTAGTTGATGTATGCGAATAAAAAGAAAAATAAATCAAACTTTGAGGACATTCCTAAACGAAGATTTGGATAAAATTGTTTTGGAATGAATGGTGGCCCTGTATAATGTCATTTCATCACTTGACCCTAACTTATTAGGGCCATGCTCTAAATAACTCTACACTAATTTTTTATTCCGAGTAATTATATCATTATTTATTAATATTTAACGTTAAAATAATAACATCAAGTATCACTTGGTTTAGTGGTTAATATATTAGTATATATGTTTGTAATCTCGGGATCGAATCAATTTAAATCATCTCGAAAAGCCTCTAAACATCTCATTTGTTCATTTCTCGTGAAACCTAAAACTGCCTCGAAATTAACGTAAAGACATCCACATATTCGTTCCAAGCCACATGACTTTTTTGCAATGATCTCCCATGTCCCTAGGAGGTCTCTCGTGGCGTTCGAAGTTCAGGCCCTGGGAAAGTCCGGAAGCGTGTATTATAACCTTCATTTTGGCTATTTTTGCGACATTATTGGACTTCTCGGGGCCCTAGTTATATTTTCTCCCGAAACATTCATAGGAGTGCCGACGTGAGTTGTAACGTTGCGCGGGTCCTTGGCACAATTTGCATTGCCTCGAAAAGCCTCTGAACCCTCTATTTGTTCATTTCTCGTGAAACCTAAAATTGCCTCAAATGATCATAAAGGAATCCACATATTCGTTCCAAGCCACATGACTCTTTTCCAATGACCTCTCATGTCCTTAGGAGGCATCCCGGGGTGTTCGGAGCTCAGGCGTGGGGAAGGTCCGAAGGCGTAACCATATTTTTTTCTCCCGAAACGTTCTAAGGAAAGACGAAGTGACTTGTAACGTTGCGCAAGTGCGTGCTTAGCTTGGCACCATTAGTGTTGCCTCGAATGCCTTTAAACACCCCATTTGTTCATTTCTTGTAAAGCCTAAAAACTGCCTCAAAATAAACATAAAGGCATCCACATATTCGTTCCATGCCACATGACTCCTTTCCAATCACCTCCCATGTCCCTAGGAGTCATCCCATGGCGTTCGGAGCTCCTGCCCGGGGGAATCCGAAAGCGTGTATTACCTTCAATTTTGGCTGTTTTTGGGACATTTTGGGACATTTTTTGACTTCTTTGCTTCTCATATTTTCTCCCGAAACATTCCTACGAGTGTCGACGTGACATGTAACATTGCGTGGATACTAGGTACAATTTGCATTGCCTCGAAGAACCTCTGAACACCCCATTTGTTCATTTTTCGTATAGCCCAAAATTGTCTCGAAATGACATAAAGGCATCCACATATTCGTTCCAAGCCACATGACTCCTTTCCAATGACATGCCATGTTCCTAGGAGGCATCCCGTGGTGTTCGGTGCTCGGGCCCCGGGAAAGTCCGAAAGCGTGATTATAACCTTCAATTTTGGCTGTTTTTGCGACATTTTTGGACTTCTCCTCGTCATATTGTCATATTTTCTCCTAAAACGTTCCTAGAAGTGCTGACATGACTTGTAACGTTGCGCGGGTACTTGACACCATTTGCATTGCCTCGAAAAGCCCCTGAACATCTCCATTGTTCATTTCTCGTGAAACCCAAAATTACCTCGAAATGAACATAAAGGCATCCACATATTCGTTCCAAGCCACATGACTCTTTTCCAATGCTCTCCCATATCCCTAGGAGGCATCCCATGAAGTTTATAACTCGGACCCGGGAAAGTCCGAAATAGTGTATTATAACCTTCAATTTTGTTTTTTTTGGGACATTTGGACTTCTCCGGACATGACCATATTTTCTCCTAAAACCTTCCTAGGAAAGCCGAAGTGACTTGTAACGTTGTGCGAGGTGCTTGGCACCATTAGTGTTGCCTCGAAAAGCCTTTAAACACCCCATTGGTAAATTTCTCGTGAAACCTAAAACTGCTTCGACATGAACGTAAAGGCATCCACATGTTCGTTCAATTCCACATGACTCATTTCCAATGATCTCCTATCCCCCTAGGAGGCATCATGTGACGTTCGGAGCTCGGGACTTGGAAATGTCCGAAAGTGTGTATTATAACCTTCAATTTTGTCTGTTTTTGGGATTTTTTGGACTTATTCGGGCCTGGCTATATTTTCCCCGAAACATTCCTAGGAAAACCAAAGCGACTTGTAATGTTGCGCGGGTTATTGGCACCATTAGTGTTGCCTCGAAAGCTTTTAAACACCTGATTTGTTCATTTCTCGTAAAGCCCAAAATTGTTTCGAAATGATCGTAAAGGCTTCCACATATTCGTTTCAAGTCACATAACTCATTTCCAATGACCTCCCACGTCCCTAGGAGGACTCCCGTGGCGTTCAAAGTTCGGGCCCTGGGAAAGTCCGGAATCGTGTATTATAACCTTCAATTTTGGCTGTTTTTGCGACATTTTTGGACTTCTCCGAGCCTGGTCATATTTTCTCCCGAAACATTCATAGGAGTGCCGATGTAACTTGTAACGTTGCACGGATGCTTGACACAATTTGCATTGCCTTGAAAAGCCGCTGAACACCCTATTTGTTCATTTCTCGTGAAACCTAAAATTGCCTCAAATAATCGTAAAGGCAACCACATATTTGTTCCAAGCCACATGACTCTTTTCCAATGAGCTTCCATGTCCCTAGGAGGCATCCCGTGACGTTTGGAGCTCGGACCCCCAGAAAGTCCGAAACCGTGTATTATAACATTCAATTTTCGGTGTTTTTGCGACATTTTGGAAATTTTCCGTGCCTGGTCAAAATTTCTCCTGAAACATTCCTATGAGTAGTAATGTGACTTGTAACGTTGCACGGGTGCTTGGTACAATTTGCAATCCCTCGAAAAGTCTCTGAACACCCCCATGTGTTCATTTCTCGGGAAACCCAAAATTGCCTCGAAATGATCGTAAATGCATCCACATATTTGTTCCAAGTCATGACTCTTTTCCAATGACCTCCCATGTCCCTAAGTGGCATCCTGGGGCGTTCGGAGCTCGGTCCCCGGAAAAGTCCGAAAGCGTGTATTATAACCTTCAATTTAGGCTGTTTTTAGGATATTTTTGAACTTATTCGGGCATGCCATATTTTCTCCCGAAACGTTCTTAGGAAAGCCGAGGTGACTTGCAACGTTACGATGGTGCTTGACACCATTTGTGTTGCCTCAAAAAGCCTCTGAAATTCTCTTGAAACCCAAAATTGTTTCGAAATGATCGTAAAGGCTTCCACTTATTCGTTCCAAGCCACATATCTTTTTTCAAATGACCTCCCATGTCCCTAGGATAAATCCCGCGACGTTCGAAGCTCGAGCCCTGGTAAAGTCCGAAAGCGTGTATTATAACCTCCAATTTTGGATGTTTTTGTGACATTTTTGGACTTCTCCGTGTCTGGTCATATTTTCTCTCAAAATATTTCTATGAGCACTACCATGACTTGTAACGTTGCACGGGTGCTTGGCACAATTTGCATTGCCTCGAAAAGCTTCTGAACACCCTATTTGTTCATTTTCTCGTGAAACCTAAAATTGCCTAGAAAGGAACGTAAAGACATCTACATATTCGTTCCAAGCCACACGACTCCTTTCCAATGACCTTCCATGCCCCTAGGAGGCATCCCGTGGTGTTTCGGAGCTCAGACCCCAGGAAAGTCCGAAATCGTGTATTATAACCTTCAATTTTCCTCTATGTACCATGTTCAAGAAAGTTTCTTTTGGGATTGCTTAATTTATTAATAAAATACATCGTATTTGTTCTGTTTACATTACTTTTAGTTCTTCTGAGAAAAAATAAATTTAGATAAATTTATATAAGGTTTAATTAGGACTAACAAAGATAATAAATTTAAATAAAGACCAATAAGATCTAATAAGTTAGAATAAATTTCTCGTCAAAAAAAAAAGTTAGAATAAATTTGAATTAAAAAAAATAAGTTGAAAATGACATATCTATCATCTTTTTTTAAGGTAAGAAAAAAGAAGTTTAAAAGACCCTACAAACGAGAGGAAACAACCCATTATATATCATTTACTATAATCCACACCCAATATAAAAGAAATTATACGCATTTGTACATGACATGATTGGATCATATATAGTTAATTAGTTATATACTATGCAAATACCCCTTTAGACCACGATTGAGACCTTTTAATACAAACAAATTGATCTTATCGGCTGAAAATTAGGGGCTCTTATTCGAAATTTTGCTCAGTTTTGTCGCATCCTCTCTTTCAATTTACATAATAGAAAATGTTTATCGATACATTGAAGTACAAGAAAAAACTAAAAAATTTCCAGAAGAAGTTTATGCACTTGTGACGTTTCCTAAAATGATGTCATTGAACATCGTCAGTAGAACGTAGCAAAACCCCACTTTTGTGCATCGTCACTCTCTCTAATCTGGCGCGTGTTTCTTACTACACCAACCGGAAGCTACTCAGAAAGTCAGAATATATCTTCCTGACTTTCTTCCTTAATCTTTTCCTTTTTCAGCCTCATCTTATTCTACAAACTATTGTTTAATCTTGTCAAAATTAGATCTTGTTTGACATTAGCATTTTAGGTAGCGGGTAGTAGTGAATAAAATCAAAATGCCTCTTAAGAAAATTATGAATATATTTAGTAAGGTGGTGGTTGTATAAGGACAGTGGTTGGAGTACATTATGGGTAGCGATCGTAGGACATCTCAAGTAATGTTTGAGACTTATATGTAGTGGTCTAGCAAATAAAAAGCATATAATAGCAGTATAGCCATTGTTGTTAAAATCCCGATCCAGATCTTACGATTCTACGATTTTACGATCCTGGAGGAGCTCACCGATCCCGATCCTACGTAGGATCTTAATTTTGTAGGATCTTTGGATCCTACCCAACAAAAAAAAATCACATGGTAGGATCTTAACACGATTCTACGATCCTACGACTCTACGATCCGATCCTACCGTATAAAAATCATAAAGTAATTTCACATATTATATTTCTCCTATTAGATTTTGGTCGCATGTTACTTCAATCTTATACTATTGAAAAACTATCATCATTTGCTAATTAAAAAGTTCATTATTAATATGTGTAAATTTTAAACATGATATTCTCACCATATTTTAGTGTAATTATCTCTATTTCACCGAATCGTAGGATCTTACGATCCTACGATTCGATCCCACCGATTCGATTCTACCAACCCCTACGATCCAAAGTAGGATCCCGATCCTGATAACATTGAGTATAGCACAGGATAGAATTGTTAACTAATGTTTATAATTTCTTTTTCTTTTTTCTATTTATTAATCGATTCAGTTTATAATAATTCATTGTTTTTCCTTTAGGATAGTAGGAATGCGATTAAATTATTTATTTTAAAGAGTATATATAACTAATAATTCACAATATTTTATACTCGAAACTCCACAAGCATTTTAATTAGAAGAGGTAATATAATTTTTTTAAGGGTTGGATATTATCTTAAATTTATCCATAGTCGTGTACTCCTTTTATATATTGAATTAAAGTGTTGAACTAACTAATGAAATTGTTGTAATTTATTTCGTATTTAAATAAATAGCATTAGCTGTATTTTTCAATTTCAACAATTACTATTGCCAAACACTTATAATTAAACGAGTACTTTAAATGCTACTCGCTAACAACTATTCGTAGAGATGCTCATTTTGGATAATTTGATTCGAAATTTTTAATCGAAAAAATGCGATCCTAATCTAATCCGAAAATTTAAAATTGAATTTTTCAAAGGAACAATTTATAAAATAAGTTTCGGATCGGAACATCGGATATTTCGGATTTTCAATCTTGAAAACGGATATTTTTCGATATTTCTATCTGATATCCGGAAATATTCAAGAAAATCTGAGAAAATTTCCATACCTAGGATATTTTTAAAATGAAAAATTCTGATTTTCTATCTGTTATGAAAATTTGCGAATATCCGATCCAAAGCTAAAAGTTAGCTAAATACTTTAGCTTCATTGTTTATAAAAAACAATGGGTAATTATTAGTTTTCTCACTTTGCACTATATTCTTTTCTATAAACAATGAAGCTAAAGTATTTAGCTAACTTTTAGCTAGTTAAATATTTGTGCTATAAGCCAGCAAGTGAGAGTATTATTGTAATATCAAATCTATTAGGTAGGGGTTAGGGCACGTTTTCTTCAAATTTATAAAAAAATTGAGGGTTGATTATGTCCAATCAAATGGTAAACATAGGGTGTAATAAGGCATGATCATATTTAGTCATATCTAATAAATTCAATTTAAATAGAATCATATCAATGACAAACAATAAAAGTATTTTTTGAAGGAAAGAAAACGGAGTTAAAGTGAGAGAAGATTAGATACATCATATACACTAAGAAATCAAACTAGCTAGGTGAAATAAAGGTGAAAACTAATATATAAGCGCCAATTCTCTTAAACTTATTTTGACTTATCCCTAAATACACCATTAACTAAGTTAATTTAGCCAAATAGATTCTTCTTATCAAACCATGGTCAATGTTTGTTTCTTTCCAAATGAAAGCATGGGGAACTATTACAACTATATACTCCATCTGTTTTATTTTAATCTACACACTTACACTTTTCACGTATGTCAATGCAAAACTTTGAGAACATATATCTTTAGTTTTGTATTTGTAAAAATTATAAAAGTATATGTTAATAAAATATATGTTATGATAAATCTAATAAGATCCCACATGACTACATTTTCATTCGCATATAAATCACAAAAGATGGTCAAAATAAAATTTATAAATAACGTAAAATATCAAAATGTAACAATTAAAGTGAAACAGATGGAATATCTTGCTTAAGGAATAAGGAGTACTACATTAGATATTATCCTTTCATTAGGAAAATGACATACAAAAATCAAGTTCCTCACCTTCCACAGCGCGTGGTGCTTGCATTTCTAAAGGTAAACACCCAAGTGGGAGGATTGAATTTTCTGTCAAGGTTCCTTCCCTTTTCCCTTGAATTTACTTCAAACAAAATTTTAAAATTCATTAAAATTTTAAAATTAAATTAAACCCTTTTTTCTCACTTATATTCTCCTTCATCTCTGCATATAAAAACTCCCTGCATCTTCTCACCTTATCTCTTACAACTATACTTCACTTAAAAAAAAAACACACACACACAAACATACAAAGAGAAACATATTTTTCCTCAAAAACACACACATAAAAATGCAAGTAATTAGCAAACTCGAACAACCCACTTCACCTACAAACTCAATTGATGATTTGATGCAAAATATCACCAAAATAATGAAACAAGGTCAAGAATCAGCTCAACAGATAAGAAGTTTCTTTCATGGAAAGCTAGGATTATTGAAAGTTGAGGATGATATAGTATGTGATGATAATAATCATCATCAAAATGATGTAAATCATCATTCATTGGTGACTTTAGAATCATTTGAAAAGTGTCTTAATTTGCTTAAAACTTATGATTTTGATCATCAGTGTTATGATCTTAACAGAAAGCGTAAAATTAGTCCCATTCATGATCTTAAATGCCCAAAGTCTGAGGAAATTAGTGGTGGAACACTTCCTAAAGAAAGAAGGGGAAGCTACAAAAGAAGGTAATTGGGCAGTTTTTATTTTTTCCTTTCTCAATTGAAAAAAATAACTAATTTTTAAAACTTTAGGGGTATTTTGGTCATTTGTTTACATTATTATACTCCATTTGTCTTGCAATATTTATTCTATTCTTTTTTTTAATATATACAAAAATATAATAATTATAGCATAGGTTGTGTTACCTGGATTTTTATACTCATATCTGTCATGGGGACATGGGCACATGTCTAAGTGGTGTTTGAGTCAGCTAATCTATGAAAATTTTCAATAATTTTGATCCAAAATGAAGTGTCCAAGTGTCTGTGTCCATGTGTCCATGTAAGTGTCAAGAATCTAATACGGAGGACACTTGAGGGAAAAACTTTGTCTACGCACTGAGTAATCTACCCACTAGAGATAGACATCAATAATAAGTGGAGTTCAACTCAGTAGAATTATTTATTTTTTAATTAATTGTCTATTTCTAATGGGTAGTCTACCCAGTGGGTAGATGTAGTGATCTCCGACACTTGAGGTGAATTGAATGGTCCATGTAACTAAATGTGATTCGAGATATTAATGTTTAAAATTTGTATTGAAAATCACATCAAATAATTAGGAGGGTGGATTGGGATAGCTTTGGGACAAATTTAGCATTTTCTATTTGGAATATATGTAATAATTTGAAAAAGGGAACTAAAGTTTTGTCATTACTCATTAATATGCAGGAGGACTGGCCAATCATGGACTGTAGAGGCTACAAATCTAACGGATGATGGTTATGCTTGGAGGAAATATGGGCAAAAAGAAATTCTCAACACAAAGTACCCAAGGTATATATTATACTTGATCTTTTAATATTAATTACTATCAATATGATGATCTAAATTAAGGACGTCACTTTTCCAATATTTGAGCACAAGAGAACTTTAATTAGTATATACCCACATTAGGAGTTTAATTAATCAAATTCATTGCAATTGGAAGCATAAGCTTAGGTGTTTATTTAATATGGTGTATGTGGAACTTGGATAATTTTATATTCAAATTATTATATGTAGTTGAAATTGTCCTTGCATCTGAATTTAAGTCGTTTGTCATATTCATTAGTGAAATTTTCTTAAGCGTTTTCTCCGTATTTTTTTGTTCTTCCTACTTTAACTGTGCATATATGTTTTGCGAATGCATTTTTTTGACCTTGATATCTTTGATTATATATTAGTAAAAATTATAATGATTGAATATTAATAAAGTTTTATTGAGACGTATCAAATAAGACTCCACATGACTATTTTCTCTAATTGTCATGAATAGTGCTAAGATTCCAAATAGAAAGAATAAAAAGTACAAAAGGAATTCAAGATTGGATTTTTATAATTCTATGTTTTTCTTTCGCTAACATGAAATCTCATAACCGCGAGTCGTACTATGGTCAAGTACTATTTAATTAAATCGATATCTCGTTAAAAGTTAAAATAATACATAATTAGTAAAAAAAACAAGTTTATGCAAATATCATTTACTCACTAATTGTTTTTTGTCCTCCTGATCATTTATGTCTTTTATTGGATATTAACATAAGATTTTCAATGTAATTATTATTCTAATTAAAATTAATTTGACATAATTGATGCAGGAATTACTATAGGTGCACACACAAGCATGATCAAGAATGCCAAGCAACCAAACAAGTCCAACAAATTTCAGAAAATCCCAACAAATACAACATCATATACCATGGTACTCACACATGCAAAAACCACCACAATAACTCTACAATCATAATGGAATCTCCAGAAGAAAATTCCTCTATCTTTTTGAGTTTTGAGACAAACAACTACACAACAGCCAAACATGGCCTTAACACTTCCTTATTCCCATCATCAAATACTAATACTACTACTATAAAACAAGAGTACACTTCCATCAAGGTAGACTCACCTTGTGGACCACATGATCTTGATCATCAATTATCTGGGACCCACAATCAGTATTCTTCATCATCTGATGTACCATCATGCTCTGATCTAACAAGCACAGGATTATCATCAACACCTGTTTCTGATCAAAGTGATGTAATCTCTTCAACTGAGATTTACTCCTCTACACCTACTTCATGTGATATAGGTCAAGATTATGCTCATCTTTTTTTTGAGGAGTATTATACTAATCTAGAAGAATTGTTTTCATATCCATGATCATCAAATTAAAGTTTAGTACTACTAGTAAATTTGAGGATATATATAATGTAAATTTAATTAAGCCACATTTTACATATATAGCTATATAGTTTTTTTTCCTCAATCATGTGACCTAATACAATGGAGTGGAGAAAAAATAAGGAGTATTTAGCTAGTATATTGTCTGTGTTAGCTAGTGTAATATATATTTGTCCCAATATATGTTTTGTTTAGTTGGTTAGGATTTGATGTACCCTTTTTTTGAGGTGCTATGTTACCTATTTTAAGGTTTTTTTCCATCAAATAGGGTAAAGTTAATAAAATTGCGATCATTTCTCTAGATATTATTGCACTTGTCATAGTTGTCTCAACTGGATATACTAGAGTAGAAGCCTATTAGTTATGTTGCTACTCTTGTACAATGATACTCACGACTTGGAACTAGAGATGGGCACGAGTCAAACTGGTCGTCCAAGGAAATTTTGTGTTGTGTCGGATTTGTGCCAATTTTTTTCAAAAGAAAAGCCTATCTAGAATTTGAACCACTTGTTATGTTGACAGACGGTCCTTAAAAATTTTATTTTTATCTTTTGTTGGTTGAAAATCAAGCTGGCATACATGCCATCCATTGTGTCCATGCAGAATTTAAAATTAGATGTCTATGCAAGGTCTCTAATCATGACTCTTATCCCATGTCAGGCCAAAGTCGAGTTGAGTTATGCTAGCCCTTGCGCTGAATCACGCCCAACTCTACTTGAGATCAAGTTTCCTCTACATATATATATATATATATATATTTCAATTCCTTATTCACTTTCTATATAACATCACATATATATTAGGCTCAAAGCTCTAAGATCTAAGTCAAATCCCGATTAACATTAATATGAGAATGTATGACCATCAATACAACTTACAAGAGAACCTAATCCAAGTTTGAAATCATTCTAAGGAGATTAGTAAAAGTCTAACTAATTCAACTTTTTCACTAATTCCATATTTGAGGATTGCATTATTTGTCACAGATAGTCTCAATAAATTTAAAATTTGCAAGCCTATTAAAACTTGAGTATCATGAGATGAGGACTTCCAAAAATGAAGTTCTTTGATTAATTAATCTATATTAGGAATTAGTTGAGCTTAGCTTGTTAAAATGAGTGTTGTTAATTTCTTTTCCCCTTATTTTTCAACATGGCTGTGTAACCATGTAGGTACACCGTCTCAAAAGATAATTAATACTTCATCCGTCTCAAAATATAGTTCCCGTATCATTTTGCAGTCTCCAAGAAGTACCTTTGACCTATGATATCTTTTATTTCTTATTAGTAAAAAATATAAAAGTTGATATTACGAATTTTACACATTGAGACGAATTTAACAAGACCCCTCATGAATATATTTATTTGTATATATTAGTAAGAATATTTAGTCAAAATTTTAAAATTTGACTCCCAAAATAAAATTGGAAACTATATTTTGAGACGGAGGGAGTACTAAAATAAACTACAGCAGGTGATAACAAATGTGATGACAACAAAATAGAGTTATTAGAAAATGTTTGCTTTGTTCTGATTGGCTAGGCACTCTTGAAATAGCATTGAAAACGTTAGTTTGTCATAAAAACGTTGTACAGTTGTAATCGTTAGAACAAAATATCGGAGCAAGCTAACCACAATGCACTTGTCACAAAACAAGACATGGAACATCTATTCACACAGATGACAGAACTAGTATTATAGTAAGCTCAGCTCTTTGTCTTTATACATAGGTGAGCTGAGCTTATTAGTGGGCGGCTGTTGAAAACAATAAACAAAGCTCAACAAACAGCATATCATAAAATACATACCCAATTCTGCAATCCTAGTTTTGTACTGGTCAACAGGTCAAGACTTAGGGATGGCAGTGGGGCGGGTCAAATAGGAGACCCGCCCCATCCCCGCCCAAGTGGGGCGGGGATGGGTCTAGGTTTGGTGGGGATGGGGCGGGGATGGGGATTAAAATCCTACCCGCAATGGGTGGTGGAGCGGGTGTGGATTTTATTCTATTCCCGCCCCATCCCCGCCCGCCCCGCACCATCCCCGCCCGCCCCGCTCCACCACCGCCCGCCTCACATATATATGATTAAAATTCTACTTATATACTTATATTATTAATAATTTTATCTTGAAAAATATAAATATGTGGGTATGACGCAGGTACGAAGTGGGTGCGGATACCCATGAGGGTGGTGGGGGTGGGGATGAAGTGGGTACGATGCGGGTATGAAGCGGGTGTGGGTACCCATGCGGGTGGTGGGGTGGGGATGATTATAAATAAATACTTGGTGGGGCGGGGATGGGTCTGGAATTTTCCCCCGCAATGGGTGGTGGGGCGGGGATGGGGATTGAAATTTTATGCGGGTGCGGGTGTGGAGGTACCATCCTCCGCACCCGCCCCGCCCAATTGCCATCCCTAGGTCAAGTGGTCATGGTCCATGGATCTATAAACCATCATCCAGTTCCAACTTCCAACTAATAATTTCTCACTTCATAAATCAAAAGATTATTTGTAAAATAGTTTTCTACCCAAAAATTTGGAGGATGTATATTAACGAAAATAAACATTAATTGAACGATAGAGAGTGTTTGTTATAAATTTTAATGAAATTTTAAGGGTTTTTTTTGTCAGAAAGGACCTAATAAAATACAAATTTTGTGGGGAAGGACCTAATAAATTTTTTTTTTGTCAAAAAGGACCTAATAAAATACTTCCGATTGTGAATAGGAACCACTTTATGAATTTTCGGCCAAATTTACTATTTACCGACGTTGACCTTTTTTTTTACCCCTAGTTGACTCTTTAATGTTTTGTTCCTATTTAAACTGACCTAAACATATTGAATTCTCACACTTTTCTCCCAACAGCGCAATCTCCATTGAAGGGAAGCATCAACCTATTCGATCTTATCCTGCAACCTTCATCAAATCCAAGGTATGTTTTGCTCTTCAAATTTTTCTCTCTCAATGTTTAAGGGTTTTTGAAATTTAGGGGTCCTATTATACGTTTTTCCCAAAATCGCAAATTAGGGTTCTTAATTTTACGGTAATTTCTCTTCTCCTCCTAATTTTACGGTAATAGAAACATAACATCAAAGGGTCAACTAAGGGTAAAAAAAAGGGTCAATGCCGGTAAATGGTAAATTTGGTCGGAAATTCATAAAGTGGTTCCAGTTCACAATCGGAAGTATTTTATTAGGTCCTTTTTGACAAAAAAAACTTTTTTAGGTCCTTCCCCACAAAACAGATCCTTTTTGACAAAAAAACCCAAATTTTAATGAAAAGTAAAGTACGGGTACATTAAATAGCACGTGTTAGGATGTTTTTATGATAGCCTTCTTAAGAAAAAAAAAGGTCATGATAAAAAATTAAATTAGCCACGAATTTATCCACGTCATCAGCAAATGACATTTACGGCTAATTATTATGGATGTAATCACATACTCTATGTTCCTAATATGTACATATAGTTGCATATACACGCGATGCGTGCATCGACAATTTGATTTAGGTATATCCAAATGGACAATGTTTTTTTTTAGCTAAAATTATTTTGGTTGTGATGTAAATTATTGAGGTTCTTTTGTGGATGTTATTATCTTTTTAAATTAAAGGTCAGGTCAATGATTTTTAACTATTCAATACCGTCACTGACAAATTTGGTCGATGATTTAATAATTTCTTTTCAGTGACTTTAGTATAGTTCTTTAACAACTATAAATGTTAATAAACCGTATTGTTTGAACTTTGAAAATATAAAATATTATGTTGTATCGATATATTGCTAACTTTTTTTTTGGTTGAAGATTCTAATTGATTTCGTGAATTGATTGTGTCAACCTAGTTTGTCAAGTTATTAATGGTATATAAAAAGATAACATCGTTTTAAATTATTAGAGGGTATTCTAGTCACTTCAAAGAAGGATACCACACCTCATCCCTTCCCTTATATAATAGAGATATATATAAAGCAATTTTTCACTTTTCAAAATTAGTTATGGGATATTTTCTAAATTACAATTATGAAACTAGAAAGAGGGGGAAAATTCTATTTATAAGGTCTTAACTCTTAAGTTGCCAGAAAAAATTAAAAGGTTGTTATATCTCCCCCAAAATGATATAAAAAAGGTTTATTACTACAATTCAGAACTATTATAATCTATACAAATATATTAAAAGGCGTTCCTATTAATCGCACATGGCACTCTCCTGAAGTTTATAATATACATGTTTATAATCTCAATCAAAAATATTAACAATGTGTAGTTACTAGGATTCGAACACATGACCTTTGAAATGAAATGTGAGAGTTTAACCACTAATCCATTACAATTTCAATTAATGTTCAATGTTCAATGTTTAATATTTCAAAGTAAAACATAATAAAATCTTATAATTATATGTAATTATAAAAGTATGTAGACAAGCTTTTTGATCTTTAACATTTTAATAAGTGATAACATTCTCTTATCCAAATTCCATTGAAATTGTTATATTTATCCCCAATTGCTTAGAATTTTTTTATGAACAACTTATCATGCCATAACATCCATTTTCTAATTTCGCAACAGACAAAATATTACGAAAAGCTAGCGGAACCAATTATGAAGTTTATGTTAATAATATATTTGATAATTGTAACTGATTCGAGACATCGTCCAGGTCAAAATACTAGTTTTAAAATTATAAACTAGCATGTGATGGGCCGAGCCGGATCCACACCAAAACTCAAACTAGGTGGGTGCATTTTCTATTTAAGCATTAAAGTATTATTCTTTATGACACGCTTGAATTTACATCCTATAATCGACCATCTAATTGTCATTTGTCACTTGTCACAAACGTTACTTTTTTTGAAGATCATCTTAATATTTAGGCGTAAGCTGCTGGTCCATTTGTGATGAAACATAAAGTATCACATCAAAAATTACTTTTTTAATAAGTTTCGTTGTTTCTATGCAGAATTTACTTTATATGTTGCTCAAATAATTCTTTTGATAAAGCGTAAGGACTTTGATCATATATTATGCAAGTATGCAATGCAAAGAAATGCTGAGGTAGTTTCATGGACAGTGCCTATGGTGAAAGTGAAAGAAGATAAAGTTGCCCTAACAAATACTTCATGGTCTCTTTGTCCAAAAAGAAAACAAAATAAAGAAACAAAAAAACATGATGGTAGACATAGAAAGAGAAATGGAATGTGACTGATAGTATTAGAATACATGGCATATACTAGTACAAACAAATCAGTCATTATCTTTTCATATTGGAAGCTACTTGGAAGCTGGAACCAGTTGGGTGAATAGATTTGAGATGTGAGAAAATTGGGAGAAATGGGTCCATTTAGAGTGCCTTTTCCTGATTTTCCAATATGTGGGGTGAAGTTGTTGGAAATTATAAACCGTTAATGGGCGTTTTCGGCAATATCTGTTGAGGTAGCTTTTAGTGTTTGGATTAAATCAAAATTGAAACAATCGACTAATCGTGACAAGTTGTGTTCAGTGAATTATTGTTTGGAGTAATTTTTTGTGTTTGAACTAGCGTTTTGGTAAAGCTATAAACATTAGCTTTTGGGGGTAGAAGTACCTTTTGAAGATTGAATATAGTTTGTTTTATATTTTTTTTAAAATTAATAGCTAGTTTTACCGAACACTAATTATTATAAAAGCTAGCTTCACAATAAATACAACAACTGACAGCTACTATTACAACAACAACTAGTACCGAACAGGCGCTATGTACAAAACAAGAGTAACAAAAATAACGAAATTTACAAGATCATATCACAAATAGAGATGTCATAACCCGTCTCAACCCGCAAAATCCACTTGATCTTGTGGCTAACCTAGTAATAATTTGAGTAAGCGGTGAAATGAAACCAACATGTATATGGTTTGATGTGAATCAACAATCAATTAGACCTGATACTTTAATTGAACTACGTTCGACTCAAAGAAAACCTGGCCCGTGGTGGGTCCAGAAATAAATTGACCTTAAACCACGAGAAACTTGATTTCAATACCCGACTTACTTAATTAGACCTAAGAATATCTAAAAGTCTAAAATCATATCAACCTACCTGTATAGTAATCGCGTGATCTATGAAACACATAGTTAGAGAATTAGCAAAAATTTGCAATCAATATCAAACATTATTTGAGCACAACTCCAGCTCTATCGCTTCAAGTTTGACACGAGTAGCCTATTTCGATGTCTTCACACGCGTCTTTTTAAGTGGTGGCCTTCACAATTTGATTAAATATTATAATTGTTTTGAACGAAAAATTGATGGAAAAAAACCTAAACCTTTTTTAATCCAAATCACCTTCTAAATCAGTATCAACTTGAAAGTAAAAAACTTATACCAACGATAAGAATCAAGAATCCATGTAAAAGAATGAAAAAAAAAAAAAAAAACTCACACAAATGGAGAGAACAAGACAAAGACAAGTATTAAATGAGGAAAATAACCCAAAAAAAGGGAAAGGGTAAAAACTTAATGAAATGTATGCCTTCTAATAGATTAGACTAAGACTGGTACAATACTGAAATTTAATGCCCCATGGTTAACAAATCTATCTTGCGACAAGTATATCTGGACTCAAAGGTTGGGCCTTGCCAAGATTTGCTCAGTACAATTTTGGTGATAATTGATTAAGTGACTCCGATGAAATTTGAGTTTGTCATGTAAAAGATCGTTTACTTTTCAATTACAATTAGGTAATGGTAAGCACAATATTAAAAAAAGAATTAGTCCAATGATAACTAGTTTAATTTCTTTCAGTGACTAGTTTAATACATTTATATTAAAATTAGACGGTCTCTTTTAATATTTTTTGTCAAAGTTTTGCAAGAGATTCATTCAAAACATTTAATTGCTTCTAAAATTTTTCTAAGAGCAAAATCAGTTAATGAGATCATAACAGTTAAATGTCTCCACCCCACTAAAACACCCACCTAAAGAATACCCCGTTATCTTATTTCACATTTACCTTTTCAATAAAATGACATTTAATAATCAAGCAACTACTTATAGTATAAAATGATGTATCATGATAAGCGTTAATACTATTAGTTTAAGAAATACTTCTTTTGTTCTAAAATAAGTGAAAAACTTATATCTGTTATGTGAAAGCTTTCCGATAGAAGTGTTGCACTTATTTCAAAACAGAGGAAATATATGTTTAATTTGACTGAAATTAGGCTATGTTCAGTTCACCTTATTTTTACTTATTTCAGATCTAATCAGATCAGATCAGATCAGATCAGAAAAAATAAGTTCAGATCAGATCAGTTCAGATCATGCTTATATTTAAAAATCATTATATCTTTCATTACAGATTAGTAAAAATTATAATAATTGAATATTAATAAAGTACTCATTGAGACGAATCAAACAAGACCCCACATGAATATATTTTTCTTATATATTGAGAAAAATCTAAAAGATAAGATCTTGTAATCAGATTAGTTCAGATCAGATCAGATCAGATCAGAAAAAATAAGTTCAGATCACATCAGATAAGTTCAGATCAGAAAATTTCAGGTGAACTAAACATAGCCTTAGTGTCATAAACTCATAATGATAAGTTCAGATTTGTCCTGCGAGTAATCTAGCTTATGCTTTTCCCTTCAAAAAAAAATAAAAATAAATCACTAGTACTACCTCTGTTTTTATTTAGTTGCAACATTTTGACTTTCACGCTTGCCAATGTACAATTTTAAATCGTTATTAAAGTAAAAAATTATAAAAATTTGATATTATGAAAGCTTACATCGAAACGAATCAAACAAGACCCCACATGACTATATTTTGTTTAACATATAAATCAATAAATGTGGTCAAATAAGAGAACATGAATAATGCAATTTGTCAAATGTTGCAACTAAAAGAGAACGGAGGTAGTATTAACTAAGTCTATTATGTTTATGAAATACTTGTACATCATGGTAAATGTTTAAGAACTTTGTAATCCTTTAAAAACCTGATTTCCAAATGGACCACTCAACACTACATCTTTAAAATAGATACACCATGGACTTTAGTAACATAATCAAGCCCATACAAAACCCAAAGCATACCCAAGGAAGAAATGAGCACAAAAACTGGGCCAATTAACCACAACATTAAAGGCAAACTAATACACAACATTCTGCTTCCTACAACTCCCATAAGAAACCCTCTTTCTAACACCACCTTGGTATGCCCACGGCTCATATATTCCCCTGATGCATTGATCAAGAAGTTGGCATCCACAAGGTAGCTAATGGCTATTGAGCTACACAAGAAGCTCGTCAGTAGGAAAACGAATGCCGAACCATATTTGAGGACGATGATCCGCCCTGTTTGAGTCCCGAAAAATGGAGTCGTAGCTAGAAGGTCACTGGCCTTATAGGCATTGTTGGCTAAGGCAGCTAAAGCAACGGTGCTTAGAATGGTTACTGTGGCTGTTAGTATAACTTCCATTAAGGTGTTCCTTAGGCTTTGAACTGCTAATACCTCCTTCTTATCATCACCCTGTTCCATTTATATCCGAAAATTAATACAAAAAATCATTTTACTTAAATCAACAACAATGAATATGATAGTAGAGTTCTTAGAGGGTCATGAGCCCTGCTGAATGCCCAGTTGTACTGATTATAATAGACTAAGAAGATTAAGAAAATGAAAATGAAAATTGTTCATTAGTAAACTGATCCCTTTCACAACCATGTTTAGAACTCTTTTTTAAACAGGCTCTCTCCACAATCAAGTCTTGATTCACCCCTGTTATTCATTATGTTATTTAGGTCGTGACTAGTTCATAATGGAAAGATTAGGTTTCCTTATAGACTTAAATAGGCAAAATATTAGGTCTAGCTATAAAGCAGCTTTGAAATTTATGTTTTTATGAAACTTCAACCATACATGGGAGTTATTAGATTTAAGTGTATCACACAACATGTTGCTAACTTGCTATATATATTTTTCAAAAGTTTGGTTAGGCAAACAATTAAAATGCGTTACAATCAGGGCCCTCATACAATATGTCCATAGCCCTTGAGATGTTGGAAGCAACAATCAGTACTCCATCTCTTATTTATCAACCGAAGTTTCTATATACCATCATCAATCCCTTAACCTACAAAATTTTGTTCCAAGCTATAGTATATGTATGACTACTGATAACACCATGTTCATTCGAAATTAGTTATCACATTATCAAACCTCTTCCAATTAAAAAACAAGTCATGCTTTTACAAGAAATACTCTTGTAACATTTGTAATACTTATCTTTTCCCCTTTATTAAAAAAATTCAACATAAACTCTATTATAAATTTTGAGGAGTATATTTGAAACATAATATTTTCCTCTTAAGTAAATACTATTAGGTGTCACAATTATCTATTGATTTAACATATATTCTTGAGAAAACTATTCATTTAACGTATTTAGTACGTGTATGTATGTTCGACTGTCGTTCATGTTTGTGTGGTGAAAACTGCTCGGACTCTTCATTTCACCTCAAGTACCCGTGTCGGATCCTCGACACTCAGACATGGGTTGGACACTTTGTTTTGGGCTAAAAAATAGAAAATATTCCAAAAAATAGCCGAGTCGCCGGACACTTAGACACGTACTCGTATCGGACATGGGTACCCGAGTTTGAGCAACATAGGTGAAAACTATAGGAAATTCTTAAGATTTAGCCATGCTAGTAAAAAAAAAGTTTACCTGTTTGATACCTTGTAACCATTCCCTTCTATTGAGAGTGTTGATTCCTATGGTGATAGAGGAGGGATTGTTCTTGAAGTTGTGCCATAGAAAGGCATGGTATCCCACACTTAGGAACAGACTCAAAGGAACCAAGATGGTATCCAAATAATTCGCCACTGCCATATTTTCAGGCCTAAAAGAAAATGTAAGACAACTTCTTTGGAGATCGAAGGTTAATTAATTAACTAGAACTCCTAAAAGATAAATGGTTTGGAAGTTTGGTGAGATGAGTATTGCTTAATAGTCCTACGAGTACTAAAGACAGTGGAGTCTTAGTCATGAAAGCAAATTAATTAAAGCTTTTATCTGATGGAAACCAATAATCCAATTGGCAAATGACACATTGTGGAACCCACACATAAAGATTACTAGTTCAAGCACATTACTTATTTCCACAATTTTTAAATTCTATGCACTATATATTTTTTAGTGGATTATATATTTTTTAGGATATGGATAATTATTTGTCTATATAGTTTATCAGGGTTTCATTACAACTTTGTTAATTCTAAATTACCAATTACCAGTAAAGTATGGTCATTTCAAATAACAGTCATCATAAAGTCTAGCTATGTGTTGCATTAAGGAGATATAACATTTTTGGCTTTTAGCCATACTTATGTTCATTTTATTTGCTTTTGCTTTTCATGGAAAGGAAGATGGAATGTTGAGTATTAGGTCATTTTGTCTCCTTTTCTTATTGGGAGTTGAGGAAATTAGGTTTTGTGTAATATTTATTGATACTCGAAGTATTATATTTTTAATGTTATATACTT
The DNA here is from genome assembly GCF_026745355.1 of Beta vulgaris subsp. vulgaris. Lineage (NCBI taxonomy): Eukaryota > Viridiplantae > Streptophyta > Magnoliopsida > Caryophyllales > Amaranthaceae > Beta > Beta vulgaris. Next base: position 411,672 of record NC_079208.1, read on the forward strand.
ATATTGTTGACAAAAAATATATAAGAATGTACTATATATTAACATTTTCTTATTTTTGAATTCACGATCGATATCTTCATACATATAATCAGAAAATTATTTAGGATTAACCATAATTTAACTCATAATTTTTCATTTTATATAAGTTACATTTGTAACGATGGATTTATTTCAGTATACGATCATAAAATTTGTTTAAATGAAAGAGATTACGAGAATACCAATTTAAATGAAAGAGAATACGAAAAAATTTACTTATACATGGAATTCAGCATATGATGATTTTGATACATAAGTTGAAGAATTATTTGCAGTTTAAGGTGGATCTCAACAACAATAGGACAACACTTATTTGAAACACAAGAGTATTCATTAATACAAATTCTTACCCCGTGTTACGTGTATTACAGTATTACTGAATAACTTTAATGGGATGGTTGATTATGCATATACGGGTTAGTAATAACCATCATCAAGGTACAACAAATTATTGTTGATGCATATGAGATTATGAGGGGTTACTTCTAAAGTCAAGCCATTATTTGAGCATGCGATACAACACACTGGAGATGCTTTTGCGAAGCATGCAACTCTTCATGCGCCAACTAATTTTCACATGATATGCATGAAGACATTGATAGATTAGGGAGCGTCAACATATACTTTCTACGGTTTTATTTTATTTGCATCATTTGTGTTTGCACAAAATTAAACCAAGGAGAGGAGAGAGGTAAAGAGAGGGAAAAGGGGGACTCATGTGATAGGAAGAGGTAGATTTATAATTTTCAAGAGTGGAAAATGATATTAACTCAATAACCCTAACTCCTATATTAACCCTAACCACCATACCAACCACCCCATCTCCCTCCACCAAATTCACCACCTCGGTTTCCTTTCACCAAAACGACCCCAACCCGCCACCTAGCCCAATTAACTAACATGCCACCCTTCACCTTTTTTTCTCTTTCCTCGCATAAACCTAGCACCATACCACCATCATCAAAAGCCACGCCCAGTAATTCCGGCGCATATCTTTGATAAACTTGTCGGTGTCTCTTCATCTTCAATCTCTTAATGTTATTGTTAGAAATAGAGAGATAAGGAAAGAGATTTAGGAAAGTCCATTACCGCACACACGTACAAATCCTAAATCCTTCCTTACCTCCATCATTTGTAGCAACTTTCTTTCTCCATCTTCTTCACCTTCAACCTCTCGATTTCCCCGCAACTTTGATTTCACACAAAACGAATGAAGGATCCTCCTATAAAGTCCTCGAACGATAGCTTTGTTGGAATTACTGATCTTAGGTTGAACTTTTGGTGGTGATGGTGGAGAAAGGGTTATGATCTTAGCTAGAATGCATAACTCTTATTCTAATAGTGGTGAGTAGGGGTGTGCACCGGTCCAGGACCGGACCAAAACCGGCTAAGATCGGTAGACCGGAATCCGGGATTCTCTTGGACCGGGACTGTACCGGAAAAATTCCGGTCCGATCCGGTCCAGGACCTCTGTATCAATCTTCTCAAAGCCTTTAATACACGGTTTCTCAAAGCCTTCAATTTTGGTTGTTTTTGGGATATTTTTGGATATCTCTGGGCCTGGCCATATTTTCTCCCGAAACGTTCCTTGGAAAATCGAAGTGACTTGTAACGTTGCGTGGGTGTTTGGCACTGTTAGTGTTGCCTCGGAGAACCTTTAAACACCCCATTTAATCATTTCTCGTGAAACCTAAAACTGTCGTAAAATGAACGTAAAGCCATAAACCTATTCGATTCAAGCCACATGACTCCTTTCCAATGACCTTACATGCCCCTAGGAATCATCCCGTGGTATTCGGAGCTCGAGCCCCGAAAAAGTCCGAAATCATGTATTATAACCTTCAATTTTGGCTGTTTTTGGGACATTTTTGGACTTCTTCAAGCCTGGTCATATTTTCTTCCGAAAGGTTCCAAGGTAAGCCGACGCGACTAGTAACGTTGCGCGGGTGCTTGGCACCATTTGTGTTGCCTCGAAAAGCCTTCAAACACTCCATGTGTTCTTTTCTCGCGAAGCCTAAAACTGCCTCAAAATGAACGTAAAGACATCCACATATTCGATCCAAGCCACATTACTCCTTTTTAATGACCTCCCATGCCCCTAGGAGGCATCCCATGGTGTTCGAAGATCGGGCCACAAGAAAGGTCCGAAAGCGTGTATTATAACCTTCAATTTTGGTTGTTTTTGGGATATTTTTTTTATTTCTCTGGATCTGGTCATATTTTCTCTCGAAACATTCCTAGGAGTGCCAACGTGACTTGTAACGTTGCTCGGGGTGCTTGGCATAATTTGCATTGCCTCGAAAAACCTCTGAATACCCCATTTGTTCATTTCTCGTGAAACCCAAAATATCCTCGAAACGAACGTGAATGCATAAACCTATGCGTTCCAAGCCACATGACTCCTTTACAATGACCTTCCATTCCCCTAGGAGTCATCCCGTGGTCTTCGGAGCTCGGGCCCCGAAAAAGTCCGAAAGCGTGTATTATAACCTTCAATTTTGGCTGTTTTAGGACATTTTTGGACTCCTCCGGGCCTGGTCATATTTTCTCCCGAAAAAATTCTATGAGTATCGACGTGACTTGTAACGTTGTAGAGATGCTTGGCACCATATGCATTTCCTCGAAAAGCTTCTGAAAACCCCATTTTTCATATCTCGTGAAACCAAAAATAGCATCGAAATGAACTTAAAGACATCCACATATTGCTTCCAATCCACATGACTCCTTTCCAATGTCCTCCCATGTCCTTAGGATGCATCTTGTGGGGTTCAAATCTCGGGTCCCGAGAAATACTGAAAGCGTGTATTATAACCTTCAATTTTGGCTGTTTTTGGGACATTTTTGGACTTCTCCGGGCCTGACCATATTTTATCCTAATAAATTCCTAGGAAAGCCGACGTCACTCGTAGAGTTGTGCAGGTGCTTGGCACCATTAGTGTTGCCTCCAAAAGCCTTTAAACACCCCATTTGTTCATTTCTTGTGAAACCTAAAACTGCCTCGAAATTAACGTAAATGCATTCACATATACGTTCCAAGCCACATGACTCCTTTCCAATGACCTCCCATTTCCTTGGAGTCATCCCGTAGCGTTCGAAGCTCGGGCCTCGGGGATGTCCGAAAACGTGTATTATAACCTTCAATTTTGGTTGTTTTTTTGGACATTTTTTAACTTCTCTGAGCCTGATCATATTTTCTCCCGAAACATTCCTAGGAGTCCGAAGTGACTTTTAATGTTTCTCGGGTGCTTGGCACAATTTGCATTGCCTCGAAAAGCCTCTCAACACCTCATTTGTTCATTTCTCGTGAAACCCAAAATTGACTCGAAATGAATGTAATGGCATCCACATATTCGTTCCATGCCACATGACTCATTTCCATTGACCTCCCATGCCCCTAGGAGTCATCCCGTGGCGGTCAGAGCTCTGGCCCGAAAAAGTCCGAAAGCGTGTATTTTTGGACCTTCATTTTTGGCTATTTTTGGGACATTTTTGGACTTTTTCGGGACTGGTCATAATTTCTCCCGAAACGTTCCTAGGAAAGCTGACGTGAATTGTAACGTTGCGCGGGTGCTTGGCACCATTTGTGTTGCCTCGAAAAGCCTCTAAACACCCCCATTTGTTCTTTTCTCGTGAAGTCTAAAACTGTCTCGAAATGAACGTAAAGTCATCATACATATTCGATCCAAGCCACATTATAACTTTTCAATGACCTCTCATACCCTAGGAGGCATTCCGTGTTGTTTGAAGCTCGGGCCTTGGAGAAATCCGAAGGCGTGTATAATAACCCTTCAATTTTGCCTGTTTTGGGACATATGTGACTACTCCGCACTTGGTTGTATTTTGTCCTGAAAAATTCCTAGAAGTGCCGACGTGACTTGTAATGTTGCACGGGTGCTTGGCACAATTTGCATTGCCTCGAAAAGTTTCTGAACACCCTATTTGTTCATTTCTCGTGAAACCCAAATTTGCCTCGAAATGAACGTAAAGACATCCACATATTCGTTTTCAAGCCACATGACTTCTTTCCAATGCTCTCCCATGTCCCTAAGAGGCATCTCGTGGCGTTCGGAGCTCAGACCATGGGAAAGTCGAAAGCGTGTATTATAACCTTCAATTTTGGTTGTTTTTGCAACATTTTTGTATTTCTCTGGATTTGGTCATATTTTCTCCCGAAACATTCCTAGACTACTGACGTGACTTGTAACGTTGTACGGGTGTTTGGCTTCATTTGCATTGTCTTGAAAAGTATCTAAATACCCCATTTATTCATATTTGGTGAAACCCAAAATTGTCTCGAAATGAACGTAAAGGCATCCACATATTCGTTCCAAGCCACATGACTCATTTCCAATGACGTCTCATGTCTCCTTTCGTGATTTATTGTTATCATTGTATTTCCAGGAGTTTTTTTTTTTATGTTTTGTTTTGGTTGAAATTAGCTTTGTAATATAGAAAGGAAAGGGGAGGTAAAACAGTATCTTCAAATAGGGACACCATAGTTGTCCCCTTGCCTTATATAATAGAAATATGTTTACAATTTTGTTTTGGTGTTAGATATTTAGGGTTTTTGATTTTATTTTTCGTGTGGGCGTTATATATGGATCAAAAACCTCTAAATATAAATGTCTACCACATATAAGTATTTGTGTCTCTCCAAAATAAAGAAGAATAGCACCAATCTTATACACTATTTACATGTTTTTGGGGGGAGAGTCAGTCTAGCTATAGAGGTCAACGCTTGAGAGTAGGAGATATAAGGAAATCCCTACTCCCAAGCACAAGTAAGTCGTGGAGTTCGAACTTGTAACCTCAAAGTCACCAGGTGAGTTCCCCACCTCCTCCACCAAACAAGCTTGGTAAAATGTGTGCTATAAAACTTAAACATGGTAAAAAGAAAGATATTTTCCTCCTAATTAAAAACAGAAAACTATTCTCCACCTTTACAAATGAAACACTGAAAAATAGAAATGTTTTTCAGGAAAAAGGTGATGTGCAACAAACACATTACAGCCAACTTCAATACATTCAAGGGCAGTTTATAGTTGCGTACAAAGCAAAATAGTTGGTAGTATTAAAGTAGAAAATCGTGCATGCTTCAACACCAAGCTTGAGGATCAAATGCACCACAGAATCAGCTAGTTCTCTTTTCATAGCTTTTAGTTACAGTAATCACATGATTTCACAAGAAAGCTTTACCAGTTTTCCTTAATACTTATGCTAAGCTGGTCATCTTTCCCGTATGTACAACAACAACAACATCCCCCCCCCCCCAACCCCAAGTATCAGTCAGAATGAGTCAAAATTATGGTGCAGCAGATAAGAGAAACCATTGCTGCTCCATCTACTCTCGCTTGTCCTCCTCTAGCTCCTCCCTAACCCCAACAAACACGTGTTCTGTTGTGCTCGGAACTTTTCTCTCTTTCAACTCGAGCTTGCTTGCCATATCAGCGGCAATCTTCACTCCACTACTTGTTAGCGAGACACCCTCTTCATCTAAGTCATCGCCTGACTCTGCGAAATAGGCATACCTAAAAGCAAAGAGAGAAGTTGATTAGATGGTTTAGGTCATGAGTTATGACACCTTCCCTGAGGCAAGAACCAGAATGTGTGATGCTGTATAGATAACTTTTCAACTGGCACCAAATTGCGATGACCATATAAGCAGTGCCCAAATAAGCAGGCAAAGAACAAAGAAAAAAGAACGAGAGTCTGATCATGGAATCATAAATGAACCTTACTCAAATTGCAGCTTTGGACATGGAATTTTCCGAATAGAAGATTTATACTACACAGATACAAATCATGCAGAATTTCAATTGATTGATGCCTTGCTAAAGAATCCACATTACTAAAAACATATTGGCCAATTGAATGCTTATCTTATCCAAATTGTTTGCTAATTTTGAGAAACCCTTTGAACCGAATTACAGACAATTTTGCACTTAGATATAGGTAAATATAGACAGCTTGTCTCCTCCTATTACAGGAACACTAACCGTAATATGATATAACTGGGATGCAAGTGAGACCAAAGTATCAACACGGAGGGAGGACTTGGAGAAACCGTGGGGGGGACAATAGAATCCAATTTCAGCTATCTGTGATAATCAAATTATTCAAAAGGCTCTATTTCATACACAATATTCGAGTTTCTGCTCAACATCTTGTCAGTGATGCAATGAAGTAAAGGAAAAGAATAAGCAGATCATATTTTTCCTTGTTTCCATCACTTCTTGCTTTATCTACTCCATCACTAAAAGAATTCAGTAAACTTATGACACGCTTAACCATACACACACTGACACAAGTCTTCATCTGTTAACGCACACACAAGTCTTCATCTGTTCCCAACAACAGAGTTTCCTTCCCAATACATATCACGGATCATCACCTACCCACGTGTCAGCATTGCAGAATAGAAATATCAACACTCATAACTAGCTCTCTAGAGAGACACCATTGACATTGGGAACAAATTCAACAGATTTACACAAAACTAAGTGCTACATACCTTGTAGGATTGCGAGAAGGAGTCCAGAGTATACATATTACTACTAAAAGAGAGTACGCAAGCACAGCCCAAAAGGCGGGAATGATCCATGAAATTCGCCAGAGCTCACTCAAAGGATCAGTTGCATTGAAATACAACTACAGAAAAAGAACGTCATAAGAAATAAGGTAGAAACCAATATCTTTGTTTCAATTAGTACGGATAAGACAGGAGAACAAGTAAAATAGATACCTCATAACCTATCCAAGCAATTGATAGAACCACAAATATCGCAAGGGAATTTGTGAATTTCCGGTACAGCTCCAATTTGGCCATGCTTCTACGAATCTGAATAAATAAATAAAATATTAAGATGAAGCCCAAGCATCTTATGTTACCCACAAGCATTGAAACATCAATATTTGATGAAAAGACAACAAAGACAGCTTATACATATATTGCACTTTCATCTCTACCTTCTATGAAGGTTACTTGGAACCTCCCCCCCCCCCCCCTGGTGGTTGCACACTGACAGACATGGTATTTAGAAGAGCTTTTGATGTTGAAATAATACAATTGCCCAGAAAAAGGAAATCAATTAGAAGTACAAATTGTACCTGAAGCTTCTCCAGAGTGTTCGAAAGAGAGGAAAAGATCCACAAAATGAAGCATGTGTCCATAAACACAACAGGCAACACCAGAACTAATTTTGTTTTCCCAGAGAAATCATTAATGTTGCCCAAGTGTTCATACAGTTCAAGTGCTTCTGAAGCAAGAAAGTAAACAGCCCCAAAAAGCAGAACCTTTGACGTAATAGCCCCTAAAGTTGGTTTCACCACACCATATCCCATGGAAACAACCAGAAGGAGAAGACGGGAGAGAGTCTTTTTTACTGCAGTGAAGGTTACTGCCCACATAGTGACCCCCATTGGTCTAATACCAGTTGCATTCAAATTTGAATAGTCAAAGTACCATAACGCCATTTCAAGCATACCAAGGGAAATCACTGCTGTAATGTGATAATGCAGTTGTATAATATCTTTCCAGAACTGCACAAACCGCAGTAACCAACCCAGTCCTAGCAAGAGGTATGCTAATGACATGAAGCCATAAAACTTCATCAAAGGAGTCATTTTCCCAGGCAAATAACCATCCGGATTCTTCCATACTGTTCTTCCACTTATTGTGGTACCCTTCAGTGCCGGATCACAGTACATAAAATACAAATAATACATTCCTGTGCTGTTAATGTCAACAGATTTGAGAGGCATCGAGGCCTTATCATTCTTTGCTTCAAAGAAGATCTTGATACGTTGAGGCCATTCACGGTTTTCCGGATTGGGATGGATAATAACCTCTCCCACTTTGCAATGCCCCTCACTTGCAAGGGTGTGGTTGCAACAGATAGCATCAGTTTTAAGGTACGTGCCACCAATCCTTTCTCGGTCTTTCACCTCAACAATGATAGCTTCCACCGTACCAGTATATTGCTGCCATTCATTCTGCTTCTCAGCAGACTCCTTTGTTCTCGTCAAAATGATGGACTCAAATCTGCAAAGCCAACAATCCACAATAAGAAACCAAAGGCAGTATCTTTAATCTCGAACACAAAAGCCAATAGCGACTACTATTACCAAAAATGCAAAACATGCAGAATCTCAATAGATCCATCAACTCCACAACTAAAAAATTGCAAAGAAAGTAACAAATTTATTTAACTCCCACAATCTGTCTAGTAGGAACATCACTATTTTAGCCCTCCCTAGAATAACAAACTATCTTCCACATCAAGTTAAACATTTCACTTTCTCATATAAGCCCAATATGACTCTTAATTGAGAACTTGAAAAAAAGAATACCTTGTGGGGAGGCAGACAAATTAATTATACTACTTAGAGGATAATCTTGACGTTTTAACATTTACATAACTAAGATCAGTGATCAAATGTGACCTACCCTTATACAGGGACCGAGGCGCTTCTAACTATCAGTAAATAGACTGGAGCCTCATTACCACATATCAAAATTCTTGCATCTTCCCCTTTGCCTATTCTATTTTCCCTCTAATCCCATATTTCAAATAAGAGCTTCATCATATGAAAAAGGAGAACCACCAAACACCTCCTCGCTAAATGGGAGACATTCTAACACATACAAGCTGAATTATTATTCGAAATATTCGAATCTTCATTGCAGAAGTAATCTCAGCCTAAATGCTAGTATTCATCAGATGAAATTTTCCAATTAGTTTCGAAATATTCACAAAATCAACTGCACAAAAAAACAACCAAAGAGGCAAATGACATGGATTCACCGCCATGAAAAGCACCAAAGAAATCACTATAATGTGAATTATTATTCGCCTTTATATAACACATATAATAACAGAAATTCCAAAAATCAGTGAATGAAAATTTCGTTGTAATCACTACAATTGCAATTCTAGTTACATATGCGAGAAAGATCAATCAAACAATTTGCGATGATGAATACGATGATCAAATGATCAGTAATTAACAGAAAAAATGTTAAAAATTATACCTGATAAAAGACCTTCCTTGGTAACTTTTCTCGGAAGAAGAAGAGTGATCGTAAACTTTAGAAGCGTAGAGACCTTCACTTCCGCCATGGAAGAAAAAGGCATTAGACTGAGGAATGAAATCTTCATTTTTGTAATCGTGAATTGAACCTTCAATTTGTTCGATTGAATTAAAGAAGAAGATGGTGAAGATTGTAAACCCTAACAAAAACCCTAACCGTACTTTCGTCGGAAATTCTCTCTCCTCCATTGTTGATTTTAATTTTTCTCTCTCATAAAAAGGGGAAAGGATTAACAGTGACGAAAAAAAGGTACTAACCCGAGATGATAAAAGACGACAACCAAGGACGTGGCACTCTGATATATTTTTTTTAAAGTATTTAACTTAATTAATAAAAATTCACTTCGATTTAGACAAATTCATTTCAATCAGTTCAGATCATTTCAGCTCAGTTCAGTTTAAACAAATTCATTTCATTTCAGTTCAGTTCAAACTAATTCAAACCAAAAGAATAGAGCCTTAGTACTATACTAGTAGTAGTATTGCCAGAGTTGACCGTCCGCCGCCGTATCATATATGTGCATCTTCTCCGAGTTCATGCATTATACATCAAAATGTACCATGCATTCAAAACTCTCCTTCTTACTATATTTTGTCATTTATATGATTTCAAATAAGCAATTAACAAAATAATACTAGTTTTGGGTGTAAAAGCCTAAGAATAGTTTCATACTCTATCATTATTCAACCAAAAAATTAAGCTAGTAATTAAAGCCCAAAAAATAGTTTTATACGGTATTATATTCTTTCTTCTCTTTATATTTTGTTTTCCCTTTTGCTTGGGTTTATGTCTCGCGCATTTTGTGATTGACTTTAACCATAAAAGATAAAATTAATTTTATTGAATAATGTGTATAGGGAAAATTGATTTTGAAGCGACTATTACCTAGATACAAATGTCATGTTATTTCATTCTACCTATGTTTTTTAGTTGACCCATTTTCCTTGGGCATACATGTCAATGCACTACTTAAAACCTCTATATCTCTAATTATCAATAAGCAAAAATTACCAAAAATTGATATTATGAAAAAATACATTTAGATAAATCTAACAAGATACACATGACTACATTTTTCCTTTAAGTACAAATTACAAAAAATAATCAAAATTACGTATATAAATAGTATCAAAAGTCAAAACATATCATCTAAAAGAACGGATGAAGTATAAGATTGTTGACCTCGAAAAAGCAGTCTCCAAAATCATGAAGTACTAGTTTAATTACAAAAGACTTACCCGAGACATGACACATGAGTGCAAACTTGAGGGTTTGGGCGTCGTGCATTTGCCAAAGATACGCTTTGCTATGTCGTCCAACTACATAGTCAACAGCGCTCCGCTTGGTCTGCAACGGTATCCGCTACCATTGTGCGTGCAACCACTGCTGGTAGTGGTACTACGTTATTTGCCTCCTCTATCATCCCTCTTGTTTCAACTTTTGGTTTCATAAATATTTGCCAAAGAACTAAAGAAGTAGTAAAATATGTTTGCTTCATGGAGTTTAATGATTCTATGTTGTTTTTTAGATCGAATGTCAAAGAGCATCTATTGACTAATTAGTGGGCCTAGTGGCTCTTGTTAGTCTTGTAGTCACTATTAGGGTAAATTTTTTTTAATATTGGGCTTATCATTATCTAATCTATACAAATATATTAAAAGGCGTGCTTCATAGGGAGTTTTAGCTCATGTATCCGTGTACAATAAATTTTTTTAGAAATTGCTTAGTATAGAGTTTGATTCCGAGACCTTAAGTACATATACTAAAGTTTCAACCACTAAGGGTCTGTTTTCTTCGGCATAAAACAGCTGAACTGAACTGAACTTATTGGAGCTGAACTGAACTGAACTGGACTTATTGGAGCTGAACTGAACTGAACTGAACGGAATTGAATTGAAATAAATTGAATTAAATTAAATATAATAAATATATAAATAATATTTTAAACAATAATAATATGAATATTAAATAATAATTATAATGATAAGTAATAATAATGAATAATAATAATAATAGTATTTTGGATATTTTTAAATGATAGTTATAGATAAATAATATTAATAATCATAAATTAATTATAATAATAATAATAATTAATGATAATAATGATAATTAATAATAGTTATTTTATATTATTTGTATTAATATATTAATACTTGATGATGATATATAATAACAATAATATCTAAGAAGTAAATTAATATTACTATTTTAATAATTAGAATTAATAATATAAAAATATTTAGTAATAATAATAATGATTGGGTTGGACCGCGAAAATTACATCATAAACCGTCTTGACGCGATTTGATTGATTTATGGGCTAAAAAAAGTGGGTTTATTTGTGCTTTGACCTAAACCATGTTCCTCCTAATAATAATAGTAATAATAATGAGTAAAGCTATAATAAACAAAATAATATATAGAAACAACAACAATAATAATAATAATACTTAATAGTAATGATATATATTTAAATAATAATAATAATAATAATAATGATAATAATGATAATAATAATAAGAGTAATTAGTAAAATAAATTATACCAACATAATAATAATATTCAACAAAATGGTTATAAAAGAATTGAGCTGAACTGAACTGAACTAAACTGAACTAAACTGAACTGATTAGAGCTGAACTGAACTGAAAATAAGCCGAGGAGAACATGCCCTAAGTTAAGTTGTATTTAGTGTTATTATCATAAAGTATTACTATATTGATAAATGAATTTTTTTCTTACCCGGGGCATAGCTCGGACCTAATAACTAGTTTTTAATTTAAAAGTCGGTGGTCTCTTATAAGACAAACTTGTTTGTTTTTTATTGTATTTGATTATATATTTTTCTTTTGAAGGAAAGGAGCTAGTGATGCTAAATTAAGGTAGCATGGCATGGAGCACAAAAATCACGATTAAGGTAAAATGGCAATTTTCCAGAAGTCCTTAAAACAGGTAGCTATTGAATAGATATCTAGTGATGGTATATTACTTGCTTAAACAACCCTTTTTTGGGGACAAATGGAGCATGCACATAATTAGTAATATACAGTTAAAAAGTACTGTAATTGCTCACAGACAGAGTCCTATATGTAGAATGAGTATTTATTAATACCTTAACTCGATCATCAAATTTACACAAGCTGAAAAAAGGATAGATGTATATATATGTGTACAACTTGGAGTAAGGAGTATGGATTAATTATAATTAACTGTCAAGTTATAAAGTTTAATGAGGCAAATGTTAAGGAATTGAGTGAGTGAAAAACAACGATCTATCTATACTAATATATTAAAAGGCGTTCTTAAGAACGTACATGTGCTCCATATCATTATCCGTCATTCAAAAACATTATATCCACGTCTTTCTCATATAGTAAAAAACAAATTATTGAGGTGAAAATCTGAACCCACAACCTTAAGTATGAAAGAAAGAGATCCAACTATTACTCCACCATATATACCATTATTGCTTTTTCAATCAATACTAGTATATATTAAAAGACGTTCCTAAGAACGTATATGTGTCATGTGTCACCATCCCTCATTCAATAACATTATATCCATGTATATTTCATATAGTACAAAAAAATTGTTGACGTGAAGATTTGAAACCTCAAGTATGAAAGAAAGAGATTCAATCATTACTCCACCTAGGGATGGTAATGAGCCGAGCCGAGCTCGAATAGTGGTAGGCGCGGCTCAAGCTTGAGTTTCGAAAATAGGCTCGGCTCGAGGCTCGTCGAGCCTCAAAAATGGAACTCGGCTCGGTTCGAGCTTGTTTGAGGCTCGGTTCAAGCTCGAGTTGGGCTCGAAGCTCATGCACGGATGAATGCTCGAAATCTCACAAATAAAAAAGTCATAGACTGATACATATTATAGGTGATATGAATCTCACATTTTCCCTATTTTGAAATATACATTTTTAGTGTTACTTTTTTTTACTAATGAATGATCATACTATTTTATATATATTTTTTTAAATAGAAAAAAGCAACTCGAGCCGCTTGCAAGGTTTTCGAGCCGAACTTAGCTTAGCTTGTGGCTCGTCTCATTAGGTCTCGAGCCGAACCCGAACTCGAGTCGAGCCTTAGCAAGCTGAGTCATGAGTCATGACCGAGCTTTCACCAAGCAGAACTCGAACAATTCACGGGCATGCTTAGCTCATTCCCAGCTCTACCTCCACCATACCATTATTGTTTTTTCAATCAAAATTAATAAAGATATATGAATGGAAAACTTTTAAAATTCATATAATGAGGGCCTGTTCTCCCCAGCTTATTTTCAGTTCAGTTCAATTCAGTTCAGTTTAGTTCAGTTCAGTTCAATTCAGATCAGTTCAGTTCAGCTCTTGACAATACTTTTACTCTCACATATCACTATTCAGTTTAGTTCAATTCAGTTCAATTCAGATCAATTCGGTTCAGTTCAGATCAGTTCAGCTCAGTTCAGATCAGTTGAGTTCAGTTCAGTCCAGCTGTTTTATGCCGAAGAGAACAGGCCCTGAATGAGATGACTTTTTAAAATGAGTATGAAATGACTTAATTAACTACTATTAAATTATAGCATAGAGAAAATTCGAGACATCATCCGGCCGGATCTAAATACTAATTAGTAATGATAATGTAACATCAATTAACAAACAATCCATCCCTTTGCAGTTGTCTAAGGTGATTATTTCTCAAGAGGAATACAAGGAAAAGCTCGTGATGACCCATCTAATTCAATCAAACGTTTGTAAAATCCCAAAAGAAAATGCTGAAAGAAGATTCCAGTCAACAAAGTTCAAATGTTTTCGTTTAGGAAATCGAATCCTAGTAGCTTCATTTGTTTGTTGACGATTTCACATGTAATAGAAACTATCGCACTAATTACTAGGAGCAATCTAGTAGGCTTATTGTTTCGGAAAGAAACAAGCTAAGAAAAAAATGACAAAAGACACTGTTTCAGACAAATATGTGACCTTTCTAAATCTATGGCTCTAATATGCCTCTTTTTGATCAATTTGTATAATTTGCATGGAAATTTAATTACCACTGAACTGGAGATTCTCAAAGAATAGGAGAATTATAGCATGCATTCTTATATAGTGTTCAACTACAATCAACCTATCTTACACAAAAAACTTTTTATTTAACATATAGTGAATTTTGAGTTCTTGATATTTCTATGAATACACCAAAAAAAAACTTATATCATACATATATATATATATATGAGGTGCAAAAACAATAGAAATCTGAACTTATCTATAAATTGGAAAGTATAAAAAAAATAGAAACCAGTAGAAGATATGGAAAATATATTTTTCCTCAATTACAACTTATCGATCGAAGGCTCGATGTAGGCTCAGTTGAGCCCTTGATTGAACTCTAGCTAGCAAGAGTACCTACGACACCCAAGCTCGGTCAAGCCCTCTGTCGAGCTTTGGTCGTGATTGCAGCGACAAATAGGGTTTTGTCGAGCCCTTGGGTGAGCCTATGACATCTCCAAGACGACTTTCACCTGCTATCCCGACTAATCTTTATTGGTTGATGAATAAACAGAAAAATCTGACATAAAGTAAACCACTACCATAAATTTTATCAACATTTACCTATTAAATGTCACTTTTTATGAACTACCTATTAAGTGTCTTATTTTTTTTAAAAAAAAACTAGACCTAAATATTTGTCAACAACTACCATTTGCCTTTTCCTAACAAAAAACATTTACTAAATTTAATCACAACAAACATTAAACAAAAAAAAGTTTTTGACAAAACATTAAAAGTATTTCATAAAAATAAGCAAAAAAAAAATCATATTTCACAAAAAGATTGATATAATAAAGTAGTTCTTCACATTAGTTTTGTCATAAATTAATCAAAATTCTTTCAGAGTAATGAGGAATCAAAATAAACGTATAAACAAGATGTCTATGCAAATTACAGATAAAATTTAATTGATTTAGTGGGTAATTTATTCACTATTAATAAATTTTATTATAAGGTGAAATCTAATTCAATATTAACAATTTCTTTTTTTAACGATGTATTAAGAGTGGGTTATTTACACGGTTGATAAATATAGTTATATCCGCAAATCATATATAAGTAATTATTTATTATGCCTTTACGTAAAATGAAAGGAGGTCAGAAATCATGCAAGTTTCAATATATGTCAGGAAGAATTTTGGAACTTTAACGAATTGTGGCTCCTCCATCACGAGCTTTGAGCTCGAATAACAAGGGAGAACATATAAAAGACAAGAACATCAAATCTCTCAAAATAACATTTTTTATTATAATCTTAGAAATATAGATTAGTTTATTGTTAATTCATAGTTAAGATTCCCAAACTCTTACAATTGGCAATTATTTAAAAACAGTAACTGCCTTAAGTTTCATTAGCACTAGAATGACCACTATGCAGTTTGGGCATTGCATGTGAAATAGACAAAATTATTATGATTTGCAAATATTTTAAGTGGTGCATGTAGTTGATAACATGTATAAGTGCATTGATATTGTTGAAGGTAGAATATATAATTATCAATGAGGAAATAACAATGAAGATTCTAACAAACATTTCCTTGCATGATCCTACCTTGGTGTACAAAGTCATTTAAGGTATAATCAGCACTTCAGTAGTATTATAATCTTTAAAATGATATATATTGTGCAATCTGCAGGTTATGGTAGTCAAGACTTTGTTGGCAATTATGAAATAGTATGAAGTATTTGCTCCGTTTCATATTATGTGTAACGCTTTTGAAGGAATAAACTAGTTTTTTGGCCCGGGCGATGCCTCGGGTCAGTTACAATAAATAAATATATTATTATTTTTTATTTCATAATTTATTTTGCTAACTTTTGTATTTTTTGTCCATTAAGAAATTGAAATATAAACGTCACGACGTGATAAGTAAAATTTTTTTGAAAGCTTTGAGTTTGAAAACAATGCCTTAAAAGGAATTGTAATAAGAGATTATGACATTAATATTCTTTTGTAAGTTACATAATATGAGTGTTGAAGATGTACTCCCTCCGTTGTTTTTAATTGCTACATTTTTCTTAAATGATTATTTCTTTTTAATTGCTACATTTCCTTATTTACTTGGCCCACCATAAAGTAATACTTTTATATTTGTTCTTCTCTTTTTCAACCCAAAAATACTATTCTTTCACTTTTTCTCATTATTTTACATTAAATGGATCAAAAAGTATACTCCAAGAAGCTTGAAAATGACATTGCATAATTTGTTGTACATACAACAATGTAGGAATAAAAAAAAAAGAAAAAGGAAGGAGTATAACTTGTTAAGTCTTTTGTTAACTACAATTATTACAAGACCTTATCATATTTTATTTGAAACATTAAACAATAAAGTCATAGTGTATTGATGGTTAAGCTCTTACATTTCATTTCAAAGGTCACGTGTTCGATACCTTGCACCCTCATATTTTTTTTAAAAATGAGGAGTACATGAACATAAAGCATTTGCGTTAAAAATTTGAGGAGAGTGCCACGTGGCACGCATAACCTTTCTTTCGCACGCCTTTTAATATATTTGTATAGATTTCTAGGTAAATTTTCGAAAAAGAGTTATAGTAATTAAGAGAGATAGAAATAAATGATATCTTCCTAAGGAAGAGAAACCTTTGTTGTACATAATTCAAAACGAATGAAGTATATATGTAATACATAATACGTAATACTACATAATTTTGATCATATATTAACTTATTTTTTTTCTTGTTTATGATTTTTTTTTTGCGATAAAGTGTAGTGTATGAGTACCTTGTTGGAAAAATTTCTATACATTGGGATCGAGAAACTTCGTATGCTTTTATTAACTGTCTTCTTGTTAAGTTCAATTGGAAGGACTCACGCAAGGTTTTTTTTCCATCATTACGTACACTCAATTTCACATGTCGATTGAGTATGGCGACTCATTTGAAATTATAAAATGGAGATATGTAAAAGAAAAAATGGCTTACTTTTATTTGGATTTTGCTTTTGGCAATTAGTTGTGTAGCTAACAATATTTGTATGTTTTCTCATTTTCTTCTTTTCATAAGACACATAACACACTAGCCCCTATTCTCCTCAATTAATTTTACTAAGTTTCAGGAAAAATAAGTTCACTTTAGTGAAAATAAGTTTCTCCAAATGACTTGAGTTAATTTAGTAACAATAAATTTAGTTCAGTAAAAAAAAATCAGTTTTAATCTTCTATAAATTGTTTACAGAATTCAATAAAAACTCGTTCAAATTAAGTTCAATTCAGTAAAAGTTAGTTCAATTAGTAGAAGCAGTCTCTCTTCGTCCAGTCTTTCTATTCTTGTCAATCTTGGAAGTCGTGTAAGTAAGGCTATGTTTAGTTCACCTTATTTTTGCTTATTTCAGATCAGATCAGATCAGAAAAAATAAGTTCAGATAAGTTCAAATCAGATTCATACTTATATATAAAAACACATTATTACTATTAATACTATTATTTACTAGTACATTTGTTCAAAAGGATTATTATTGTTGTTGTATATTGGTAATTATTATTAATCTCATTATTATCATTATAAATGTCATTTTTATCATTATTTTAAATTATTTTGTTGTTATTAACTAATAGAAAATTAAAAACCACGTGTTAAGAACATAAGATTGACGCAAAAATAGGAAATGTATATAATATGATAGCTCAAATTCATGACAACGAAACTACTAAGTTCGGATTACATTTCAAAATAAGCTAAGTGCGAGATACAAATTATAAATTTTGATCCGGTATACCTCTTCCTACCGAATTCCAAATCTCTTTAGCTATTTGAAGTTGCACCCTATTCATTTATTTTTTGCACAAGTCATTGAATATATCATAATCTGCTCTACTTAGTGTAAGATTTACGATCCTTGAAATCGGTATATCCAACACATACAATCGGATGAAATTTTGGAGTTTGAATGCAGAAAGTATATCCAACTCCTACAACAAGAGGGAGTACCAAACAAGTTCGTGAGTGGTGATGCCACAAGTGCATAATTAGTTGCCAAATTGAAATTATAAAATTGAGAAAATAACAAAAGAAGAAAGTCAATCTCATCCCTAAACCCAAAGATCCCTTTTTCCCGCTTCACCACCACTATTTGCCTCACTTTCTTCTTCTTTCCCCACTTTCTCTCTCCTCTTTTCGCCGGAAAACCGCCGCAATCGCCACACAACACCGCGCAACGCACTTCATTGTTGCGATTTGTATGTTTTACCGTCGAAAGGTAAGGATGTTTCTGTTTCTGAGAAATTTACTTGCACAAATTCAAGAAATTGTTAATCGTTGTCAATCAATTAGTTCCGAATTACTCTTTAAGACAATGTATCTTGAATTTCGGATTATTTTTCTGAATTTTGCCATTTTAATCGTCTAATTTTGCCATTTTTTTCGGATTCATGGAACGACCTGAATCTCGAAATTGACAAAATTTTGAAATTTAGCTTCAGAATTGGGCAATACGTTTACGTAGTTATCGGTAGATAGAATTAGGAGATATAGATTATCTATTATACAACTAGGAGTCTATTCCCAAATCGTGTAGTATAAATACGTGATTGATTAATGAGAAAAGGTGTGACGAATATTGAGATTGGTATTAGTTGTCAGAGATAACTATAGAATTTGGAGGTATAGATTATCTATTATATAACTAGGAGTCTATTCCAAATCGTGTAGTATAAATACGTGATTGATCAATGAGAAAAGGTGTGACGAATATTGAGATTGGTATTAGTTGTCAGAGATAAACTTAACAAAATTGAACTTCCTCTTATTGGCTCATGTATATGTGTAGGTTTGTTTCTTTGAACCAGAAATGTTGGATGCATGAGAAACACTGGTGATTCGTGGCGATAATTATTGTTTCAATGGCAGACAGGAGCTCTTTTTCAATGGGGATGTACTGTTGGAATTCTTTGTTTTATTTGCTTTGTTTAACAACCATCCTCTTCCTGCTATCTTCCTTCTTTGTACTGCGGTTATCAGGCCGTCCAAATTTTGTATTTCAGTCTAGTACAAATACTAACACCATATCCGATAATCTCAATGCTGGTAGAGGATCTGCAGAATTATGTGAAAAGGTTATAGCAGAGCGTGGTGTGAGTAAACGAGTTCTGAAGGTCTTCATGTATGATTTGCCACCTGAGTTTCATTTTGGACTTTTGGATTGGAAACCTGAGGGATCTAGTGTTTGGCCAGATATTCGAACACATGTCCCAACGTATCCTGGTGGATTGAATCTGCAACACAGTATAGAGTATTGGCTTACACTTGATCTCCTCTTTTCGGAATATTCAGGCTCTTCAAATTCCCGTATTGCAATGAGAGTACGGAACTCTAGTGATGCAGATGTGATATTTGTCCCCTTCTTCTCATCTTTATCCTATAATCGGTTTTCAAGGCTAAGGAAACAGGAAAGGAGCAGTTTTGACAAGCTTACACAAGATAAGTTGGTCCAGTATATAGAAGCTCAGGATGAATGGAAAAGGTCGGGGGGTGTGGATCACATTATTATCGCTCACCATCCAAATAGTCTATTATATGCGAGGAACCAACTTTGGCCTGCAATGTTCATACTCTCAGATTTTGGGAGGTATCCTCCAAATATAGCTAATGTTCAGAAAGATATCATAGCTCCTTACCGGCATGTTATCAAGTCATTCCCTAATGATACATCAACTTATGATAGTCGTCCAATCTTACTGTTCTTCCAAGGTGCCATTTACAGAAAAGATGTAAGTTTCCTTCAACGTTTGATTTATTTTTCAAATGTTGACCTTTTTTATTTCTAAGAATTCTAACCCTCCACCTGTAAAACAGTAGCCAAGATTCAAACACATGCACTCTGCTACACCCTTAATAGACTATTATTAACTGAGATAGTCGTTTGATTGTAGCTTTTGAGAATTGAATACGGCATACAAATTTGATGATTTGAGCTAGTAAGATGCGATCTAACTTATGTTAGTCATGTCTTTGTATAGGGTAAAGGTTTTAGGTTTTGCCCTTGTAAGAATGCCAACGACTTACCTTTTGGGGTGAGGTGAATGTATTTAAGTCATTGCTGCCAAACTAAATCAAGAAATGAGAACAAACATGCATGGTTGCTCATTGGTGACTCAGTTGACCTCTGTGAAGTAATGATTGTGCAAGAAAGTGATATTAAGCTATTTCAATAACCTCAACTCAACTATCACCTGTGTTATGGGGATTCTCAACTCTTGAGTTGTTACCATCTTCTTCTGGTGATTGATGACAGTATTCTTTAGATTGTTATTTGACATTACGTGATTGCTGTTTTTCCAAGTACTTTGTGGACTTTGGATATGTTAGCTAGAGGAAACTAAGGTTTAAAGTTCTTTTTGAGTCTTGTGTTTGAAATGCAAATTGCCTAAACATAGTTATTTAGGGTGTCTTGTGTGTTGCACTTGACAACTCTAGTGACTGAACTAATATTTTGCAGAACCTTTTAATGTGACTTGCCCTATATGTGCTTAACGTTAATTATCTTGAGATGAAGGTATTTTTAGAAAGGAGAATGTGACAGATGCTTCACAACTCACAAGTAATATGGATCATTCTATAAAAAAAATTCTGTAAAGAATTGAAGTTGTTGCCTGAAGGTTTTTATAGTTTAATTTATCTTGCTTTGGTTGATGCTAATTATTAAAGATGTTGGTGAAATTAATAGAAATATTGATACTTGAAACAAAGTATGCTTTCCTATTCCAATCTTTTTATAAACATTAAGATAATCTTCCCAATATATATGTCTTGGCATTAACTATTTTCTGTAGCAATCGGTATTTCCCTGTTATAAAGCTATTGCAACTGTTGCATCCTTTTTTCTTACTCGAGTAGGTGGCTAGTTGAAGTGTTGAAATAGTCTAATTATATTCTATATGATATCACATGTGGGTATTTTTTTTTTTCCAGGGTGGTGTTATCAGGCAAGAATTATTCTATCTATTGAAAGATGAAAAGGATGTGCATTTTACATTTGGAAGTATCCAACGCGGTGGTGTCAATAATGCTACACAAGGAATGCACTCGTCTAAATTCTGCCTCAACATAGCAGGTGACACACCATCATCCAATCGCCTATTTGATGCGATTGCCAGCCACTGTGTCCCCGTCATTATAAGTGATGAAATCGAGCTTCCCTATGAAGACATAATTGATTACTCAGAGTTCTGCATCTTTGTTCGTAATTCTGATGCAACGAGAGAGAAGTTTCTTATGAATCTAATAAGGGGTATTAGCAAGGAAGAATGGACTCGCATGTGGAGGAAACTGCAAGAAGTTGAGAAGTACTTTGAGTTCAGGTATCCATCAAGTGATTATGATGCTGTCCAGATGATATGGAAGTCCATTGCACATAAGGTGCCTGCAGTGAAATTGAAATTGAACCGACATAGGCGGTATTTTCGTACCACCAATGTCAGTGCTAGTAGGGAACCTCCAGCTTTCGCAGTGCCTCATAGTTTTTGGTAGATTTGATATCATCTTTGGAGGCTTGCATACTTAAGGCCTGCCAAAAGTTGCCTAACCTATGTGAGAAACTTACACTCATAGAAATTTTGGGACATTAACTGTGATCATGTCATCTCAAGACAGGAGGAGAGTTTAGTTTTGGCCCGAGGTTGTAGAGCATCATTTTTCACCTTCTGCAGCCAGTTGGGCGTTTTCGACGAACGATTGTGCATAGCTTTTTTTTTCTTTTTCGCCCTTTTCCCACGGCATCAACCATCATTTGAAACTATTTTGAACAGCCTAAATAGGAACCACTACTGAAGTTGGACTGTTCAAATTGAATTGCTAGGATTTTGGTGGTAAAGGAACATATGAAATATGATTGATTCATTTATTCATTCAGTTCTCCATTGTTGTATTAAATCTTTTTCTCTGTATAAGTTCACTGCAAGTCTGCTCCCATAAAAAGGAGGAACGGCCAACAAAAAATCACCACCTCCGCCACCATGCAACATGCACTGTTACCTCAACACAACCACACCTCCGTCACCTCAACCGCTTTGCCACTACCTCCATCACCTCAACCGCTTTGCCACTACCTCCATCACATTCCACAACAACATTGCCAACGTCGACATAGTATAATGAAATACAAAGTCAGTTCTAAGAAATCTTTCCTTTAATAAGAAAGGGCATCAAAGGATTAAATTTTTGCCCCCACCTAGGTAGTGGTGGAAGAAAATTCTGCAAGTACTGGGAGTTGGGGGGTGGCAGAATTTTGATTTGTTGCTCAATTAAATCTAGATTTTAAGACTGCTCAAATTACTTTATCCGTTAATAACTACAACCAAGTTGAGTGACGGAACCAAAGGAGGGGGCTAGAGAGAAGAAAAAGAATATCATACATGTAATAGAGAGAATATACATAGAGAAGTTATTGCTAAAATAAGAAATGTTACATTTATTTTGAATCATATCATAAAGGAAAGAGTTGTAATTATTTTAAAGAGTTGCAAACTTGCAATTATATTGAAGTATATGTACTTTATCATCATCAATTACTCTAACTCAACTCAATTCTTAAGTCGAGTTTTCAAGTTTCAAGCCTTCATTTAAGTTTTTGTAAACGCATGCAAGACAACGTTAACGTGACTAAGGCTATGTTCAGTTCACCTTATTTTTGCTTATTTCAGATCTAATCAAATCAGATCAGATCAGAAAAAATAAGTTCAGATCAGATCAGATCAGATCTGTCAGTTTTAAAAACTCATTTTTACTATTAAATATCTTTCATTACATATTAGTAAAAATTATAATAATTGAATATTAATAAAAGTACTCATTGAGACGAATCAAACAAGACCCCACATGACTATATTTTTTCTTATATATTGAGAGAAATCTAAAAGATAAGATCTTGTAATCAGATCAGTTCAGAAAAAATAAGTTCAGATCAGATCAGAAAAAATAAGTTCAGATCAGATCAGATAAGTTCAGATCAGAAAATTTCAGGTAAACTAAACATAGCCTAAGTAGTCATATTATAGAGATAGAGATTTTGTTATTTTATAACATCCACAATAATTTCCTAGAAAACATGTTGGATAACTTGAAAGTTACTCTAATTTGTAGGAACCGTCTCCTATACTCTAGGAAGGAAACAGAAGTGAGAAAAAAGCCAAAAAGAAGAAAAGAAGCAAAATCAGAAACAAATTCTACACTACACTTTCAGATACATTTTTTTTTTTTTTTTTCATTTTATCTTTCTCTCATCACATAGTGGATTATAATTGATTATTGTTATACGCGAAAATTGGCGGTTTAGTTCTCATTAACACACTTTCCACAAATTTCAAGTTAAATTACGAGAGACAGTTTGTTGAATTTTCACTCTTCCTTTTTTTCTCCACATCTTCAAGAATTTATTCCTTTTTTACGCAACAATTTTCATTACAACAAAAGAAGATAAAAAAAAGGCTTCAATTTTAACAATTTTCTTAATCTGGGTTCTCTTTAAAAATTTCCATTTTATGATCCTAGATACAAGTATACAACTTAATTTTTCTATGTAATTTTTGGGTTTTTTTTTTCTCAAGCACTTAAAAATTCTACCTTTTTTTTTTTTTTTGATCTGGGTCTTAAAAAAATTCAATCAGATCCTTAAAAAAACAAGATGATGGCAAAGAAAATGACAGAGGTTTTTGTGATTTTTAGTTTGTTAATGATGATGATTAGCTTGTGTTTAGGAAGATTTGTGGTGGAAAAAAACAGCTTGAAAGTGACTTCTCCAAGTTCATTAAGAGGTGTTTATGAATGTGCAATTGGGAATTTTGGGGTTCCACAATATGGAGGTGCAATGGGTGGAATTGTGGCTTTTCCAAAATCTAATCAAAAGGGTTGTAAACCATTTTCTGATGATGACATTTCCTTTAAACCAAAGCCTGGAGGTTTGCCTGTTTTTCTCCTTGTTGAACGTGGAGGTTAGTCTTAATCAAGCACTAATTTTGTCTTTTGTTTTGTGAAGATTTCTTGTTTTTCTTGTTTTGTTTGATTGTTTTGGTTTGCATGTGATTGAAATTTGGGTGTAGGATTACAATATGGTTTTCTTTTGGTTCATGTGATTATGTTTGTGGAGAAAGTTTCAGTTGCTCTGTATTTGTGTTTGTGTGTGGTTTTTTTAGTGTGGAGAGTGTGTTTCCTTGGATGATAAAGTCAGTTGCTTTCAGTTTGGTCTTTCATTATTACTTTCCTAAGTTGAATAATGAATCACACTAATAAATTAATCTTGTTTTATGTCATTATTGTAGGTTGATCAAGTAATTTTAGAGCTTGACCAACCCATGGCATGATTGGAACATTTAAAAAATTTAGTAGTGAAGGATAATTTAAATCTGCTATGTTTGCTCAATATCTTTTACAGCCCGTTTGGTAGGCAGTAATAGTAATGGAATCATATTTAATCAGCTATTAATGAACATTCAACACATTCTTTATTTGCACTTTGTATTGATAATAGGAAATGAGTTTGACTGAATATAGGATGCATTGATGGAATTGTCCTAGGTTATATGCATGTTGAATAAGACTATGACTTTGGTTGACCTAGCCCTCTGTTTATTTTGATCCTTTGTCTTTGTTTCGGATATTTACGCTTGTTGGTGCCTTGTTTGAAGTTGGATACTTAAGTGGGTACTTTGTGTTCTTGTATGTGGTTGAGTAAAACAAGCAATGTAGAACTAGTATTATATATTTCCGCATCATAATAATTGTAGGAAATGAGTTTGACAGAGTATAAAATAATGTGCAACATCTGTATCAGTGTCTACCATCATGATGGAAGATAAGAAATTATGGTTCTTCTTTTCCTAGTGTGTTTTGTCTCGTTTTTGGACTGCTTCTTAAGTTGTTTTTGACTTCTAAAATTTCCTGGTCTTTCCAGAATGTTTTTTCACCTTGAAGGCGTGGCATGCACAGAATGCTGGTGCTGCGGCTGTCCTTGTTGGAGATGATAGGATGGAACCTTTAATTACCATGGACACCCCTGAAGAAGGTGGTGCCGAGGATGATTATGTCCGGAATATCACTATTCCATCAGCACTTGTTAGCAAATCTTTTGGAGATAAGCTGAAGAAGTCTGTCTCAAAAGGTGATGTTGTGAAGATCTCCCTAGACTGGAGGGAAACAGTCCCACATCCTGATGATCGAGTTGAATATGAGTATTGGACTAATAGCAATGATGAATGTGGAGCAAAGTGTGATGCTCAGATTAATTTTGTGAAGAATTTCAAAGGAGCTGCTCAGATACTTGAAAAAGCTGGTTATACTCGATTCACACCTCGCTATATTACGTGGTATTGCCCTGAAGCTTTTATCTTAAGCAGGCAGTGCCTGTCGCAGTGCATCAACCATGGGCGGTATTGTGCTCCAGACCCTGAGCAAGATTTCAGTGTAGGTTATGATGGTAAGGATGTTGTGCTTCAGAACCTACGCCAAGCTTGCTTGTTTAAGGTGACTAAGGAAAATGGAAAACCCTGGATTTGGTGGGACTATGTTTCTGATTTTGCAATCCGCTGCCCTATGAAAGAGAAGAAGTACACAAAAGAGTGTGCAGAGCAAGTAATCAAATCTCTTGGTAAGTTACGGAATGTCAATCTTTGTATCTTACGGGACTCAATTTCTTGAGTTTTCGTTCTCATAATATGTTTTTGGTTTTGCATTTGTTGACTCATAATTTATGAATTGCCTCGAAATAGTCAGTAGATTACATCATTTTACCATGTTTAGCTCTTTAGTTTTTGACATCTCCAGAGTCCAGATAAACCTTGTTCAGTTGTGCCTTTTGGGGTCCATGATCAGTTTGATTGTTGTAAAGTGAAATTGGGAAGCTGGTATTGGATCACAATCTTTATTTGCCCCTTTCAGGAGTTGTATACTTGCATACTTAAAATACGGACTAAATATGGTTTGGAGGCAGGTCAAGTATGTTTAAATTGCTATTCATAGTGATATCTTTGCGCCTGCTTACCACAACATAAGGTTATCTTTTCCTCTTACAGTGCTTCACACAATATGATCTTAACCAAATTTCTTAAATGTAACAGGTTTTAAATATGAGCTCATATTGCTCTTTATATTGAAAATTTTAATTATGCAGCTCTGTTGCCGTTATCTGCAAAGAGATTATACTGAACTGAACATTGGGTTGGAATGGAGTCAATTTTCTAAGAATTATTGTAGTGTTGTACCTCATGTACTATAGAAATAACAAACTATAAAATTCAATTTACCTTTTCATTTGGGAAAATGAGGATTTCTCTTGAACCAAATTTGTTGTTGGCAGACTTTAAGAGTATTGCACTAACCTTTCTTCCCAATTTACAAACTAGAGGTGATTTCCCTGCTAATTTGAAGCCAATGCTTGAGTTGACTTGTAAACAGCTGGCCTGTGGGCATAAATTTATTAATGGTTAATTACATTGTTCCTGCTTTATTATGTTCATGTCTATCCTTCAGTCTTGCTATTGGATTAGATCTAGTTTTCTCTTCCCCTTCTCCTGGAATAATTTTGAATTCTTGTTTTATGTTCTATGTGCTTCACAGGTGTTGACGTCAAGAAAGTGAATGAATGTATTGGAGACCCTGAGGCTGATGTAGAAAATTCTGTCCTTAAGGCAGAACAGGAGGCACAGGTGCTTGAAAATAGACATTATCGTGATATCCTTTTGTCGTATTGAAGTGTGTGGTTTGTCTTGGTTCTGAGCTGTAAGTCATTGATTTTGTTTCAGATTGGTCATGGTGCTCGGGGAGATGTGACTATATTGCCAACCCTTGTTGTAAACAACAGACAGTATAGAGGTTTGAAGATGATCTTTGGTTTTTTTTACTGGCTGTATATAGTCTATCTACTCCATTTGAATTGATTGCGCTAGCATTTCGATATTTTAGGTAGATTGTCGAAGAACGCTGTTCTGAAGGCCATCTGTGCTGGTTTTGAAGAGACCACTGAACCTTCACTTTGTCTAACCCCAGGTCAGCATTCATTATCACTTATTCAAGTCACTGGATAATTTCATTTTCTTTTCCAATTAATATTGCTGGCCTTTCATGTATCCTTTTTTTGGTATGACAAGGTGCGTTTGATAGTATTTTGAACCAAATTTTGATAATTTCCTGTCCCAGGAAAAATCTTTTTTTTTCGGGGGGTGGGGGGTGGGGGGTGGGTGGTTCGTGTATTAGTCTGAGGGAGGACAATTAGATTGAAGGTAAAGGTATCTTTTATTTTCCTTATATTGGATTTGAACATGTTGACAGATGTAGAAACCAATGAATGCCTAGAGAACAATGGCGGGTGCTGGGAGGACAAGACTTCAAATCTTACGGCATGCAGGGTATGCATATCACAGCTTTACTTTACTGTCGCTGTTAGATGAGGATAGAGATATAAGAGAAGTCCTGTGCATTAAGATAATGATTTGAAAATTTTGTGTGATAAATCTCAATTGCTCAGGATACCTTTCGAGGCAGAGTCTGTGAATGCCCTACGGTGCAAGGTGTCAAGTTTGTTGGTGATGGCTATACTCACTGTGAAGGTAGTTACTGATTGACTTGTACTTTAGGCATATGCATTGTTATAACTCACGGCAGATCCTTGGGTTGTCCGTTGTTTTCTGTTATTGAGAATTTGAGATGCATGTCTTCGGGTACATGTGCCTGCTGTCATTAAGTTGCTGAAGTGTGAGGTGGTTGCCAATGGTGAAACTTGCAAAAGTAATGTTGAGGGAAAAAAGCTTGAGCCCATATCCTAAAAATCATAAGTGGAGCTTTAACCATACATTATTTTTTTCCCGCTTATACACTATATATTGAATAGGGTATTTATGTTGATGGATTGACAGGGAAAATCATGGAGGTATCTGTCTCCTCTTCAGCTTAGATTCTTCCCCCTTACTGTCCACTTACAAGTGCGATATTGCTGTAGATGTTGAATGCTGCCTTCAAACACAAGTAATAATAATGTTAAATGGAACACTAATAACTAATGGAAACAATTTTATTTTTCAGCATCTGGTCTTTTGCATTGTCATGTTAACAATGGAGGATGTTGGAAGGATACTCGTGGTGGCAGGACATATTCTGCCTGTGTGGTAAGTTCTTCAGACTTGTTGCATGAATAAATGCACAGGAAGAAGCATCAAAGGACTTCCTAAGTATAATGAGATTTACTTCTGCTTTATCTTTCTGATGTTAATCAATCCAATTTTATCATGTTCAGGACGAGCAGACACATGGATGTAAGTGCCCTCCTGGGTTCAAGGGTGATGGAATCCATTGTGAAGGTACTAGCTATTGTTTCACTTTCTTGCTTAAGTTATTTCTGCTTAGTGGACATAGTGCAATTATGCAATATACTTTTGCTCTTGCTAAGACTGGGCTTGGCTTGCATGAGTTCCAGGTGACTAAGACTAGGCTGTGCGTTTGAATATCTAATAGTAGTAGTACTTTCTTTTTAGCTGCAATGCTTCCCTTATATAGATGTTTTGCAATAGTTGCAGGGTAAATTTTCTGAAATTTTCTTATCTAAAGCCCATATAACTAAAACATTAAATAACCTAGCTTCAACTGACTCGCCTGTGAAATGGCAATTTAGTCTAAATTGGATTAGAGTCTGACTCAATTGGAAGTAAAAACTCTGATTCGATTCGAATAAAACAAAATCCAATTCGATGCTGACTTGAACTGAAGAAAAAAACCCAATTCGAATCCGTTAAATTGAAAATCCTATATAAATTTTGTAGGAAGCATAGCTCATGTAAGATTCGACTTATCCAACTGTAATATGTTTACAACTTGCAACTGCTACCTTATCAATTGAAATATGAAAATTACATGACAATAGGATGATCATGTATGGATTGTTATAAATCAAGTAAATATTGCATTTTAAAAAAAAAAATCTTACTCAAATTTGACCTAATGAGGAAAATAATCTAATCGGAACCCTATAAACAAATAATCTAAATCCGACCCAAAAAATATCTGAAGAGGTGAATCAAATATGAAGATTTTGAAAATTCCGATCCGATCCGACTAATCGTCATCCCTACCTACCTTTAATTAATTAACCACACCATTATATTGAACCTTTAACCCCCCCGCCCCGCCCCACACAAGTCATCCTCTCTCTTTCAACCACCACCTTTTTGCTCTCTTTCCTACCCACCTCTCCACACGGAGCTTAAATGATGGAGCACCAGCTTTAGTGCCTTCTGGTTTGCTTTCACTGTCACCTTAGCTTCCTTGATCTCCTTTATGTCGCTTGATCTTCGGCCGTGAATGTTCGTGTTTGCAACTGTTGGTAGCTAGGGTTTGCAGTGGGTTGCTACAGGACTGGTGGCTGTTTTTGTTTCTTTTTTCTTTTGGGTGGGGGGTGTTAGCGATCACTGTGACAGTGGGTGATGATTTAGTTGTGAGTCGTGACAGGGAAGTGGGGTGGTAGTAGTTCTGATTTTCTTGGTACTGAGTGAAGCAAAAAATCTTTGCTGGTCATCTTCCCTACAAGGCTACGAGAATTTATTGCTACTTATAACTGACTAAGTTTTGTTGTTTCTTCTTCATGCTATAAATAACAAAGATAACACCCGTCTTTATGTGCGTGAGTTGAATGTTATAGTGAGTTATCATCAAATCTCGGTTAGTTTGACAATTACACTGACTGCGACTAGTGTCATCTTGTGGTTGCGACCTTCAGGCTTCAAGAGACCCTCTTAGCGTGCCAAGTTGAGAGTTCGGTTTAGGTTGGAGATCAAATATACTACTTATTATATACTTAAATTATAAATACCTTATGTGTTCTCGGTGTAGTCTCTTACCCTGAACCTTTCTCAATACACTAATATCAACATCAAATTATCAGCATTACTCCAATTGTCCAATCCCCTTGAAAGCCTATCATGGTTCACCTACTAGTCGAGGGTTAGGGTTTGTATGTAGCCTTACTTTAGTGATAGCAGAATGTTGTTTCCATTAGACCCTTGATTGAATACTGAATGACTGCTTGGTTGTTAAATTTTTGGCTTCATCCAAATTTAATATCTGTCTTACTTTTGTGTCTGATCATTATCCAGATATCGATGAGTGCAAAGAGAAATTAGCCTGCCAATGTCCAGAATGCAGCTGTAAGAACACTTGGGGAAGCTATGACTGTAGCTGTAGCAACGGTTTGTTGTACATGCAAGAACATGATACATGCATAAGTGAGTCATCTCTGAGCTTCTCTGCATTACTTGGGTGTTTTTTTTCTCTCTCTTTCTGCTCCTAGTCCCAAGGGTTTTGCATGAGGGAGGTGATTGACATATCATAATGAAGCATGAACATATCAACATATTTTAGTTAATCTACCTAAAATTAGTCTCTCATTTCTGAACAACGGCATTGTTGAAAGACTTGGGTACTACCGTACAAGAGAACATATTGTACATTGACTAGTAATAGAAGACATCCGAAAGTATAAATGAACTATCTTGGAATGAACTAATATATGATGTATAAACACACTACATTCTGTTCTCAGTTATTCCTTGTTAAAATATATGATACATCTGTCTGCTGCCTAATCTGTTCAGGTTTGCTACTCATCAATCATTGTGTTCTTCATATGTATTCAAAATGCTACTAGTGGCTTCTTATTCCCATTAGTCTAACATGGTGGAGAGCGTAATTAACTTCCGCTGCACAGAAATTGGATTGACAAGATGTACCCCCTTTGTCCCTAAAAATCAGACAAAATTTCTATTGCCATCTATCCTAGACGGATAGGAAAGCTTTTAACTTTAGTAAGTTAAACAATGAACTTTCCCATATTATCCATAAATAACAAGCAGTAAAAGATTGTTATGCCATATTATTTAGTGTCTACAATGGTTTTCTTAAAAAAGAACATTTTATTCATCTTTCATTCTCAGCCATCTATTTGAAATAGTCTGAGACATTAATTGTCGCTCTTGGGGAAAACTAAATGTCCAAATGCAAGGGTCGGGATCAAAACACCGTGGTTACTGTTTAAGAAGACTGTTATAAAAGTTTTAGTAACTTAGGGATGGAGGGAGTATTAGTTGCATTGACCGTATACAAAAATATTGGCTGCTTTATCTTCCTGAACTTATCGTATCTGAACGTATTATAACTTGTTGAAGCTTATTTATAAGATGTTCGAGCTATTTGAAAGTTTATCATAACTTATTAGACCTGAAAATTATCTTTGTAAGGTGAAGAGAACGTGCACTTAAAAGTCTTGACAACTCTGAAATCTTGGATTCTGGATTCACTTTCTTGAAACCCTTATTTCTTTTTGTATCAACTCTGTAAATGCAGGTAATGGTGGTGGTGGGGTTGGCTGGGCCTCTGCTTTCATGATTATTCTGGTTTTGGGAGCAGTTGGAACGGGTGGATATGCATTTTACAAGTACAGGATTCGAAGATACATGGATTCAGAGATACGTGCTATCATGGCTCAGTATATGCCCCTCGATAATCAAGTCGAGATTACCACTCATATTCTTGGGGAAGAGAACTGAATATCATGACTTATGAGAGTAACATATTGAAGATTTCGACCCATATGGCAATAAGGTGGCCTAAACAAAAAGTTTGGTAACCTCACCCTCAGCACGTAATTACTCATCTCTTGAGTTGGGCAAATAAGGGTTTTCACTAGACCTGTTTATCTTGGTTTCTTTCATACTAGGCTTGTTTATCTGTCCATAAAAGGCGACAAATTTTTCGGCATATCAGTCTTTGATCTGAGTTTGTAGAATGTAGTTGACTGATAAGTTCTTCAGTCACAAATAAAATCGCTTGTATATATAGAAGCATGAATAACAGAATAAGAGATGGAGTTTTGCTTTCCATCTATTTAAGATTCTGATTACATGTCTCTGAGTACCACTAATCCCTTGACTATAATTTGTGGGGTCCTAATTCCGAAATGCATAAATTTGTGAATACCAACATTCTTTGGAACAGCGTTACAATATTGGATCTTATCTCTTACAAGTCTCGATTGTAACATCTTTCAAATGGATGATCAATGGGATTTCTAAAATGAATATTACCCGCTTGTAAATTTTTTATCTATTAAATGACACCCCAGTATAAATTTTTACATATTAAATATAATCAATGGGAACAGAACTCTCGTGTGGAACAGAAAGGTAAAAGTGTGTGTGATTTTGATTTTCAGTACGAATACGAACCGTGAAAGCGTGGCCTTGTGATCTTTTAGACCTTCGAAATTTGAAGCTAGAGGTGTCAGAAAAGTTACCAAAGGGATAACTGGCTTGTGGCAGCCAAACGTTCATAGCGACGTGGCTTTTTGATCCTTCAATGTCGGCTCTTCCTATCGTTGTGAAGCAGAATTCAAGTGTTGGATTGTTCACCCACCAATAGGGAACGTGAGCTCGGTTTAGACCGTCCTGAGACATGTTGTTTTTTACCCTACTGATGACGGTGATGGTAATTCAACCTAGTACTAGAGGAACGTTGATTCGCATAATTGGGACTCGTGCTTGGTTGAAAAGCCAGTGGCGCAAAGCTACCATGCGCTGGATTATGACACAACACCTCTAAGTCAGAATATGGGACAGAATCGATGCATGCGCCCGCCGCTTGATTGTCGTCCTACATAAGGGGCTTCACCCCCCCAAGGGCACGTGTCGTAGGCTAAGCAAGTGCGGCAGATGTGCCGTGAGGGACGCCTTGAAATACAATTCCTACCGAGCGGCTGGTTGAATACTTTGCAGACGACTTATATACGCGATGGGGTATTCTAAGTGGCAGAGTGGCCTTACTGCCACGATCCACTAAGATTCAGCTCTATGTGGATTCGATTCGTCCCCCCCCCCCTCCAACCCCTCCAAAATCCTAAGTAAAGATGACGGTGAGGTTCAACCCGAACACTTTGTGGCATCAAACTTAACTTTTGTTATATGGCGAAATAATACTACTTAAAACCAAAAGAAAATGATGGACGTTTTGCATAGGTCATCTGAAAGACTATGGGGGAAGTGATTGATGATTCACCGCATCCGCGGGGTTCAACCGCTGGTTGATATTTGGACAATATCGTATGTACAACCATATATTTAGAACTTACCCCTTGGCAATAATTGCAATACACACATATGACATGATTACAATAATCACACACTCGTGCCTTAGAAGGGGGGCATGGGGAGCCATCTAAAGGCCCTCCTAGGCCGAGCATGGGTCAAGCCAAGGGAAGGCAAAAGTGGGAAGGAAATGAAGGTCTGAGGCCTCATGGGGATCCTCAGACACCCTGGGACCCTAGGGAGGTCCGGGACGGAAAACACTCGTTGGGCTCCGAGAAGTCGGAAAATGGCCCAAAAAGAGGAAAAATCGTGGATTATAGTACACGAATCCTGGAGTCTGCAGGGCCCGGGCACCAGGGCCCGGGCACCAGTGCCCATGGGGTGCACCCCTGGGCCGTGGGAGGCCCTTTGAAGGCACACTCGTGCCGTGGAAGGGTCATGTGGTGCCGTTCGGAGGCCCTTCTAGGCCTAGTTATGACGTGCCAAGGGAAGGCAAAAGTGGAAAGGGAATGAAGATCTGAGGCCCATGGGGGATCCTCAGGCACCCCAGGGACCCTAGGGAGGTTCAGGACGAAAAAACTCGTCGGGCCCCGGGAAGTCTAAAAATGGCTCGAAAATAGAAAAATTGTGGATTATAGTACACGAATCTGGGCGCCCGCGGGGACCCGGGCACCGATGCCCATCGGGTGCACCCCGGGGTCGTGGAAGGCACTTTGAAGGCACACTCGTGCTGTGCAAGGGTCATGTGGTGTCGTTTGGAGGCCCTCCTAGTTCTAGCTAGGGCGTGCCAAGTGAGCCAAAGGAAGGCAAAAGTGGGAAGGAAATGAACGGTTGAGACCCCATGGAGGATCCTCATGCACCCCGGGGACCCTAGGGAGGTCCGGGACGAAAAAACTCATCGGTCCCCGAAAAGTCAGAAAATGACCCGAAAACTGGAAAAATCGTGGATTATAGTACACGAATCCAGGCTCCCGCGGGCCCGGACTCTGGTGCCCATGGGGTGCACCCCAGGGTCGTGGGAGGGCCTTTGAAGGCACACTCGTGTCATGGAAGGGTCATGTGGTGCCATTCGAAGACCCTACTAGGCCTAGCTAGGGTCGTGCCAAGCGTGGTTAGGGAAGGCAAAAGTGGACAAGAAATGAAGGTATGAGGAACCCATGGGGCTATAAAGTTTTTCCGAGGCATAAAATATTTTTCAAGTATTTTCCCCTATATTTCACTGTTGTTCGCCTATTTTCCGTCAAAATGTATTATTTTTTGGAAAAAAAAGTAAATTAAGTATACATCAAAACATATTTTTTCAAATTTTTCCCAAACTACCCTCTATTTTTCTCCTTATTTGGCCCATTTTCCACAAAAAATATGATTCTTTCCAAAAAAAAAAATACGTAAATTAAATATATGATGCAACCAGTTCCTGAAGGCCAAGTGAAGATCCTCACTAAACAAAGATTTTTCCATTAATAAATTATCTGCCTTCATAGATCGATTAATGTGTGAATGAAACTCTTGGCCAGGGATCTCTCCAAATCATTCACAAATCACAATTCACTATGAACTTTTGGTCCACTAGAAACATATTTTTGAATGCTGCTAAATTTCTGATGCTGTGCATAGTTCTATAGATAGGCAACAGCATTTGCAAGCAACTTCATGCGCCAACAATGAGCAGCAACAGCCTGCTTATTAGCTAAGAGACCTGCACCTAGTAACATTTGACACAAACCTAAATGAAGATACAAATAAGGTCAAATACAACAAATTGCTAAGCTATGGACTCGCTTCTCCAGTCGAAACTTCTAAGATCTTGCACGAAATGGCTGATACAGGAGCATCCCCATCTGGTATCTGCCTTAATATGCCACTCCATCCGGAGCTCATTTGACAATTGAATACAGCACTAGGTAAATGTCATTCATGCATGCTTCAGCTGGTTGCTTCCCCTTCCGCATTCGGTTGCCTCTGCAGCTTGTCATAGGTAATCCTATAAATATAGAAAGCTGCAACTGCCCCACTGCACAAAGATGCAACCAGAATCAGAAACAGTAATCTAAGTCATTTGTAAGTTTGTGCGCTTAAGATAAAGTCCAACAATTTATTGCTTTGGTGAACACAACACTCAATAGTTGATAGTGCTTCCTCTATCCATATTCCATGATAATTATATACCTTTGATACCCGTTTGGTAAGAGGTCATAAATGGTGGGTATGGTAATACATTATAGTGTAAATTTGTACTAGAAATCCAATCTCGGTACCCTATGTTTTGTGATAAAGTTTCATTCAAATGGTCATTGACATGAGAACTTTACACTAAATTTGATTACCATTACCACTATTTATAACCACTAACCAAATTGACCGTGAGGGTATTTCCTGTTCGTTTGGAGATGTCGACATGAGCTAATAACAAAATAGCGTAGGTATACCCCGGTGTATAACAGAATTTGAGGATCACATTAATACTCACAAGTGAATAATATTCATGAGAATAGGTATCAAATCTGTGAAGAAGCTATGAATGGAATGGCACTGCAAACTCTACAGAGTACAAACAGAAAATACAACTATTGCCTTATTTTGAATGATAATGATAATTATACTACTTCTTTGTCCAAAAAAGACCGTCCATTTGACATTTTGTGGTCTTCAAGGCCAAGTTCTGACCACCGTGTTTTACTTTTTAGTTATTGCTCCACTTGTTACTACCTCTTTATGATAATAGTTGTGATGATGCTAATCCAAAATCAACTATCAATAAATGACCAGAGTGTAGTCTGGTAAAAGTTGTTCTGAAAGCTTTCTCTAATCAAAAGTTCAACTTGCTACGACTGATAATCTGATATCCCCTCCCTTGTTCTCTTTCCTAGAAACATTCTTTCTTGTTTAACTTTTGAGTAAACTCTTCCAAATCTGACCATTAATGTGTTATATAATGTGAAAAACAACAATGTGGAAAAGATGTGGTCTAATATAGAACTCTTCCAAATTTGACCATTAATGTATTAAACAACGATGTGAAGATAATCTGGTCTGATATATTAATAAAATTCTTCCAAAATTGACGATTGATGTGTTAAATTATGTGAAAACCAACAATTTGCATATGATGTGATCTGATGTAATAATAAAATTCGCTTTCATAGATGACAATGTTAGAACTTCAGGAAACTCTCCTTTCTTCCTTTTCTTTCCTTTCTTTTCTTGAAGGGGGTGTGGGGGTTGTAAAGTATGGAAATGGTAATAATGTTGCAGTAAAAAACAAAAAAGCACAGTGAATATGATGAAAACCTGATGATTGTTTTAAATAGTCCTAGAAATGTAAGTCCCTGCAATCAAAGGGTAATGATTTAGTATACAAACTTTTTTAAGATGTAGAATAAGTAGAGTAAGATGTACATCATATGAAAGGAGGGGGAAAAAGTACCTCAAACAACAGGCGTGCGTCCCTTAGAAATAATATACTAGTTATAGCTGCATAACAAAAAAAAAAAATTGTTAAGAGGTCAAACAGATATTTTACAAGGGTAGATTGATAATTGCTTGATAATTTATTTGTTATTATTACCCAAGCAGGCTAAAGGTCAGTCGGCAAACAAGGTAAAATTTTCAACTCACATTAGAACAAAGCATTTTTCATGTCAAATCACCAGCCATTTCCATAACATTTTTTGAAAATATAGAAACCCCATTGGCAATAGCACACAACCTTGAAATGAGCCTATAAACCAGTTTTCAAAACTAACCTAATAATTTTTTATCAATATTAAACAACTAGCTTACATGTAAAAAAGTTTGAAGGCAAAGCTGCCAACTGCGGTTTCCATAAGCATTTACGTTGAAATGGCCCACAGCTCATTCCCTACCTTAGTTCCACTGAATTCCCTCCTTTTCATATTTGCTTTTTGCAAATTACCACCCTCTCTTATCTACATGTCTTTCATTTACTCTTTCTCATTTCATCAGAACTGAAAGTAACCACAAAAGGACATCATTTTCTTCCTCTCCATCTTTCACGCACTCACACTCTCTCTCTCTCATTTTCTCACTATGTGCTTTGGAATTTCTGCAGTTGTGGGTAAAAATTTGTTTTTTGGATCAAAGCAGTGAGGGTCAAAGAAAATGAGCCGGTCAAGTTTGGACATGAACAATTTAAGAGCCCAAGGACAATTGAGGTATGTACAAGTTACAAGCTTTTCCTGCTGGAGCAGCAAATTTTTTCTTGTTTGTTGATTACTTGAAATTTTGTGAACCCTGATTGTTTAGTAACAGATTTACGGTTAATTTATAGGTACAAGAAGCTCTAAATGTTTAATCAGGTACAGCAAATATTTACTCTGCTAGTCTGTTTTACAAATTATATATGCCCGATTTTCCAATGATCCCGAAACTAATAAACCTACTCCAAATATTACAGCCATAGGGGAATAAAAAGGAGGGTGATAAAACATCCCAAGCACCTATCAACTTGTTTGCCTCATGCACACCTTTTCATACATTGGGCACAATTAATCTGGCTGAGGCAAAAAGATAGTGCTAAAAGAGATAATCCTATGCAATAGTCAGGTTCTTCTTGCTGTTATCAGCAATAATTTTAGGGAAAAGAGATAGAGACGGAGTCAGCAATAACTTTAAGGCAAAGAGAGAGAGAGACGGAGTTAGCAATAAATTTAGGGCAAAGAAATAAGGATGGAATCAGCAGTAATTTTCAAAGATTTACACGCAATTGTGCAATGGCGAAATGTGACCTATGCCTACCAAATACTAACCTGCTTGTCCTTTCAAGGTCGTATCACTGGACTCTCCTTTTCTCCATGATCTTAGACTTGATATGCTCAATGCCAAAAGAATACCCCCAAGGATCACACCAAACCTAATGCCAGAAAGGCTTCCAGTTAGCATAAAGTTAAGGAAGCCACCAGCAGAAAGAATTGTCCCTGCGGATGTAACAAATATATAAGAAAGACAAATCAAGGAAATAAACTAAAGCACAATAAATCAAGTTGTTATGCAATTTGCAATGAGAAAGACAACAAGCATTGAACATTTCTTCTTTTTTGATAAGCATCCTAGACGTAATAATATCACCAAAAAAATAACTAATTATCTAACATTTTACTCCATCCATACATCCAAGCAAATGTCATACCATATGGTATTCCGATATAGAAATCACGGACTTTAGATACATCATCTAGATCACGAGCAGAAGCAAATGTCTCTACTACATCCTTCACAGGTTCAGGAGAGTTCTCTGCTGCGGTAGCAAGATATTGTCTACCCTCTTCACTCAACTCTTTTGCCACAACACTCAAGTCTTGCCTCGCCTGATCAGCCTGGATTTTCAATTGGTCAGCGGTGTCCTTCAGTGTAATAACTGCCTTCTTCATATATACTTCATATGCTTCTTGTGACACACTTTGCAGCTTTAAGGCTTGCTCTTTGAAAGATGCCAGTGTTTTCTCCCAAGCTTCCTGAGATGCTTCACCAGCATTCTTTGGATCATTCTTTTCCATATCAAGTTCTGCTTCAGAAGACTTAAGCAACATTCAAAAAATCACAAAAAGTCAAGAAAATAATCACGTTCATGCACAATGCGCAATAATGTAAATTTACAAATTAAAAGGACACAAAAGAAGGAGAGAATACACATGACAGAAACTACCATAACGTATTAACCCATATAAAATGCAAAGAGGAAAAACGAGGGATATAATGTCATGGTTCCCATTGTTGCCTTACAATACAAAGAACCATAAGTGCTTAGACTCGGAAACCATCGTTTACAGGCTGGATGTAGGGCAGGTGAAAAGGTAGATAATTATTATAAATCCCTCAAAAGATAAAAGCATAATGATCGGGATACCTTAAAAGAGGAATACATAAATTTCAAGAGCATAAATTAGACATAAGTTGCAAATTCAAGAAATGAAAGTACTAAATTCATGGAGATGGACGTTCAATTTCTTGTTTTTTGATAACACATCACTATGCTAACAGAGAACAACATCAATTAACAATAGGTAAGCTAGATATTAGACTTATCGAGTCTTTTTCGATAATAATTTAACTCTAGAACTCATAAAGATCAATAGTAAAATAAAAGTGGTTTCAGCAAAAATGCAAAATGAGTTGGTACCAGGTCTAAAGGGAACAACCTTAATAACCTTTCCAGTCCACTTCACTTAGCTGCTCATTTGCCTTATGTATCTTGTCTCTTGCAGTTCTCACAAGAATGTCATAATTATTAGCAAAAGGATTTATTTAGACGCACCATTTATTAGAGGAGAAACACCTTGCCTTTCTTAGCTCTCAACTGAACAGGAGACAGTTACCTCGCTTCATGATACTACAATGTATTACATCTAATGTATGTCACCACCAGCTTCTAGCATCCTCTTTCCTTTTTCTTTTTTTCTCTTGTTTTCTTTTAGAGTGTGTTTGGTTGGGTGTAAAACCATTCCCGGAAAAGTGGTTTCCCCATTTTCCTTTGTTTGGTTTGTGACGGGTGTGAAAACGGTTTTCCAATTGGTCGAAAATAGTTTTCTCATATGGTAGATTGTGGTAAACATTTTCCTTCTCAAAGGAAGGAAAAACACATTTTCCTCCCTATTCTTCACCATCCCCGTCACTTAGATTATTCCCTGACTCCTAGACTGTTCATGCAAGGAACTAAACAACTAAAACTAAGCTACAATTGGGTTTTTTTCCCATGGAAAATATCTTTTTGAGGAAATCATATTCCAATTATAAATGTTTTCAGTCCAAACCAATCGGAGCCTTAGTCTCAAAGGGGGAAGGTTGTGTAGATGATGGAGGAAGACGATCACATCATTGAGGCAACCTAACGACCGTAGCGTCATGCATCCAAATCTCCAAGAGACACACCTATGCGAATAATTAGCTACCAGCCAACTGCCTAACCCTGCCCGCAAAAGTACCATACTAGAAAGTAGTCACATTTCCTCCATTAGCACAACTTAATACCAAAAATCACAAAACCCTTGATCAAATCACCTACATTTACCAATAACACTACTTCAATTTAACCACAAAAACCAATTACATTTGTCGAATATCAATTCCTCTCAATCAAGGAACCAGCTTTAATTCAATCAAAGCTCATACTTACAATACTATAATGTTTTTCTGAAGAACAATTATTCCATCTTCCAATTGAAACTTTCTTTAAAACATCCAAAACCACAGTAAACAAAACAAAAAACTTGGAACGATTCAAGCAAACAAAACACTAAAAAAACGAAAACCTCAAAACTTACAGAATCTTCTTGAGAAGCAGCAAAAGAAACAAACGAAACATTCTTCTTCTGCTTATTACAACTCGGTAAGCTGAGTCCAGCAAAACCCTTGGGCGAAAACGACGCTGCAGCAGCAACAATCAACGTTTTCCGACGCCGGTGATATAATTCTAGACGCACAGAAAACGGAGATGTTGTCGGAGACAAGGAAAATGACGCCATTGGAGAAAAAGAAGAAGAAGAAAGCTTGTTCTTTAATGGAAGACCTACCAAATTAGGGTTAGGGTTAGTGAGAGAGAAAAATTCGGTAGTCATAATTTGATGGAGAGTTTTAATGTATGAACAAGAAAAGAGGAGAGAGAAAATGAAAGAGAAAGAGAAAGAGGGATTATGGTATTAAGAATGGAAGGAGAATTGAGTGGGTGAAGGTAGAGTACAAGGTTGAAGAAAGGAACCCTTGAGTTGCCTCTGTTATGGGAGGTGGGACGTGTAAAGTGAAAGGGTGAGAGAAGAGAAAAGAATTTTATTCTAGCTAATCATTATGACACGTAATTTCTTATGGGCCCATTGGATCTACGGTATTTGAATTTAAGTTTGTTTCAATAGTCGACTAGATTCAAATAGGTTTACCAAGTAGTACTTGGGTGCGTTCTCTACAGTTTATTGGTTCGAAATTTATTTGAATTTATTTGAACTGAATTTATTGAATTTGAACTGAACTGATTGGAATTGGTAAATCTGATTGGACTTGATTCAATTTATTGGACCTGATTGAACTTGATTGAAACTTATTGGACCTGATTGAAACTTATTGACCTTATTGGACCTGATTGAAACTTATTAGACCTTATTAACTTTTAGCAATTGGAACTTATTGGACCTTATTAGACCTGATTGAAACTTATTGGACCTGATTGAAAATTATTGCACCTGATTGAAACTTATTGGACCTTATTAGACCTGATTGGAACGTATTACCTTGATTGGACTTGATTGCAACTTATCTGAACTTATTGGACCTGAAACTTAATTTTTAAAGTTGAAGAGAACGCACCCTTGGTTTAGTGGAAAGGAGAGCACCCTTCCAACCTCAAGGTTGGGGGTTCAATCCACACTAGAGGCACTTTGAGGGTAGGGATTCCCCTTACGCTTCCCCCTTACTCTCAAGTGTCTCGCCCATCAAGACCTGAACGAGGTTCGGGCCATTTCTTATTACCAAAAAAAAATATTCAGTATGTTCTCCCCCATCTTAATTCAGTTTAGTTCAGCTTTGGACAATACTTTTACTCTCACATATTACTATTCATTTTAGTTCAGTTTAGTTGAATTTAGTTCAGTTCAGCTATTTTATGCCGAAGAGAACAAACCCTAAGGAGGCGATTTATTTGGGGAAAACTGGAGAGTGAAAGGGAATAGAATCTCTTAATTACCTTTTATCTTGCTTGTTAAGGAAACCCTTGACCATTTAAGTTTGATCACCCAAGTTTAACCCACCCCATACAGTCTACAGAACCACTCACCTCATTACCCTAACCACCAACTGCACCGCCACAGCCACCAACCCCCAAAAAGGCCCACCTCCACGGCCGGAAAACCCACCCAGCTCTCTTGGCCACCCGTATCCCCTAAAACCCTCCAAAAACCACCCATCACCCCCCCAAACAACACCATAGCCACCCGAACAACAACTCTACAACCCCGAAAACACCCTCCGTGGCCACGAAAACACCTTTCTTTGCCTGAAAACCCTAACTCTAAACCCACAATCAACCGAGAGGGGAGACGGCGACGCTGGCGGCGGCGAGAAAGCGCGAAGGGGAGGAGGCGAAGTGGGCTGCGAGAAGGGTCTAAGGGGGAGAAGGTAACACACGTTGCGCGAAGGGGAGGAGGCGAAGCACGCTGCGCGAGTGGGAGGGGGGGCGCTAGTGGGATTGGGAGGGGGTGGTGCTATGGTGGAAGGATGGTAAGAGGAGGAGAAAGAGATAAACATTCAAACCAACCAAACAACACTTAAAACTTTAGAGTTTTGCTTTCCATTCCTTCCTCACCCCATTTCTTGATTACATTCCCTTTACCCCATGGCAGCCAAACTCCCTCTAAATATGTGCTTCAAGATATACGGTAGTCATAATATTCAAATCTTGGTGGAAGCAAAATCTTCAATATTTTTTTTGTGTGTGTGTGTGGGGGGGGGGGGTTAGGGCTATGTGAAAATTAATCTTACCACGGGGGTTCCCGAAAAGGGGGCCCAGAAAGATACTAACATCAAATTGTAATTTTTTTTTTTAAAATAAAAGGTGTTTATTTCAAGTGGATAGTAAACTTTTCAAGAGCTGCCCAGGAGATCACCGAAGCTCCTCCAAGAGATGTCATGGTTGTGAAGGAAAG
The DNA here is from genome assembly GCF_026745355.1 of Beta vulgaris subsp. vulgaris. NCBI lineage: Eukaryota > Viridiplantae > Streptophyta > Magnoliopsida > Caryophyllales > Amaranthaceae > Beta > Beta vulgaris. The sequence goes on from NC_079208.1 coordinate 454,557, forward strand.
ATGGAGGGCACCATACCAGAATTATGTTAAGGTGAACTCTGATGTTGCTGTGGAGGGATCATGAGAGACCATTTAAGAGAGGTGATGGAAGCTACATATTTGTGCATTGAAGGAAGCTTTGACTTTGATGTGGTTGAACCCTTTGCTGTCAGACACGCTCTAAAGATCTTACTGGAAGCAGACTTTAGTCGGATTGTCCTCAAGAGTGATTGCAACAAGCTTATCACTCACCTGTAGTAGGGACTATTTGAATGTACCAACTTTGGTACCTTAGTAGATGACATTATTAAGCTTTCTAGACATTGTTTGTCTTTTTCTTGTAAGCATGTTTTAGACGGATGGGAACAAAGTAGCACATAAGCTGGCTCATTTGAGCAAAAACTTTCCCGAAATGCGGGTATGGTTGGAAGAAGTACCCGTAGATGTTCATCTTCTTGTAATAGTTGATTTAGATGAAATTGAATAAATCATGCTTTTCTTGTTAGAAAAAAGAGAGAGATGGGTTCACGGTGATGTAGAGTACTTTTAATCAAGAACATTTGGAATTTCTAGAAAAAAAAATATTTGAATTAAGAACACGAATCACGCATGTAGGGGTAGCCAACTCATCAATAAATATATAACTAAAATAATTAGAACTTTTATATAATTTATCGTTTATGTTAAGCATAGGTACGATCCTTGTCAAATCCTTAGAGTTTCATTATTGCAAGCTACTTTGAAATGAGATACTTGATGCGTCGACTATAATGCAAATTGATTGGATTCACGATCAAGTTAAAGATGGGAGTTAGAGAGTTTTCTTTAGTCAAGTCTTCATCGAAACAAACACGCGTGTTACTAAGTTAACAATATGAGATCACATGGCCTAACACTTAAGTAGATTATTTGAGGCCTTTTGGTGTAAAGTAGCTGCTATCTAGTACTCATTCTGTCTTTTATTTGCTTACTACATTTCTTTTTCGGTAGTCGAAGATTATCAATTTTTGATTGATTATTTTGATCTTTTTATAGATAAAAATATATTCATGCGCGGTCTTGTTAGATTTTTTTTCTCGATATGTAGATTTATTAAGAAATTTTGCAAAGATTTCCGTTTTTTGAAAAATTTCGTTACGGAGGAAATATCAAAATTTTACAATTTTTACTTAAATGGAATAAATAGATATTCATGGTCAAAATAATTTTTTTAAAACAATTAGTCTTTTGTAGAAGAAACCCTCCGATTAGTAAAAGAAATTAAAAAAAAAAAGAACTACTTATACCATCCGACGCATAGCTCAACTGGTGAAGTGATTTGGTGGATTTGCGATATGCCCTATGTCCCAAGTTAATGGCGGTCATATTCTCCTCTCTCATCCGAGGGACATGCAGCGACTTACCTCCATGAGTCATAGGCAGATCACGTGACTCACCATTCAAAAACTACAACAATTATTAAAATAGGTGGTCTAATTTTTCGATAAAAAAGAATTTAAAAATAAAAAAACATTGTGATTGCATGCTTATAATTGCAAACAAACAAATTTTCTCTCTCCTCCGGTTGCCCCTGTTGCTCGCCTGCTCCTAGCGGTTGGCTGCTTCAGAGTTCGAGTTTAGCTTCAGCCCTTCACGCCTTCAATCAGTAAGTTTTCAAATTTAGTTCTTTTTACGCAAATTCGTCACTCATACGCAAATTACAAAGCTCGAATTGCAAAAGCTCGTTCCAGGTTGTTGTTTTGTTCCTTAGGTGAATCTACTTGTTTTGTTGCGGATTTTGGTGTGGAATTGCGATTTTTAAGATCTACTTCATGTGATTATTCATGCGATTGGTTTTATGCGGTTGTTATTGTTTGTTTCATGAATTCAACTTATTTTTTCTTTATCTCATATATGTTATTTCATGTTTTTAGGGATGGATAATTTACCTGTTATAATCTTATGATTCGAATGAATTTCTGGTATAACTTGTTAATTCATCTTTGTTTCATGGAACTAAACGATAACAAAATTTATGTTACAATTAGTAGATGCGGATATTTGTGTTCACTTGTTCTTGTTTAATTTCATCAGATCAATTTTTCAAGTGTTGTGGCTGGAATTCAGGGATGAATTACCTGGCATCCCCGGGCCCAGGCCTGCCGCCCCTCCTGCCCTCCCTGGCTCAGGGACGGGCCTGCCGCCACGCCTGCCCTCCCTGGCTCAGGGACGGGCCTGCCGCCACTGCATCCCCATGCCTCCCTTGGAATATAAAAATGAAATACAATTGAGAATTGATGCTTTAGTTCGATTTTTCGCTAATTGGTTTTCTTCCTGCAACAAAAGAAAATTGGTTCAACTTGCCAAATTCTTTCCTAAATGAATTTTCAAGTAGTGAATTGATGTTTTATGATGTTTCACTTGAGAATATCATAGTTGCTCTTAGAGATGACAATATATTTTTTGAATTTGAAGAGTCTTTATGAATCCGTTTTGTTTTTTCATTTCCTATTTGCGTGCAACATAGACAGGGATGACAATATTTACGATTAAATTAAAGTGTAAAGTAGAAAATGAGGGTAAAATTGTTAAGACTGTGTGGAGAGATGCAATCTTGTTCAAACATGTTTTATAACTGAGATAACCAGCCAATATTTGTTCTGGCTTTTTCATCTTTTTAGTTTTGTGAGCTATAGAAACATGGTTATTGAGATAAAGTTTCTAATTTTCAAGCTTTTGAAATTCTCATCATTTCAGTTTGATGTATTTGGATCCAAAATACCGAAGAACATCAATGGAAAAGAAGAATTTTAGTAGACATATTATGTGGGTAGTTTTTATGAAGCATGAAGATGCTAGAGCTCAAGTTACTTTTACTTGATAGGAATTAGGAGAATCATATTTGATTTCAGCTTACTCATTTTCCTCAAATATTAGACTTGTTTCCCTTGAAATTTATTTTAAACTTGTACACGTATGGATAAACTCTATAGCCTACATTGAATCCCTTAAAATAGAGATCATTTCCCTATATACGCTTTCATGCTGAAGAATCTAGACCCAACATCTTTTCTGTCGATAGGAGTTTTTAGGTGTTATAGACTTATAGTAGTGAACTAATTTTTCTTTCTCAACTTCAAGATTGCCTCTTTGTCATTCTATTCCAAGTTCCCTGACACAGTGTTGAGCCTAATAGACAAGGCCCAAGGCCCCAAAGTGTAGACTTGTCTGCTGACACTTCAGCTGTTGTACTCAATTTTAGGCGAGAGTAGCGCCTATGACTGTCACCTTATCTTTACTATATCTCCCCTTATTTTTCTTTCGCAACTTCAAGATTGCCTCTTTGTCATACTTCTCTCTGCCTTGATATTTTACATAGTGGTGCTCTTGATCTTACAGAATAATGAGTTAACATCCTCACTTAGAGCCATTTGTATATACGACGAATTCTCAAATCCAATCTATTCCCACGGTCTTGGTGAACTCAATTTGTCTGTTATGTGGATTGATGAATTTTGTTGATCTTGTAGTTCATTTTTTCTTGGGTGACTTGTCTCCTTAAAGGTGATGCTAGAAATAAGTTATGATTGTTTGAACTCCTTTTCTTTGTTCCACCCCCCCTCCCCTTCTCTGCCCCTCATCTTAAGAAAACAAGCTGTCCCATAAAACCCAACAAATTATAAAAGAAAAAAAAGTCTTTTGAAGAAACTTAACTGGAATTAGCTTTCTTGTTTCCTTTTTGTTGTATGATAATACTCTTTAGGCTCTGTCACAAAAATTAATCCTTACACATGTCCGATTTTCTTTTTGCTGTTGGATTTATGCTTTGTCGTATGACATTAAGATCGTTAAATTACCACTTGACTCCATTTGATCATCTATACTTCAGGTGAAGCTATTGTATCATGGTGAATGCCACCAAAGGACTCTTCATCTCCTGGTATGATACTCTGACTTGCTTGCATATCATTACTTTCTTTCTTTCTTTTTTTTCTTTTTTCGAATTGTATCTAGCATATTGCAAGCTCAGTTGACACTTAGACCTCCTTTGTTCCTTTTCTCTTTTATTTAATTTCCGTGTCCTTGATAATCCACTAATCAACACAACCTTGAACCAAAGTGCTCAGAGGATGAAGTCTAGCTTGTGTTGTGGAATATTAAATCTTGGCGATATTTTCTGCATCTGTTGAGCAAGAACTAATGTTTCTTATTGTTTCCAACATATGCCTGTTCTTATTAACTGCATGTTGCACTTCATATCTACTCAGTCAAATACAGTATGCATGGACATGTTTGGTTTGTATTGATATTCATATAATCATTTGTTATCATGCGGTTGTGAATTTTCTGGTTTCTTCACTGCTCGGAATGTCTAACCTTTCTTTTTTTCTTTGTTGTTGAAATCTCGTCTTCCAGTGACATACCAATGGCTCAATTCATTATCCATATGAATGGTTCAATGCCAGCAAACCAGAAATTCATAATACGCGTCCTAGATGATACTCACTTATTTGTGCAACCTCATGCGGCTGAGATGATAAGAAGTGCCATGTCTGAGTTCAGAGAAGCCAACACTTACGAGAAACCTCCTTAATGTAACTAATTACTCCTGTGGTTGGCGGTGCCACCGAAAGTGGCCTTACTTGCCGACTCCGACATCACCGGCGTAACTTCGCCGCCAACCGACAACCCCTTGAGCCGCGCCTCCATCTCTTTCCCCCACCTCGACGTCGCCCAACCGACGACAATGAAGCGCTCAATGTTGAACTTGGATGGTCTCACGTTAAGACTAACGTGAGACCGTCTTTTGTAAGACTTTTGCGATAAAATAACTATGTTTGGCAGTTACAAGTTAGAACTTTTTTGACTTGTGAGTATATGGCTCTGTGCCGGTCGAACTAAGTTACTTCTTGATTAGGGCAAAGCTCGACTACAAAGTCTAGACTTATAATGATTGCGTTGACTAAGATTCAAATATTTAATTAAATTCAACAAACTTATGAACAACTCATAATTTTTTTTTTCACATTCTAAATTCAGATTACAATAAATCAAGTTCGTAATTGATGAGTTGTTAAGTCACTAAACATAGCAAAAAGAAGGTTATGTCATATAGAGATTGAGTCGAGGTATAACTATAATCCAACAAGAGTATATTAAGCTTAACAAGTAACGAAAACAAGTTCAGCAATGGTATATTGTTGAAACTATAATGTGTAGTTTAAAACACATGTGTGTTTCTCACATTAATAAAAGAAGATAGATGAGGTCGCGGTCAAGAGATTACTCTGCCTATAGACATATAGTTTTAAGGTGAAACTTTCTTCATCTTGCGAGATCGATTCTATCTATAGGTGCGGCCCATATATATTTACTTGTGAGGTCCTCCTTTTGAGACTTGGGACCAAAAGTGGCTTTATGGAATGAGTGAGTTGTGGACCTGTGTAGGAGCAAAGCCCTTTGGGCTGCTAGCTAGATCTAGTCATCTACACCCCAAACACAAGTAATTATTGTCACTAAGCAGTTTTTTTAAGGGGATGTTGCCACTAAGGGTCTGTTCTCCCCAGCTTATTTTCAATTCAATTCAGTTCAGTTCGATTCAGTTCAGTTCAGTTCAGTTCAGATCAGTTCAGATCAGTTCAGATCAGTTCATTTCAGTTCAGTTCAACTCTTGACAATACTTTTACTCTCACATATCACTATTCATTTCAGTTCAGTTCAATTCAGTTCAGTTCAGTTCAATTCAGTTCAGTTCAATTCAGATCAGTTCAGTTCAGTTCAGTTCAGTTCAGTCCAGCTGTTTTATGCCGAAGAGAACAGGCCCTAAGCAGTTGATTAACTTGGGTAATTAGGGAGGAATTCCCATAAACAAGGAGTACACATAGGGGACAAAATCAGCTTTGTTGATTAACGTAAAAGGAATTCATGCCAAAACAACCTTCTTTGGTTTCCCCAAACCAAAAATAAAATATAAAAATCAAAAGAGATCTCAAATTTTGTGGTTGGTTTCATTTTTATATTCTTTTTGAAGTACGTAATTACTCATTTTATACTGCAAGCATGGTTTTTTTTTTTATTTATAGTCTTGTCATTTAATCCATACTTATGCTATGTTTTTTTTATTGAAGTTAACTGAATTTATGTGAAATAAATTGAATAAAAAATGTGAGAGAAAATTAACTAAACTGAATCGAATTTGTCTAAATTTAACTGAACTAAAATAAATTAAACTCAACCGAATCGAATTTCCATTAATTTTATCTAAAAGAAGAGAACCTTATGCTTGTATGTATTTCTTTTTCTCAAAGAACAATTCAAACATGCCATAGAAAGAAACACAATTCAAAATATCTTCTTTAATTTCCAAGCCATCACGTTTAATATTACGAGAGAGTTACTCTTACTCTTATTGTCCATTTGGTTAGTGGTACTAAATGGTGATAATAGTAATTTTTTTAATGTAAATTTATGAAGATATTTCCAAGTTAATATCCATGGTAATGAAACTTGATGTCAAACATGGGTTTTCCTTCATGAATTGTTACCACTCAATACCACCTTCGCTAGTGGTAATAGATGGTAATGAATTTTTATGAAGAAAATAGGTGTTTTGAAATAAAATAGCATTATCACATATGTTTTTTTTTTTTTTTGGACAGAACACATAACAATATTATTACTCAGAAATCTTATCCCCCATTACAGCATTAGCCACCTCTAAAGGTGCTTCTTCTATCCACACTCTCATCTCCATGACAGATTTGCACATTATCACGGATGTTGACATGAGAATGCTTTCACAAATTTACACTAAAAACCATTGTCGTTACTACTGTTTAGTACTTCCTCCATTTCAGTATATAAGACATTGACGCTTTACGAAAATTTGTTTTGATCACAAATGTCTCTCTCGTAATATGATAAATAAATATTATAATTATACCGTTGGATTCGTCCCGAAAAATACTATAATACCATTAATTTTTTAAATTTTTTATCCACGTAAATTGAGAGTAATTAACCGTCAACCAAACATCATGCGTGCCTTATATTTTAAAACGGAGGGAGTATCACTAACCAAATGGAGAGTTACCGTCTTACTAGTAGGTAGAAGTAGAACTTAGAAGTAACTGGAAAGAGCAGGTTGGCATTGTCATTTTATTGTCTGTAAGTTGTCAGACCTTAAATTCGCTCACATGGAAGCCAGGGTACGACAATTTATTTTCTTTTAGGAATTGGAGATTCATCATCGAATGGAAGACCTTAACTTTCATTTTTTTCTCAATCATCAAGGATCTAATAATTTGGCTACAAAGTTATTTTCCGATTGATGAGCAACTGGAAGGTTATTTTGATCTAATGCAATCAAATAACAAGTATGACATTTAATTTGATTTCCAACCATCTTTATTACGCAACTTTGATCATTATCCGTTTTCCGTTTGCGTGCGACATTTAATAGATGCAACATTTGAAATGTAGACCTTTGCACATGGATTTAGGAGATGGGAGAGATCGAGAAAGATAAAGAGGGACTCATGTGATAAGGAGAGAGATGGAAAAACGTAAATACCAAATAAGGTAATGTTTCATTAATCTGAATCGATCAATAATAATAAGTGTTTAATTTATTTTAGAATATATGAAATACTTTTTTCTCCTTTTAATAAAAAAAGGGTAAATGGAAAATTTCTTCTCCAACTAAAAAAATTGCGAACTTATCTTGCATTGAACACTCAACACCCTGAACTAGCTGATAGCTACATTGCATAAACATTTTTTTTTTCTAATCCTAAGAATAACAAAATCACTCATGTTTTTTGTCAAAAGGTAATCCAACCATGTCACATAAAGTATCACTATTTTTTTTTATGCATATAAAATATTACTACATCACTTGTTGATATCCTCCATTAGAGATAGTGTGGTGTAATTACTAATTGAGGGCATGAAATAGTTTAGCAAGCTCATAATTGTAAGCTCTATTTTACAAGCATTTGCCTACACTATGACCCTCATTCTTGAAGCATCCACAGTTACTGCTCCCCATGGTCCATGATTGTGATGATTTTAGTTTAGTTTGCGATTAAAGAAATATGCTACATCCGTTTCATAATATTTACAGCGATTCGACATAATTTTTGAGTAGAAAATGTCTAATCGTTGCAAATAATATGAAACAGAGATAGTCCGGCATGATTTGAAAACAAAAGTTTATAACGAGGATAAAAAACTTCACAATATATTCAATTTAGCATGGGGTTGGGTCTACCAACAAAGACAAATTGAGTGCACTTTTAAAGTACTTTAAGGAACATAGTGGTGTGCATCATGAGTGTAGTGTGGTCTTACAGAATGATTATAGATAGAGAGATACTCATACTACTGTAGAATCAATGCATATGTAATGGATGTTGCATACATTTTAATTTGTCAACTTCACTTACAAACTAAACTAGCTCATTTCAAACATAAAAAAAAAAAAAAGAACACCAAGAAGAAAGTTGTCGAGTGAATTATGAAAGCTCAAGATCTAGATGAAATCTACTTGAGTAGGAATTTTTCTCCATCACATGAAAAATGAAAGCCATCATCATGTAAGTTCATCAAGTAAAAGCTACTTCTTTTGTTGCATGAAGATGTGTGGAAAGTCGATCATGCAACATAGTGGGAAGCCAACTTATTTTAGCCAAGGCATAGGGCAAAGAGAATGAACTCAAATTCAAAAAATTGTGTGAGCAAATCTCTATTTTAAAATCCAAACAGCTGGATATGTACGTGAAAAATGACCAAGCAATTAGACTAAAAATTTATAACATCTATTTCGGAAATAAAATGTTTCTATATTCCAAAAACAAGGAGATGTTTTTTACATGTAGAATTTCATTATAAAAGCTCATTTACGGACTCCATGTTCGTTTTGTATCCATTTTCCATTTTCATGCAACATTACGATGTCTAATCACCTATATAACCAATATGTGCCACATTTTTTTCATCTACCAAAAGTGGTAATGAACTATATTTGTTGTGCCAATTTAGCTAATCTGTTTTCTTACATGTGTAGGCGTTAAGAATTTGAACATGATTTAAGTCCAACATTTTAGATAAATCCCACTAAACAAATTAGAGTCTAACAAATAAATCCCACTAAAACAAGTCAAAGTCTAATCCGAACTCAAAAAGTCTAATTAAATCTGTCTACAATTAGATATAAACATGAGATAAAATCAATTCAAATTAACTCAAATCTAGTAAATTCAAGTGAAAAAAACGCACCCTTAAACCAATAATCAAAAGAACTAGTAATTGAAACTGATAACATCCGATAAAATATAAATTCGAGATAAAGTCAAATTTAAGTGAAATATCTCTAGACAAGATTAAAACTCACAATTACCATTTGACAAATTTGGCAAGGAAGACTTGAAGAAGTGTATGATGTATCACTATTTCAACTTTCATGGGACCATATAGAAAAGTCTCTTCACTATACTAATGTTATTTTGACATTAAAAATTTCACATAAATCTCTACTTAGCTTCCTACAAAAGTGTTGACTGCCATGTGAAACAGAGTATTCTTGTTTGACCATCTACATACTACTCCTAGTAATAGTAACAGTAATTTCTTCTCTTACCATACTAATTAAATTCTGTAAGCATTTAATTCCTTCTGACAAAAGTTCAGTAAAGTTAATTAAATGCCCTCACTTTATATTTTCATTTTTTTTAATAAAAAATAATTCCTCCGTTTCATATTACTCATTATACTCCTCAATTCACGGACTTCTAGATCATTTTAGAGAAGAAAGACGTAAAGAATAAAAAGAATTCATGTGAGAGAGGAGAGATAGAAAGAGTTTATTGCCTAAAAAAAAGTGTACTAAGTAATATGAAACTTACTACAATAAAAAGTGTGACGCTTATTATGAAACGGAAGAAGTAAAGTAATTTTGGAAGGTAATTTATTTAAGACACCCCCACTTCAGTGCTTGGCGTTCTTTGCGCCGTATGCTTTGTAAAGTCCACCTCACTCTCTCTTTCTCTCTCTAGAAAAAATACTTTCTCTCTCTAGAAGAACACTTTCTCTCTCTTCATATTTTTTTTCTCACTACCAAAGACAAAGCACCAGTGGACACACTACATCTTTACACTCAACAAACTTCATTTTTTAAGCTTTTGTTTATACTTAAATATAAAAAAACCTTTGCCTTCTCCAAGTTATTCTCTTCACTACCCCACATTCTATTTTCTCTCTCCTCCAAAATCTTCCATTTTGGCCCTTCTCTACTAAGATCTCTGCAGTAGTATTTTTTTTTTTTTTTTGGTTTTGCCTCATTGTTCTTCTTTCTTGTTTGTTTTCCTTTAATTAGAAGAAATACCCACAAAAATTTAGTGAGAAATTTTGTACCTTTGTTTGGTTATTGTGTTATTCACCAATACTCTCATCTCACTCACATTTCCTTCTTTATTTCTGTTTTCTGCTTGAAAACTGTGAGTGCCTTTAAACTTTGGGGAATACCCATAAAGTTGAAGCATGTATTCTTCTAATTGGGTGCATTTGCTTGCTCTTTGAGCTAACTTAGCTTGCTTTTTTTTGGCATTTTAATCCAAAAAGATTGAATCTTTACCCAAAATTTGTTAGGAAAAAAAAAAATGCTTGTGAAATTTCCCTTCTTTGTTGTTCTTCTGTTAATAATACCCTCTGTTGTGCTGTGTTTGGATGCTTTCAATGATGATGTTCTTGGGTTAATAGTGTTTAAGGCAGGTGTTAAAGACCCAGATGCCAAATTAGTGTCTTGGAATGAGAGTGATGATAAACCTTGCAAATGGAATGGTGTCAAATGTGATCCAACTACTAACAGGGTTACTGAGATTACTCTTGATGGTTTTTCACTTTCTGGGCAGATTAGTAGAAGTCTTCTGAGGTTGCAATTTCTTCAAAAAATATCACTTTCTAACAATAATCTTTCTGGGACTGTAAACCCTGAATTTGCCCACCTTTGGAACTTGCAATCTATTGATTTAAGTGGAAATAATCTATCTGGGTTTATTCCTAATGAGCTTTTTCAACAATGTGGGTCTCTAAAATCAGTTTCTTTTGCCAATAATGTGTTATCTGGTGAATTACCAGATTCTTTGAGCTCCTGTATGACATTACAGTCTGTTAACTTCTCCTCGAATCGAATTTCGGGTAAGTTGCCTAAAAAGATTTGGTCTTTGAATGGTCTTCAATCTCTTGATTTGTCAAATAATCTGTTGGGAGGTCAGATTCCTCTAGGGTTTGGGGAAATGTACAGTTTGAAAGTGATCAGTCTAGGAAAGAATGCATTTTCTGGGCTTTTACCAGAAGATATTGGTAGCTGTTTACAGTTACAGTCAGTAAATTTTGGTGAAAACTCATTTTCTGGGGTAATTCCAGAATCATTACAAAAGCTTAATATGTGTACTTCAGTAATCTTAAATGGGAATTTACTCAGTGGCGAAGTTCCTGATTGGTTTGGGCATATGGAAAGCCTTGAAAATTTGGATCTTTCAGTGAATAAATTTTTTGGAAGGATTCCATTTACTTTAGGAAATATGAGATCATTGAAGGAATTGAATTTATCTTCCAATGGAATTACAGGTGGATTACCTCAATCTTTGATGAACTGTGATAACCTTTTGTCTCTTGATGTTAGCTTCAACTTATTAAAAGGGAAAATGCCAAACTGGATTTTTGAGTTGGGTTTGCAGAAATTCTCATTGTCTGGCAATAAATTCAAAGGCATTATTGATTTTCCTCCTTTAAGAACAAATGCACTTTCTTATGAGAGACTTCAGTTCTTGGACTTATCTTCAAATGTGTTATCTGGTGTTGTTCCATCTGAGATTGGGGCTTTCAGAGGCTTGCAACTCTTGAATATGTCAAGCAACTCGTTCACAGGTTCGATTCCAAGAAGTGTGGGTGACTTGAATTTGGCTCAAGTTATTGATCTGAGTTACAATATGTTTAATGAAAGCATTCCTTCGGAAATCGGAGGCGCACTCGCATTGAGAGAGCTAAGGCTTGAAGGAAACCGGTTATCTGGGCATATCCCAGCTCAGATTGAAAACTGCTCATTCTTGACAGCATTGTAAGTTTTTCTCCTCTGTTTCTTATAACATTGTTTTTTGATGTGTTTTTTTGATAGTTCAGCTATTGTTTTGTTTCTAACTTTGCTGTTGGATGTTCAGCATATCCACTTTCTGTTTATTTGCATCAGTATGGTGTTATTATCCAGTAAATTATGCAATGTATTTCATAGTAATGTGTATATATATATATGAATATAAACTATAGAATGAAAACTATATAAATATATGACATTGAAATATAGACATTCAATTTAAGTACTGTCTAATAAATAAGGTTTTTAATGATTTTGAACTGTGTACATGTGCAGAATCCTTTCAGAGAACAATCTCACAGGCCCTATACCTCCTACAATAGCAAAACTGGTTAACCTTGAAATTGCTGATTTGTCGCATAACAATCTCTCTGGTAATTTACCAAAGGAACTCACCGGTCTTTCCCACTTAGCTGCCTTTAACATCTCGAACAACAACCTTGAAGGGGAACTTCCCGCGGGTGGTTTCTTTGATAATATTCCTCTCACATCTGTCTTTAACAATCCATCCCTATGTGGATCAGTTGTTAATCAGTCTTGTCCTGCAGTGCACCCTAAGCCCATTGTTCTCAACCCAAACCCGTCAACTGATTCTGAAGATGACTCCTTCCCTCCAAATACCCGTCACAAGAAGCTCGTGCTTAGCGTTTCTGCTCTAATAGCCATTGGTGCTGCTGCATTCATCTTCCTTGGTGTGGTGATAATTTCTCTCCTCAACCTCCATGTTAGGAACTCTTCTCACAGATCAGCAGCCCCCCTAGAATTCTTTGGCAAGGATGAGTTCAGCCATTCTCAAACAAGTGATTCTCAATATGGAAAACTTGTTATGTTCTCTGGTGAAGCTGATTTTGGAACTGGGGCTCATGCTCTCCTCAACAAGGACTCTGAGCTAGGTCGTGGTGGGTTTGGAGTGGTTTACCATACGGTTCTTGGAGATGGGCGCTCAGTTGCAATCAAGAAGCTCAACATCTCAAGCTTAATAAAGTCTCAAGAAGAGTTCGAGAGGGAGATGAAGAAGCTCGGAAAAGTTAGGCACCATAATCTTGTGACTTTAGAAGGGTATTACTGGACCCCGTCTTTGCAACTCTTGATCAATGAATATGTTCCAGGCGGAAGTTTGTTTAAACACCTCCATGAAGAACCCAGTAGAACTCCCCTCTCCTGGCACCAGAGGTTCAATATAATTGTTGGGGTGGCAAAGGGTTTAGCTCATTTGCATCAAATTGATATAATTCACTATAACCTTAAATCCTCAAATATTTTGATTGACTCCTCTGATGAAGCTAAGGTTGGAGACTTTGGGTTAGCGAGGTTGTTGCCTATGCTAGACCGTTACATCTTGAGCAGTAAGATTCAGAGTGCACTTGGGTACATGGCACCTGAATTTGCCTGCAAAACCGTCAAGATAACAGAAAAGTGTGATGTTTATGGTTTTGGAATATTAGTACTTGAAGTTGTGACAGGAAGAAAGCCTGTCGAATACATGGAGGATGATGTTGTCGTGCTTGCTGAGATGGTTAGAGGAGCACTCGAGGAAGGCAAGTCAGAGGATTGTATCGATCAGAGACTTCATGGGAATTTTATTGCAGAGGAGGTTATTCCAGTGATAAAGCTCGGTTTGATATGCGCGTCTCAAGTTCCATCAAATCGACCTGAAATGGCAGAAGTGGTTAATATTTTGGAGCTCATCCAATGTCCTTCTGAAGGGCGAGACGAGGAGATCGAACAGGTTTAGTTTAGTTGTATACCACATTAAAAGGCATGTAAATGATGGCGCTTTCAAGTGACAAAAGATCGAATTAGTTATGTTTTGGTTTGTGAAGCAACAGGAAGAAGAGGGTACATAGAAAAAAAATGTCATTTCCCTTTCAACATCTTTTTCTGTCAAATTTTTTGGCATATTTGTTTGTTGTAATTTTTTTTGGGTGTGTTTGGCACCACATATAGCGAGCTGTTTTATTTTTTTTGAGTATTCTTCTATACATAGCATACTCAAATTTTGGCTGTGTTCTTTGCAAATTCGGTCCGAACATACGACAGTTTTATATGAAAAACTGTGATATAAAAACTTCAACTGCTTGATCATATTGATTTTTCCATGGATATTAATACCTCAACCTAGAATTATCTTGCAAGTTCCTGGACACTTCAGTATGCAAGTTCTTTCTACAAATTTCAGGTCATGTATCAGTCTTCAAACTTGCCAAAAATTCAACATTAAGTAACTCGCGAGATGTCAATTCCTTAACTACGATGATCTAAATAATGTGAAAATGATTTCAAAACGAATTTTATGAAATTCACTCCACACCATGTTCCTTATACATATCAAATCAATTTTTTTGGATTGTGCAAGTCTTAAAGTTTTACCTGTTGTTTTTGCTTAATATGGTTTGTAAGAGCAAATAAAACTCAGTGTAGTATTTTTGATCAGGTTCAGGTTATTTTCTAGTTTGTAATTCCGGTTTATAATTAATGCAGATATAGTTGATGTAAAAAAAAAAAATACTCAAAAACAACACTCAAAAGTATCTTGAGATTAATGCATAAACAGGTTTAACTTTCTAACAAGAAGAATAAAAATTGCGCAGTAAGAAAAGCAGAGAAAAACGGAGCCTTTTGAGCAACAACATCAAGACAATGTTTAGGATGCACCATATTTTTTTTTTAGGTAAGGAGAAATCTCTTGCAAGAAAGGGGGGAGATTGGAGATCTTTCTTACAAGGAGTAAAAATCGAACCCTTGTCACAGAGGTCGAAGGAGGGTCTTACAACCACTAGGCCGACCTTGAATCTTGATCCTCGTTTAGGATGCACCATCTACAAGGAAAAAAAAACAGCATCATTAGAGTATTTAGTAGTTCTTCCACACGCCGTAGCCGTGCTGCTGCTACGTAGTAAGTAGTATAAATATAATTATGTGCATGCGAAAATCTCCCTTCACCTTCACGCAGTATCATTCCCAACACAACACTAACTACGCCTGCCTTTTTTTTAATTACTCCTACATAGGATTATTAAAGAGAGTGGAGCTAACATCATAATTACAACTTAGTTTTGAAGTTATTTATGCTCAATCAAATGATGTTCTACCATTAGGGGACCTCATCAACAAGTTTATGACATGTACTTTATTGTTACTATTGATTGATTATATCTATATAAAAGAACATCGATATCATGGGGTCAGTCAGTGTATGGAACAATGAAAGTTGTTTTGCTTTTCTTTCATGGGATGAGGTCCCCTAGCACGGATCAAGTGGGAAATGAATTATATCACTCGTTTATTACGACTCGCTTGACAGGCGGTAATAAGTAGTGGTATTGATAATGATAATGATAATGATAACGGATTTCTAGGTAATTTTGTCAATAATACTTCTATTATCCTAAACTTGAATGTCGGATTTGTAAATTAAATATGATCATGTGTTTTAACTATACATATTTGACGCCTTCATATTTCTAAAACTCATGTTTAATGCGTGGTACAGAGCCCCGAAATTGTATGAGACGTCTCTGATGGATATATACTCAAGTTTTGAAATTAGATCTCGTATGTGTTGTTAAAATAAACAAAAGATTGTGAGATGTAGGCGGATTACTCAGATTTTGGGCACCACTACATCAGACGATAATTTACAACATCAGACGAGAGTTCTCAATGAACTACAATTTATAATTATTTGATTGGCTGGCATTTTCATTTGTTTACAATACTTCATAAAGGAAATTTAACGAGATCTATGTAATTTATGAGCTTTCCTTAAACAGAAGAATAGATTAAACACATCATATATCGACAATTAAACTTCCTGGCCACTAGCAATGGGGTGTGAGTTGAGATCATACACTTCCCCTTTATGTTTTAAATGAAATATTGGATGAAATAATACTATTCATTGTTTAATTTTGACTCCAATTTATCGTTATTTATATAAAGAAAAACACAGTCAAGTAGGATTTTGTTAGATTCGTCTCGATGCATACTATCAACTTATAACCTTTTTACATTTTTTACATGTGCACAACTAAAGATATTAATGACTAAAGAAATGTGTTTAGTTGCGTGAAAAAGCAAATGTTTCATTTAAAACAGAATGGATGAAGTATGTAATTTAACATCTCATCTTGAATCCTACTTCTTTCTAATTTTTTCCCCTCATTGATGGTGCATGAACCACGAATAGTGACATATACATGGGGCATGCATCAATCAACTGATCAAGTCTATCATTTTTCGTTTTTCTTTGGTTCTTTTGAGAAGAAAGTGGACACTAAACATGTTTTGATGCAGGCAGAAATCAATCAGAAACTAGAAATTCTATGGTCCACAAAAGGAGAAGCTCTCAAGTCAAAAGAATATGTTGATTTTCATTCAAGGCAAAGAAACTACAATAACTACAAGGCTTGCCTTTCATATAATATTAAGGCCTCTAAACCGTTTGCTTTGCTAGAGATCTAGAACTTCCAACACATAAATATATCTATCTATCGTAGAATAAAATTCGTGAAAAACATATCAGAACGTGAAAACATGAGAATGGTGGAATTCTAATCCATTTTTCCTTGGTAATATCTTTTCCTGAAAGTATTATTCTTTTAGGAAACTAGCCCCACAAGAAAAAAAAAATGATTACTATTTAGCCAAATGAATTACATATTATTGGTCACAAAAGATTACATTAAAGTATTCTCATATAAAGATTGTTCCATGGAAATCCAACTCTATATACTATTGAAACCATTTGCAGTGCATAATCCACCCATGTTATTCTCTTCCTATAAAATGACCTCATTGAAGTCATGACCTTAGCAAAGAAGCATGTGTAACTTATCTACTGAGTCAAACTATTTCATACTAAGACCTTACTTCTTTTGCTCATAAGAAAAGGAAAAAAAAAAAAGACATTTAGGTTAACACCCACTTTTAAATTATTTGAATCAAAACTCACCATTTCCTTTGAGATATAACACTGCAATCACATATATATCATATGATCCAAATTTGGGAAGAAAAATATTTTTTTGAGAGGGTCCCCATTAGGAGCCCCTTGGTAAGAAGAAGGATCCAACTAGACCAGCACTTATCGCAAGTTAGCCAACCCAACTACAGAAGTCAACGTTTGAGAGTAGGAAATAGGTAGTAGGTTCGAACTTGTGACCTCAAAGTCACAAGGTCACCACCTCCACCAAACAAGCTTGATTAAGAATCAAATCTCTTATTTTATTCCAATGAAATGGTAAATAATCACAATAATTGTCTAAAAGTACCAAAATTCAATGTACATAGAAATTTAAGGTATCGTCTAAATCAACAACTAGTTATTTGTCCTATTATCGCTCAGGTCTCACCCTTGCAACAAACTTTTTCATGCACCTACGAAGAACGAGAATCTAACTACTTATAAAATTATAAAGTTCCTGAAGAAAGATAAAAGTTTGAAGACTGATTTCCACCACGTTGATAATATTATTGGCATGAACTTCAAAATTACATTTAAATACAGTAACATATCATTATATCAATTATTTCTACCCACTGGCCAATACTAAACTGCCATCAAAATTGCTTGAATTGGCAATAATAATCTCGTACATTAGTTCTTAGTATACATCTTTACAAAGTTACATGCATCAAAAATATATGAGGACTCTGCTGATTGACGTTTTAACAGAACTTCACAGTTGAGGGAGAAATTCCAACAAGATTTAGGTGACTGAAAAGCTATTTCGTTAACCACAAAGTCTTGATTTGGTGTGATTGGTGCATGCAATGCGCTAAAGACTAAAGAGTGACTCGTGGGGGCATATATCACAATCAGTGTTACCTAATTGGCTATCAAATTCGCCCAAAATGAACCAAAACCGACCATAATTCGATTTTCTCCATTTGTGATTCACGGGGAATTAGGGAACACTAATCACATCCATCAATCAAGTCTTAAACATCTAATAACATCCGACTGAAAGTGGGCACCTAAAACAGGACATGTTTTCATGCAGCAGAAACCAAGCAATACAAAAGCAAAGCTTTGGTAATCACCAATCAATCAAGGACCAGATGTTGCATGATCAGCATGTTCTAAACTAGAGAAGTAGCTCCACAAGTCCCAAAAAAAAACGAAAGCGAAAAGAAAGAAAAAGATTGTTGATCTTCAAGGCAAACAAATGGGTATAAGAATAAATCAAAATTTTGATAAATCAATTTTTGCATATACATGGGACCAAAATTGTAAAAAACTCATGCTGCTTTTACTGTATAACTAAAATACACCTATATGTAAACACATTGTACTACACCTCAGAAAAAAAAGTAAACACATTGTACTATAAATAAGGGTTTATACCCCACATGATATTTTTACTATGCAAAAACTCCACATGCCAACATTAATCAAAACTGCCAAGTCTTCTAATCATCCCAGTCTTCCCAGTCATCTTTCTTTGAGTTTCGTGATGTCAGACCATTCGCAGAGATTCTATGCCCGCCAGGTGATCTAACAGCATTCTCTTCATCCCAATCATCATCCCAAACCTCATCCCATCCTTCGGCTGTTTCAACAGCAGCAGCTGATTCCGGCATACTCATTTCAAGTTCTTGGTATGGGATATTGCTCTGTCCTTTCCTCTTACTGAACCAACAGCAAGCCCACACCCCTCCAGCTAAAAAGGTTATCAATAAAATCAAGTAGGCACCGTATATTGGAGTCATGAACTTAGAGTAAGATGGTATCCGTTGAAAAAAGTTCCCTTGTGATACAGGAGTTCCTAGATGTAGCACACAATGCCCATTACCGGCATTCAAGGTGATCTCGTTAATTCCATTATTTCCATCATCAGCAAGTTTCAAATCAACCTGAGTAGGAAAGGACAAATGTCGAAAATTTAAGGATCCCTGGCTAGTATTATATGTTAAACCACTTCCTATAAAGTTCTCATCAGCACTTGCCATGAAGTAAGAATGACAAAGGTTTCATTCACTAATTCTCACAAGAAGCTCGACATCTTCCATTTTGATAAGATCTCAACAGTTCTAAGTTCAATACTTATAACAAAGGAATCTTATCATTCTACTTTTGGCAAGTATTTTTTTTCAGCGTTTTCTCTAAAGTTGATATTCACATCCATCCACCCACCAGCATTCTCCTCTCTACTTTTCCTCGTTCTCCATGCCCTAAAGCAATGGTAGCTATCGATTAGGAAGAAGCGAGAACTTGATGACCTTGTTGATTGACACTTTCTTTTAAGCAGTGGAAATTGAAGTAAAAATGTTGGTTAAGACACATTGGTACACCTATAATACTTGGTATGTCATATCATGCACATCAACATTCCCAATGCAGTCATGAAGAGAACTTAGTATGTTTATTAGATGCTATACTGCTAAAGTGCTAAACATAGCCAGTAATAAAAATTATGATTATCCAGCTCCTAATGGAGATTGGTACAAAGCACAGCAGCTCAAGTCAAAACTCCACCTACGCGAAGAACATACAAGTTTTAATTTCTCTATGGGGTGTTCACCTTATTTGTTGAAAATTTCAAATGTCTCCACCTCTATGGTTCTAGAACTGTCTCATGATACCCTTAACATTATCTTTCAATCCAACGAAACATTTTACATGTTCTGAAATGAATTTGAAGGTTGGATTTGATTAAATCAGTTAAGAGGTTGTTCGTTTGACATAAAAGTTCATGGGAAGTAGAATTTCCTATGAAGTGAAATGAGGTGAGTTTTTTTGTTGACAAAAATGTAGCAAGTTGCACTTCCTTCGAAGATTTACTTGTAGAATGGAGGAAATTACTTACCTAGGTCCTAGGTAAATAGAACTTCCCATGGGAAACTTTTTCTTCCCATGATCAACCAAACAACTTTTCCCACTTCCAAGGAAATGAAACTTCAAGTTGAATACTCATTCCTAGGATATACTAATGCTTACGTTCAAGCAAATGAGCACTTAGTTTTTGTTACAAATATATATCAGAAAAACATTAGCTTTGAAACAGAAAGTTTAAATTAATAAAATTGGTTCTCAACCCCATTATAAAGAATAAAGCATCTCTCTCACAAAAGTCCTAACCAAGGGGCATCATTGAGATTCTGAGACACGGCTAAAAAACTACATGGGGTATGGTGAATACTTTACATAAGATAAGAGTATCCAAGGGGCATCATGAGAGTCTGAGACACGTCTAAAAAACTACATGGGTATGGTGAATACTTTGAATAAGATAAAGAATACAATGCATATTTCAAACAAAAAAAAGGACCACCCCAAAGATGAACCCTATAATCTATATATTTACTTCAAACTTTAGTGTTAGTTTATGCATATCTTCAAGCTTCATAACCTTCAGGCATAGTCAAAATGACATAATTTTTTACCAAGAACTGGAAGACAGAAACTTGCTGACAAGTTCAGACAGTAAGAAACACTCTATTCAACTATAGCAAGGCCGATAAGTGGTCCTAATCATTCAGGAAACAGTGAGCAGTGCTGGCACTCATTATCGTTTAAGGTTTACTCACTCAAACATCAGAAATTAATCTGAGAAGAATAATCTATATATATAAAAGCATTGAAACCTTACCTGTTTACTCTGAAGCTTCGGGATATTCATCAACTTCTGCTTATTCCCAGAAAATGCTGCGGGAAGATCCACTTTCAAGCTGCTATCACCTTTGTTCTGGATAAGGAGGACCAATGCCTTGGAATCTGCTTCAAGTTAAAATGGAAAGAAATGATAAGCTCTCCAGTTCTTCCAAATCCAAATAAGTTGAAAGCATTAATATCACATAAAACTCAGGAGTACAGCATAATTATAGTATGTCAACCCATACTTTTAAAGTAATTTGCCCTCATGAGAATCCAACCTAAATTTAAGGAAAAGGGGGGCGGGGGGGGTCTCCTTACCGGAATGCTTCCTTTACACAATAAAAAGCTCTAATTGCTCAATATGTTAGCCAACCTAACAGCCATTAATATGAGAAAAATTCACTCACAACAAGTTAAGCCTATATAAAGTGGGAGGGAAACAAAAGTGGCTTTGAATAATTTTACTGTCTGAAATCAATTGAGGTATCGACAAAGTAACCCAAAAATGCAACTGGAATAGCATAACACCTCGGTTACGTTGGTTTAAAGTCTAGATCAAATAGCCATCATGGCCAGTTGAGACGATCCTGTATAGCAGCATAACACCTCGGTTACGTTGGTTGGACTTCAGAGTAATCTACTGATGAATACAAGAAGTGTTAATGTCATAATTGAAAACTGGAAGGACATAGACAGGCAATCACAAATTGACAATACAAAAAAGGTAACTGCAATTCAGACCCACAAGCCCTACACTGGCAGTCAGGCATCCCCACCTTCATATTAGGAAAAGGCAAAGAATGGAGCACCAAAGTACATCTCATTCAAAGAGAAGGCTGAACACAATGGACTAGTAAAGTACTTTGTCTCATTTTAAGAGAAGGGCTTTGCAGGAAGTTGATAATATGTGCAATAAGGCCATTATATGAAAGTGCATTTATTCATTTAACTCCTAAACTAGCAAAATCAGGAAATATTCAGTACCCTAAAGATTTTTATTATTCAATTTACTAATCAATTGGAATTGCTGATTAATTATCCACAGCTTGTTATGGAGAGTCTAGCATTCTTTTCGGCCTCTAAAAAGTCAAGGGGATAGTAAAGGGAGCAAGAAAAGCTCCAATGATTGAACTGTAGTGAGCGACAACTCAGCCATTCAGACTGCTAACTTTATCCTCATCAAACAACTTTATCAATCTACTCAGAATGTCAAACTCAACAATCAAAAAATCTTGGATAAAAGCCTTTAAGGTCTGATTTCCGGACATCAAAGTTCTATCTCAGCAACCAAAGATTTCAACACAATACTCTGGTCTAGATCTAGAATGATGCGTAAATAAAACATAATCTGTAGCAACATGGTTTAGAACTACTTCAATGAACTTTTGCATAATTAATTTGGTCAGATATGGCGGCAAAGCATTAATAATTGTCACATCACTAAAGGTACTTTGCCTCAAAAGTGACACCTATAAGGGAAAAAAGAGATACCATACAGGGACTAATTCAAATTGAGAATTGGATCATGCAGAGGTCAATTCTTTCACTCTGCATTTTAAGGCATGATCTCTAAATGAGTTTGGTTGCATTCCTTGACAAAATTTATTTGCAGTGGCAGGACAATATTTATCCTTTTCTTTTTGGGGGATCTGATGTACTTTCAGGTCAATTGTGTCTGGAATTGTCTATACAACTATACCCTTGGTTGACTTCTGGAGCAGCCAGAAGAAAAATATGTCAAGAGATAAACATTTAATATAGCATCTCAGATGAAGAAGCAGTGAAGGTGAATGAATTATGATAGAGAAGGGAGTCACTGCCGTCCAATCAGCATTAAGATAAAGCTCTCCACACAGAGAGCAGAAGCATTGACAGAACTTTGATAATAATTGATGCGCTGGTTGGTGATGAGATCCTCTGAAAGACTCTAATAATATCTTTAAGAAAATACATTTTAATCCATAGAATGGTATGGAAAATAGTGCTCAAGCTTAAGCCATCTTTTTGCGTAGAGAGACTTCATCCAACATTCTTGCTAAGTTGACTTATATAATTAGACAAATAAAATGCAAGCTAATCAAGTCTTTCTATTTGGAAGACAGGAGTAGGGAGGGTGAGGCATCATGTAGAGGCCTATGCTTGATAGGAGGAGCGGTGGAAAAAGAACTTTCAACCTGACAGTCTGACTTTAGGTCCTTTATATGGCACATGCAGTTGAAGTTTAGTGATCACAGCTACACCTGTATTTGATTGGTTAGGCTCCTTGCAAGTGATATAATTGCAAAGTTGTCACCACTCTTAGTGCAACTCCAATCCTATATGCTACTGTTATCTGTTGCTGATCATCTCTCGCATCATAAATTCTCCCAAGTCCCAGGAGCCACTTTTCTCCGCCTAACCCCCCCCCCCTCCAACAAACATCTCAACCAGTGAAGACGAGAGGGTGCTCACTCAATTAAGCACCTAGCTGGTGATACTGAAAAGGTGAGAGGGTGCTCACTCAATTAAGCACCTAGCTGGTGATACTGAAAAGGTGCTTAAGGTGGTGATGGCGGCAGGATAGCCTGCTTATAGGCAGTGGCTTTCTAAGACTACCACTAATTGCCAACTCATAACCTGCCCAGTGCCAACACCTGCTGCGAAACTAACACACTAAGACGTGGAGGGTATCTTGTATAATAAAGCTGTGAGAAGTAGGAATAGAAGATTTACCACTAGAACGTATAATGGTTTCTAATGACTGTGATACTAACTGCTAAGTAAGTTTGACTAAATCCCAGCACACATTTTGATATCTTGTCAACCAAAAGAAAAGTTATCTAGTGGCTGATGCTTTGACTATGTATCTGCAAGTGATTGCTGCAGGCCAGCATCCACGGGTAAAGAGTGCATGAGCATGATTCTCACAAGTGGTCCAATATAATACTGCCAGCAGCAAGCATTGCAAACATAGTTACATTTCCAATAATAAGATAATTGATGCCACTATGACCAGCAAGAAGACAGCAATGGATGACATTGATTTTTGGTAGTACAGAAACCCCCAAATGCATTCAAATTGATCTGGATGATGATCCCTCAGAAAGTTCCTAAAGTAATGAAAACCCACTTACCAAAATGCTTCTAATATGATCCCTGAAAGCCAATACACCTCTATGGCTGAGTACATTAACCCGACAATGACCCCATTTCACCCAGAGTTTGTGAAGGTCTGCATATGTATATTGTTTTACCTTTGACTAGCATGAGTAGTATCTTTTTGCATATAATAGAATTTGCTCACATATTTCATGATGGTAGCCTGAGAAATGTACTCTTACCAATTTCAGCAATCTAATAATTTCATATGTATGCAGCATATCAATAACTCTTACCAATTTCAGCAATCTAATAATTTCATATGTATGCAGCATATCAATAACAGCAAATCTTAAAACCAGGAGAGATAAGATAAAGCAAGGAAACCATCTTTTCTGAGTCAATATAATATTGTTAGTTGTTTACTGATACATAAATTAATTTATGAGCTACTAGATAGATTCTCCCCCCATAGTCCATAAGATCTACCAAATTTTTGCCCAACCACGCTCCTTCACCTACTCCACCACCACTATGCTAAAAAAAGAGGATTGTGGGAAAAATGATATGGCTATACAAAGAAAAAAGTATAAAATACCATAGCTTCCAACTAGGTAACAGCATATACATGCATGCATACATGCATACATACATTAGAAGAGGATAATGGAGAAAGCCAACTGAAGGAAACAATAATAGACAACATAAGAGCCAACAGCAGTGATGCTGGAGAGCAATATTTGGATAAAGATAACGAATTTCAAAGGAAAACACGAGTGTATGTTTTCAAAAAGCTGAGTTATATTTGTCCAAGCTATATGAGCTCTTTGCTTCACCTCATACTCAAAGAGCTAGAAAACTGAGCCAAAGGAATGAGCCAACTACCATTATCATTCTTAAATTTGGAGACAAGAAAGTTGGAAAATTTTGTGAAAAGAGATAGAAAGTATAAACTGTTAATTATGGTTCATGGATCCAGTTGAATTTATCCACATCATTTCTTTCAATTGTCTCCAAATCTAGTAATACACTACTCCAAAATCCTATCTCCGAAGGAGTTGAATTTATCCACATCATTTCTTTCAATTGTCTCCAAATCTAGTGTGTTAAACTGTTAATTATGGTTCATGGATCCAGTTGCACCTGCGCAGGGTGAACTCAATCTCCTATACGAAGTTGCCAACTATGTCAAAGATATCCTTTCTAACATCAGATAGTTTCATTGTAATTGCATAACTCTGAGCTGTGTCATTCACTAGCAGCCATCAGGTTTCTGAATCATCAAGTAGATACCATTTTCAAACTTAAATGACAACTTGGTCATAGATGCAGTAATTCTACTTCCAAGTGATTAACTTTGAGCTGATTGGCCTACAATATACAAATAGTACAGCATCTGCATTGCTGTGACAAGAAACCTTAATTAAATTATCAAGATTGTAAGGAAGCAAGCAATGCATATTTCAGCTCATTATGAATATGTGGACACACACACACACACATCATTTTTCCAATCAGTAAAACCAAGCTCTATAGTGTTCAGTCAAAAAAGGTGAGAGGACCTTTCTTACTATGAAACAACTGACCTACTATTACTATTATATGAGAGCACCCGCAATCTAAGAAACAGGAAAATCTTAAGGTAGATGACTAAAAGGTTGTAATTTGTTAATCAGGGAGTCGAATGCGTAATTAACAACTGGAAAGAAAGAAAGGATCCACAATTACCATGATCAAAACTCTTGATGCAGGCAACCATCGACTTCAAGTCCCGGCATCTTCTCTCCATCCCATCACAGCTTTCATCACTTCCAACAGGTTCTTTTTCAATCTGTTCATCCTCTTTTTTGGCTTTCTCGTTTTCTTTCTCTTTTTGTTCATCCTCCTTTTTTGCTTTCTCGTCTTCTTTCTCTTTCTCCTTCTGTTCATCCTTCTCTTCGGCTTTCTCGTTTTCTTTCTCTTTCTCTTCTTCTTTTTGTTCACCATCCCCTTCCGCTTTCTCGTTTTTCTTCTCTTTCTCTTCCTCCTGATCCTCCTTCTCTTTCACTTTCTCCTTCACATCTTCCTTGCTAGTATTATTTTGTTCTTTACCATCAGTTGGCGGAGTCACCAACGTCACATTCACATTCTTTTTCACCTCCTTATCCTTAGAGCTCTCCTCCCCATGTGTAGAAGGTGGAGTAGGCTGATCCTGCTTTTCCTTACCCTTCTCCTTATCAACAACCGGGCTTGATTGTTTCCCAGGTAAAACAGGACTCGGAACCGGAGAACCCTGAGAAATACCCCCATATAATCATCAAACAGCTCCAACCAATGCAAAATTACCTACAATCATATTCAGCTCAAACAGATGCAAAATATACAACCAAGACCACCAATCAAACAGATAGATTCAACAAATCCCACTTTATCTCAGACATATGTATCCAATACTCGGCGAATTCTCAGAATCAAAGAAAATCACAATAAACACTAAGATCACACCATCAGAGAGAGTGCAATAATGTATGTATAAATTTCTAAGAAATCAGCTCCAATACTCAATATTTATCAACAATTAGCACTAAATTACACAAACTATAAATTAGAGAGAAAAAGAGAAATACTGTTGCATTGGTATGTTCTTCAGTGGAGACTAATTTCCGGAAATTCCCTAAAATGGCAGCATCGGAAACATTGGCAACGATCAGAAACACTAAAATTAGAGTCAAAATCATATTTTTGCCCATCTCAAAAGGGCAGATAAAACCCTAATTTTAAGTTCTCAGATAAACCCTAGCTGCTCAAGAGAAGATCCCAACATACTTCAAATTTGCGCGAAGAAGCAGACGAGGTAATTCGATGCTAATTTGAGAGATTTGATCAACTGATGATTGATTTGTTCATGCGAAAATCAAATCAAGGGAGCATTAAGTAGCTCTGATCGCATATAATTGGAGAAAATGAAGAAGAATAGAGATCATCAACAAAATTGAAGAATGTAAAATTGAAGGGTTTTTGTTTCAAGTTTATTTGGATTTGAATAATTAAAGGAAAATTTGTGTTGGTGCAATAAGTAAAAGTTGTGTTTTAGATTTAGAACTGTGGTTTTTGAAGGTTGCTAAAATGGGGAAATTTGCAAAGGTTGACGACGCTAGTTGAGTGATTGTCCAAAGAAAAACTGGTTGTTTTGATTCACCGGGACAACCCAAACGAAAAACAACATCTAATACTTCATCCGTTTCAAAATAATTACACCATTTACTTTTTCACGTTTGTTAAGCATTAATATTTGTAATTGCATATAAGTAAATATTATAAAGAATTGATATTTGAAATGCTCATATTGAGACGAATTTAACAAGGTCCTATTTGATTATGTTTTTTCTTATATAATAGGAAAAGAAAGCTTGTCAAAATTGGTTGATGAATAGTGACCAAATGTCAAAAATGGTGCAAGTATTTTGAGACGGAGGAAGTATAAACCAACCCAAATATGTTAAAAAAATAGTCTGATGTGAGAAACCGATTTGAACCTGTAATAATCTATAATTAACTTGTACTTGGAATTTTAGTAAAATAGGTTATTTGTAATCTGAATTGTACCCGACCTGATAATAATTGAAAATTGATCTTGACCCAGTATCCCATGACCTGAACTTGAATTAACACCCGCCCAAAAAGAGACTGATAACTAAGTGATGCGACTTGTCAATGATCCGATACTTGCCTTGATTAGGACCTGAAAATGAGTATAACTTGACGCAACATGCTATTTTCCCGACCTGTTGCGACCCGTTACCTGATTTTTAACAGATCGACCCGGTACCAAGTTTTACCTGCATGTTGCTACATGTTACCCCAAATTATCGGCTTTTGTTGGTTGTTGATACCTCGACTTGTTCGCCCCATAGTAACATAAATCATAAACTAACACTACTAGAAAAAGGCATATATAAAGACCCCCTTAAAACCCCTAAGATACTACCCGAGAGGCGGTTTCTAGCTAAGTGGTCTCTTAGTACGTAAATGAAACCACTCTTGAATGCATCATTGTTTCTATTAGCTTTACCTTATATTGTCTCATTCAATAGCTACTTGTTATAATTCAGTTTGATATCATTGAGTTTCGAGATTAATTTAACTTAAAAACGATTTACTTTTTCGTATAAGTGTATACCTAGATGAACTATTTAATCACTAAATTGATTTTCAATGAAATCTAAAATAATGACACAAATTTGAAGCAACGCCACACAAGTTTCCTGACTCGTTTAGTACTCGAAGTGACCATAAAGTGACATGAAACCATGTATCGCACAACCTAATTATAACGCAACTCGATACCTACCGATCTGAACTTGACTCGGGCCTAACAATGACCCAAATAATTGTTGTTGTCATGATCTGATAACTATCTGGCTGACGCACGACTTGAACCTAAAAGGTACTCGATACGAATCTGCCATAAACCTGACCTGACACTACATGACCACGAAAGATAACATGTCTTGAAATTGGCAGCGTCTAACCCGGTCGAACCTGAAAGAAGAAACAAACTGAGCCAGACGAATTGTGATCGTTTCCGACCTGCAGCCGACCTATTGGATTTGATGACCTAACACGGCCTGACCGAATATGACTTGAAACCTAAGATGACCCAACATGAACTAGACGCGAGCAACTGAATGAACAACTGTAAACCCACCCAACAATTTTTCACTTAACTCGAACCAATCTACAAAGTTTTTAGATGCTTTAAAGAGCACATAAAATTATGTGCTTTGAAAAAAAAAGGAAAATGTAATATGTAACCCTTAGTACTACATATAAGCATTAAATACATTTCTTGACCGATGCGTTCTATCATCTGCAGTTAATACAAGAAATGTGTATTTTTTCTATCTTTATCTCAACATTCTCCATTTTCTTTGTTTATTTTCCCAAGATCGGTGGTACGGTGTTGATCATCTTGTTCCAGTAACTCATTTGGTCATACAGTATATATGTTCGTCCACGTGAAGTATTCGATCAAACTAATTATGGTTTAGTCGATCAAGAAGTGTGATTTTTCTAATTCTGATCTGCAATTGTGAATTGGACTCGCTTTGATTTAATGAAATAGCCTCTTTACAATTTCGTTCAAAAAAAGTTGTTTAGTATGATGTACTCTTTGCATTCTTTAAAGTTATCATCTTTTCCGTTATCTTTAAGTCAAAATTACAAGATTAAGACTAGCTAGTTATAATAATAAGTTATAAGATCCATGATTAATATCATGTAACATGTGGATGTATCATATAAACTGTAAAAAATAGTATGGTATGAAATTAAGTATTCTTGCCAATGTATCGTTCGGATTTCTTTATGGGATAGAATGATTAGAATCGAAGAATATTAATTGCCATGATGATCTTGACGATGATACGATCCATTCTCTCCGCATGCATTTATGGTGCACATCAATAAAGAAGTACATAATTTAACTCGATTGTTACCTATAAATTGCGAAAGAGGAAGCCCCAACTCCTCAGATTAAATCATTCTCAAGTCTCAAAAGTAAAAATATTCTTGGCTTGCTAATAGTAATAATCTTTAGCTTTGCGTATATATCTATACTCCACAAAAAAAATGGCAGGGCTAGGAAAAGGTTGTAACAATAATAAGAGGGTGGGATTGTTAGGGAGAATAGTAGTAATGGTAACAATAATGATAATGTTGTTGGCTACTACTACCGCGGCCAGGTTTGGACCTGGCCGTGTTTTACTTGGAGACCCAATATCCGATTTGCTCGGTGGTCTGCTTGGTGGCAACGTAGGCCGTGGTGGTAGCGGTGGTGGTTTGCTCGATGGCATTGTAGGCGGTGGTGGTAATTAATCCTTGATCAGCCCTTTGGTTGATAAAATAAAAACACTCCGTTCAACCTAATTATTAATCGATATACTTCTCTGTACTTGTATTAATTGGTGTGTCATATGTATTTTATTTACTCATTTTCAGTATTCGTGTGATGATGCGTTGTAACTGTTTTTCTTTCTAAGTTGGGATTTATGATGTTGTACTATGTGTTAGACGCGTAATAATAATACATAATGGTGTGATGTACCATTTGTGATTATAATACTATATGATCATGATATACATGGAATGAATTTACTTCGTACCTCCATTCTCTATAGTAATACTAATATCTGCATGGGGTTGCCCTATATGTTTGATTGATAGTTGCCAATTGATCTAATAGTAAGATTGTTTTACTTTTTTTTTTCTTGGAAAAAAAGAAAGTGATGATGATTGCTGATGAAATCAATGTAAAAGTAAGACCTTTTTTGCTAATTAAAATTGTGAAGTTTTGTTTTTCCATAATGCACACGTAATTTTAAAAGGGAAAATTAATTAGAAAATCATATTTCAAGATTAATTCATAAGCACTCATTTCATATATGAATATATGGGTTGTGACATACACACAAATTGGATTACAAAAGGTCGTACCATGCATGATACTCCCTCCGTCCTCTATTAGTTGTTTACCTCTTTCTTTTGGGCACATTTGTCGAGATACTAATTTAAACCTTAATATCTCTAATTTTCGATAAGCAAAAATTACAAAAAGTTGATATTTGGATAATACACATTGAGATGAATCCAACAAGATCTCACATGACTATATTTTTCCTTAAATACAAATTACAAGAGATCGTCAAAGTCATGTATGTGAATAGTGTCAAAAGTCAAAAGGGGTAAACTAATAAAAGACGGAGGGAGTAATTGATAAAGTGAAAGTACCATTTTATATATTTTACGATCATAGAAATAGGGAATTAAATAATTTAGACATAAATGTTTAGAATATGAAAAGGTTTGCTATATCATAGTGCATTAGCTTTAATATTATAATTTTCGTATATTCTTTGTAAAATGGACTTAGTATCTGAAATTTTTGTATATGAAACTTATATAAAACCATCCGTAGGTATCAAGCTTTTATGGCCAATACCTAAACCTTATATTACATATACCTCTTTGGAAGATTAAACACACTTGTGAGTTTGTGTTTGCTAATAATAATACTTATAATATTGATGTATCTTATCATAAGATCAGTATTATCTCTTGTCAATCATATATATTGAAGTTTAAGTTTCTATATTTATATATTCTATTGTTTATAGTTTCATTTTTTTGTTGTTGTAGTGTAGCTACTAATTAATTAGAAATATTTGTCTTGTATATACATTATAAGTCTCCATAATCATCCGTGATTATTGCGTTAGCTTCCAGTTTCTTTTATCTATATGATCTGTTTATTAGATTGTATTCTATCCTTAATTGTCCTTATTGATGGAGTCCTCTTATATCGTCATGTGTGGTCCTACTACGAGGAGTTTCCCACCGCCTTCGGCGAGTGGACTAATCTTCTACGCAAGTTTGCATGCATACCTTAAATGGCATCATTCCTTCCCGCTGTGATTTTTTCCATACTCAAGGTTTGAACCCGAGACTTTGGTTAAGGAGCGAGAGACCCTTAACCACTCATGCCAACCCTAATAATTGGTATACCAAACTCAATATTGGTCACATTTTCTCATGAATCAATCACATATTTATAGTACAAGACTAGAAAACCTTACGAAACACTAACTCATAAAAAAAAAATTCCACTGGACTCTTAGATTTATAATAGATAAACTCTATCTCCTAATTCTATCTTATTAACTTTAATCATATCTCCTACTACTAGACTTATATTGTCATAATAATACCATATATGATATTCTATCAACTAGGATAACTACGTCATCCTCAACATCCTCTCGCAATCGTAACGACAGTTTCACGAACGATACTTAATTGGTTGCCACACAGAAACTTAACACATTTTTATAAATAGCTAATCAAATAATTAATCCTTAATTATTGTCCTTGAATTTGGTAGACCGACCCGTGATCCTTTGTTGCTGCTCTCTTGCTGGAGTAGCATGGTGAACATCAATAAAGAAGTATATATTTTTAGGAGAAATAACAATGGCTGCAATTTAGCTGGCAATAACAATACCATCAATTGTTGCCTATAAATTGCGTAAGAGAAACCCCAACTCTTCAGATTAAGTCATTCTCAACGTAGAAGTTTCTTGGCTAGCTCATAATACTAATAATCTAGCTCAATTTATATACTACAAAAAAAATGAGTGGGGGAGAAGGAAAAGTAGTAGTAATGGTAATGATAATGATAATGTTGTTGGCTACTAGCACCGCCGCGGCGAGGTCCATGCCTGGCCGTGGATTGCTGCTTGGTGGTCTGCTTGGTGGTCTTCTAGGCGGAGGTGGTAGAATTGGTAATCCTTGAACGGCTCTTTGCATGGTAAAATAAAAAATACTACGTTCAACTTAAGCTGCTTGTTGAAGTAGTTGTGTACGTACTGTGTTAAGTGGTGTGTGCTTTCTTTATCATTTTATGTATATGTGAGATGATGTACCTTCTTTTTCTTCTTTCTTTCTGTTTTCTTTAATCCTCTCACCTCTTTTGTTGTGATGGAGATTGGTGAAGCTGGGATAATGGGATTTATATATGATGTTGTACTAGTTTTTTTACGTGAAATAATACATGATGATGGTGTATGGATGTATCATTTGTGACTACTATAATATATATGATCGGAATATATACTCTCTCCGTGTTTTTTACTTGCTATATTGCTGGTGTGCGATTTTAAGATATTATATAACCCTTAATAATTATGAATCTACACATCGAGAATAATCGAACAAGACCACGCATGATTATATTTTTACTTATAAAAAAATTAAAATAATCGATCGAAAGTTAATGGTTCAATTTCCAAAATAACAATGTAGCAACTAAATAAAAGCAGAAAGAGTATATGGAATTTGCATCTCTATTATTCTCCATTATTAATATCTGCATCCATGAGAGTGCCCTGTCTGTTTGATAGTGTTGATTGATCTAATAATTAACTTAGTTTTTTTTTGGAAAAAGGAAAAGTGATGACGTGATTGCTGATGAAGTCTATCATTGGAAAAAGTTAGACTATCAAATTTTTTAAAAAAAAAATCATTAGGAAAAGGATCTTGCTGACGAAAGCCCCCTGTTTGATAAGTACTAAATATATTTTCAAAAATGGTATAAATCTTAAAATAAATTCCAAAATCACGCGTCAATGGATATAACAAATATTTAGATTCATTTAATATTTCCAGTTTTAGTTATCTTATCTAACGCCCTAGGAGCGCTTGCTAGTTTTTGCCTTTTTGTATTAACTGAATGGATAGAATTATCTTTTTGTGTGCGGGGTAGGAGAAAAAATAGAGAAAGATCGTCTGAATCATGGTAGCTAAATAAAAATAAATCTTTTAAAAACAAACTAAAATAAAGTGGCTCAATTTTTTTTATGAACAAAGGAAGTGGTGTTTTTATTTTTTTGCTAAGTCAAAACATTAAAAGTTACTTCAACCGCTATTGTTCCACAAATGAGTATCATAGATATGTATTGTGTACTACTCTTGAATTGCATACTTCCTCCGTTCCATAATAAGTGAAACATAGGCATTGGGCACAAGATTTAATAAACATCACTTTCAAAAGCCAAAAAGTCATAAAATACCCTTTTTTTTACAAAAGTAGGAGAGAGAAAAGCAAACTACACAAGTTTATGATGGTACTCTTGTCATTTGTCACTTTCTTTTTTCCATTTAAGGTATGTTTCACTTATTTTGAAACGTTCTAAAATAGTAAGTGTTTCACTTATTATGGAACGGAGGAAGTACTAGTTTTTACCTATTAGGTGCAAGTGAATCACTTTGGTAACCTCGGTGAATTTATTGCACTTTTCCAGCTTCCATATCAAGAAAAGAATCATCTGAATACATATAATAGTACATGATAAATTCATTAGTATTTAACACAAACATTGATTAATGATTCATTTCAATCACTTTTTCTTGTACTCAAACTTCCACACTCTCCCAAGTTTCCTTCCAATATGAACCAAAGAATCCAACATAAATCCTTAAAAGTACAAGAGAGTGGAGTATGATTCGTACTTAGCACATCTAAAATCAACCAAACTATTGCACCATAAAAAGGAACCATACATATGAAACCACAAACAAAATGGACGAAATAGAAGTGGCTATTAAGAGTATTGGTGACAATAGAAAGAGCACTTTGTTTGATGAATTTGAGCGTCTTTCGGTCGAAATTCAGCTCAACCAAGCCATGCTTAGGAGAAGCTTGTCCGAACCCGGAACATCGGTGTTTCAGGCACGACTTGGCGTAGGTGCACCACCATTGGTTCGACAGCCGGTGGAACAGGGCAAACGAGGTTCATGGGGTGGTTTACATAAGATGGTTAAAAAGTTGCTTAGGCCTATGTTTTGGAAGAAGAAGAAAGGAAGAATAGATGATGATCAACAAGAGGAGGAGCAACAAAAGCCTAATAATAACAAGGATCTTAAATCCTGGAGAAGGTTTAGTAAATCTGTAAGGTACTAATTAGTAGGCATGGTATATACTATATACATAATAATATGAAGTATACTATATGTCTATATGGTCATGTTCATATATTTATGTCATTTTGCAAGAATCCTACTGTTATGAGTGTTTCATGCTCCTATATATAGAGAAAAATAAACCTCATAAATCAGAAGAGTTTTGAAGATTCTTTTTGTTTTTGTTTAGAGATAAACCAATCTGAATAGCTAGAACAAATACTTTCTTAGGTTCCCTTTAAAAAATTACTTTCTGTTATTAGTTACTACCATTTTGTAACACCCAATCCATCCGGAGTTGAGGTAATCCTCAGAGACTAAGTCTCCTGTGGTATTCGGTATCAAACTATTGGATGTGCGTTGACTTATTTGTAAAGTCAACAAAGTGATTTCGCACCAACACTTTCTTAGGCACCATTTCTATGAAAATGTTCGAAGGGATGTCTCTATCAAATGTGCACATTTTTTTTTTATTGCTCCATGCAATTTTTTATGTTCTGTCATTTTATTAGAACCCAAGTCACCAATTATCACAAAGCTAAGCTCCTAGTTGTTGGAATTGTGCTTTTCAATCTTAATGTTAGGGGTTCAATTTTCACTAGGGGAACTTTGAGGGTAGGGATTTCCTTTACCCTTCCCTTACTTACATAATGTCTAGCCCGCTAACCAGAACCCAATTGTCCTGTGCTAGGGTCGATACGGTAGGACAATTCATCTTACCAATCCAAAATTACTCTCAAAATGTCTAGACCGTTAACCCGGACTGAGTTATCCTGTGCGAGGTTCGATCCAATAGGAAAATTCATCTTACCAATACAAAATTACTATCAAAATGTCTAGCCCGCTAACCCGGACCAAGTTGTCATGTGTGAGGTTCGATACAATAGGACAATTCATCTTATCAATCCAAAATTACTCTAAAAATGTCTATCCCGCTACCCGGGCCGAGTTATCATGTGTGATATTCGGTCCGGTAGGACAGTTTATCTTACCAATCCAAAAAAAAAAAGTCACCAAATACCTACGAGTATATATTAAAATTATAGACATTTATATGAAAATTTTATACTTTTTGAAATAGAAAAGTTACACTAAGATTAACGGTTAAATAGTTTCAATAAATGATATAAACGGAAAAAAAATGGAGTAACATATGATAATTTGGAAAAATATACGGTTGCAATGGACACAAATCGTAAATTTTAGCAATGTAGATTGAGAATAACATGAATTAAGTACAAATTTGTTTGGTATCAATTGAATTTGGAAGTCTCAAATGTTAAATTGTTGATGATCCTAAGAAAGGGACATATAAGTTTTTTGTCTTATTACGAGGAGTTTTCCATCGCTTTCGGCGAGTGGACTAATATTTTACGGAAATTTGCATGGGTATCTTAAAGGACAATATCTCTTTCAACTGGAATTTTTTCAATACTCAAGGCTCGAACCCAAGACTTTGATTAAAGAGCGAGAAATCCTTAACCACTCACACCCATCTCAGTTGGTACAAACAAGCAAGAGTAGACTAGTAGTAGTCTAGAACTCAATACACTCGAAGTGAATACCTTCTATTTTTAGTTTGATAAATATCTTGAATGAATAGATTAAGCTAACCAAGTTCCATTCTTCATGCCTTGTTCTCTAGGATCCTCTTCTTCATGGCCTCCTCCATTTTCTCTCTCCAACAACACTTCTACAAGAAATCACTTGTCTAACAATGGCTTCCATTATCATAAACCCAAGAATTTTGCATCAATCATTATCAACCCATCATCAAAAACTCTCAACTTTTCACCCCAAATTGCAATTAAATCACCCTTAAATTTCACCATTACCAATTTCAACAACAAATCAAGAACTCAATCATTTTGTCTTGCTTCAAAGTCCTCTAATTTATGCTTAAGAGAAGAAATCAAAGCCCAATCTCAAGAAAACACTAGTAAAGCAAAAGTTAAGCAATTAGTTGATAGAATCAAAGAAACCCCAGCACAAAAAAGGTCTAAATTTCTCTATACTTTGATTGAGGAAGAGGGTCAGTTCAAAACTATTGGTTTTTATAATGATTTGATCATGGGTTTAGTAATGGCTGAGGAAATGGACCTTGCCTTGAAACTGTTCGACGAAATGTCACTGCATAGTTTATCACCAGATTACTGGACGTACTCTATACTCATTAGATGTTACTGCAAAAAAAATCAGCCTGATGAAGGGAGTAAGGTTCTGGATTGTATGATCGAAAACGGGTTTCGACCAAATGTTGTAACTCTTACCATTTTAGTGAATTCACTATGCTCAAGAGGTAAAATTCAGAGAGCTTTTGAAGTGTTGGAGATGATGGGTAAATTTGGGTGCAACCCAAATATTCATACTTATAATTGTTTGTTAAAAGGGTTGTGCTTTGTTGGAAGGGTGGAGGAAGCTTATAACATGTTGATGAGTTTAAAGAATATGGGTGATAATCAAGAGAGTAAGAGTGTTGTTCCTGATATTTATTCTTACAGTGCTGTAATGGATGGTTTTTGTAAAGTGGGTAGATCAGATGAAGCCATGGAATTGCTTGAGGAAGCAATTGGAATGGGATTAACTCCAAATGTGGTTACTTATAATGCTCTCTTTAATGGGTATTGCAAAGAAGGAAATCCAAGGAAAGGGATTGGATTATTAAGGCAAATGAAGGAATTAGGTTGTGTACCTGATTATATAAGTTACAGTACTTTGCTTCATGGGTTGCTGAAATGGGGTAAATTTATGGCAGCTTTTTGGGTTTACAAAGAAATGGTTGAAGTTGGTTTGAAGGTGGATGAAAGAATGATGAACATTATGCTAAGGGGTTTGTGCAGGAATTCATGGGAAGAGGGTGAATTGTTGAAAAATGTGCATGAAATATTTGAAAAGATAAAGAGTTGGGATTATTCCATCTTTCCTGAGACTTATGGTCTATTAATTCATACATTTTGTATTGGGAAAGAGGTTGATATGGCTTTCATTACTTTGCATGAGATGGTTGAAGCTGGGTATTTTCTGAGGATGGTGACTATCAATCGAATCGTTCGTAGACTCTGTGATGAGGGGAAGATTAGCCAAGCATTGTTAGTTTTAGTTCTTGTGTTTGAAGCTGGTAAATTTCCCAGTAAAATTAGCTTTAACTTTTTGATTGAGGAGTTCAATAGGCAAGGGAATGTGCTTGGTGCTTGCAATGTCTATGGTGCAGCGTTAAAGGTTGGTGTGATTCCACACCAAATGCCTTTAGTTGCTCAGCAATGTAGATCATAATGAACCCAATGTTGTATGTATAGTTAGCTCCCTACTACTCTTTGTGTCTATAGAACGACGGATTTTGATCTGCCTTCTTGTACTTCGGCTAATCAACCGAGAAATTGGTTGCTAAACAAGCATTTCACAGTTGTAAACCCGGCAAAACTGATTTGTAAGCGATTGCACATATCGAAAATTTGAGCTGTGTACGAAACTACAGATCGCTAGTTGCAATTACTACTACACATGAATCGATGATCTAATATGACTAAATATTGATGATACAATTTTACTAGGCTGTCACCCGTATACGACACAAACCGATTTGATATGATCT
This sequence comes from Beta vulgaris subsp. vulgaris, assembly GCF_026745355.1. NCBI lineage: Eukaryota > Viridiplantae > Streptophyta > Magnoliopsida > Caryophyllales > Amaranthaceae > Beta > Beta vulgaris. The sequence continues at coordinate 492,429 of NC_079208.1, forward strand.
AAACAAACCATTTTCCACCTCCCTGCAAGGCTGCAACAATGTGCAATGATCAACAATGATCTATGCACAATTTTTTCACCAACAAATGAATGCAGCAGTAATCATACAGGATTATACAAAAAAGAAGGCGAGCTGTGGAATTGAGTGATCAGATCCAATCTGCATGAATATTTTAAATATTTCTACAAAATCTCCCAACTGATTCCCGTGACATACAATTGCCTTTCTCAGCAACTACAACAGAAACCTAAGATTTACAGAACAGAGAATCAAAGTAATATGGACATGGATAACAAAACCTCTTAAAACATTGAGTTGCATTACAGCCGAACATGTATTTGAAAAATTAGTTAGCACGACTCGAATATTGCCCTGTTCTTGTATCGACCATAATCTCATCACCGATATTTATGAACAATGGTACATTAACAATAGTTCCAGTGTCGACTGTTGCTTGTTTCGATCCACCTACAATCAAGTGCCAAGGAACTGTTAGTAAAGAAAAAGTATAGGTTCATATAGCAACTTTATATAACAGAGAGAATGCAGGGAAACAAAGATGTGGTTCCAAGAAGTAAACCAACCAACTCCTACATTAATGGCCATCTTGAGTATAAACAGGAATCTGAATTAGGAGTGCAGAGGAACCCAAATGCAAGCTATCACAATATCCACCCCCCCACCCCCCAGGACAAATATTGCAGGTGCCAAATGTAGGATTATAGTCAAACGCAAAACAATCTACAAGATCAGATGAATCGCAGAATCAAGACCTATTTGGAAATTTCAACAAGGTCGAAAAATTATTCTTGTAGCCCCACTTTAAGTTCAAACAATTCCGTCTCGATGGTGAACTTGAAAGGAAGCACACTTTTTACTTTAAATAGTCCGCTTAAAGATGTAAGATCACTTACCTTGAGCTGTATCACCCTTAATACCAGGTTCAGTATCAACAACCTTGAGCTTCACAATGATGGGTAACTCGAGATCAATAGGCTGCAAGTAGTTCAAATAACAATTCAGTTTCACTGAAATATAAGTGCCAATAATAACAGTTTCTTCCCAGATTTTCTCTCAGGAACTTCCTCAAAACTATTTTTTGTTTTTGGGAGAGGGGAGGAGGTACGAGAATATACATTTTCCCACATAAAGATTAAGCTTAGTCTTTCCAGTTTCCGTAAAACTTATAAGTTACAATTCAAGAGAATTGTTGAAAGTAACATCAGCCATAACAAGTGGGAATAGTTACTTTTCCATTCCAGAACTGCAGATTGCAGTCCATGCCCTCTTTCAGCCACTTTGTCTTATCACCAACATCTTTCTCATTGAGCCGGAATTCCTCGTATGTAGTCTGTAAAAGTGCAAAACTCATATTAACAAATGGAACTTTTAAAACATAATATACAATAATATACAAGCAAGCCTTCAAGACAAATATATTCATAATGATGAATTCGTCAAAAGGAATTCATTATAGGGTTGGCATAGAGTGATAGTGAGTCAAGTGACAGCTGAAATATATATTCATTCATTCATAGAGAATATCATTTTGGAACTTCTAAGATGCTTCTTGGTATGAGGTCTGCAAGTGCTTGTGTCCAGTAGCTGAATTTTTTTTTTTTCCTATGGATGACTTAAACTTTAGTAACTTGTTCATAATAACAGTGGAGAAGTTGACAAAGCTAGAATGATAGCATATCTTTGGTGCCAAAAGTTAGGCTACATGCTTCATCGAAAGCAACTATATCCAACAATAAACAAATTAAATAATCTCCAGAGCCACCCCAACATTGCTACCTATTTGGTGGTCACGTTATGAATCTGTTGTATGGTGTAAAGAACTCGAAAAAGAACAAGTAACACCTCTTCTCGCATTGAGTGAAAACTGAAATGAGATTTGAGAAGCTGAAAGCACTGGAATGAAATACTTATTTGATAAAGGAATGGTCCATTGTTGATTACTGAGTAAAGCATCCATTGCAACATTGCATGGCAATTTATTGATATCTATTCCTCTTGTAAAATCTCAAACTGGAAGGGCACTTAGTAATACTAAATTGGCATCACATAAAAGTTATCCATGCCTTGCCATGTTGATGCATGTCAAGGTATTCAAAGCATGTTATCTACTAATGCAACTCATCATTCAAAAAAGCATATTTACCTACGGTCACATAGAAAACACTGCAAAGATACAAAAGTGCAGGGAAATAAAGAACATACCAAATCCATGAATACATACAGGTTGCCATCTTTGTATGTGAATTGTTTTGTTTCCTTAGATACATTTGCTTCTGGTATCTGTCAGTTTCAAATCCATGTCCAATCAACAAATTATATATACATAATTGCATTGATTACTTTAAAGATAGAAAGATCAAATGAGATGTTACTTTGATATGGCTACAAGTAGAACATAGGAAGCTCACACAGTCACAGAGCACGACTCATTAAGGCTAAGTCTTGGAAGGAACACATTCTCCATCCAGATAGATTCCCTCTCCCCAACCCCTACCCCCTTTTAAAGTTTCAGCAATTTTATACGGGTTTTGGATTCTATCTATTTGATGATCATATAAGGAGTAGACCTCGTTTAAGTAAAGGTTGAAAGGGTTCACATTTAGAGCCATTTTGCTGGTCATATAAAAACAAACATAAATGGGATGAAAGAGGTCTTCCACCACAAAATCGAATCATAATGACATAACCTATCCCTACCCATAAGAGAATTTACCCAGCCCCATTTCACTAATTAAGGAAGGAGGGACAAATTGTTCATCGACCATTGCCTTGTTATGGTTTTGATGACGACAAAGCAAACTAAAATTCGAATCACCCTCTAAGTATAAAATATGCTAGAACCTTTTGGATCCAGGCTTGATAGAACAACAACAAAAATGTCTAGAAAGCAACCACGAAAGACTAAAACCATTTTGAATCTGAGTGAAAACTCCAAAGGATAATGAAGTCTAATTTGAATGGGGTGTAAGTTTGGCTTTTGTAAGAAAGTAAACTTTGAAATCGTCTGGAACAAAGGAACTTGGAACATAGGAACTTCGAACAACGGACATGTGTTTCCATGACGAACTTGGTGTCTCTTCATCTTTAAGAGTCACCACATGATACACTGCCGTAAATGTCTTACAATTCATACGGAAGAGGACTGTTAGCTAAACATTACAATGAATATAGTCAAAGTGAACTTGACTTAATTGTAAGAAAACCATAAATGTCTTAACCACATGACAACCAAACCAACCAACCCCCCCCCCCCAACCCCAAGATTAAGGGCGAAGAGGTTCGAAAAAACAGCCATAAAACTCGATTGCATCATTTCAAAAAACATACCGAAACTCCAGCTCGAAAGGTCTTTTCAACTGTGTTCCCAGTCACATAATTTCTCATTTTAGTCCTGACGAAAGCAGCCCCTTTTCCTGGTTTCACATGAAGAAACTCTACAAATTTCACAGAACAAAGGATTAATTTTCTCACCCTAAAAGAACCAATAGTCTACTAGGATTCTAATTCCTATACAAATAGAAAAAAGGCATCACAAGTACACTACAGGCCCACATTTACGTGTTTGGTTAAGAGATATATAGCTTAACATTAAAGAAGGTTTTCACATTATCCTTCAATTGGTACGAAAGTGTGGAAATCAGTTTTCCTAAGGGTTAAGAAAACATTTTGCTTTTGTAGAGAAAGAATGCATAGCTTCCACCCATTTGTTTACCTTTCTCATTATCTTCTCCCAATCTCTCCTCCATCCTCAACTCCTTCTAATGCACTCTAACTTTTCAACTTCTTCTTTCTCACTCCAACTTTTCAACTTCTTTTTCACTCTAATTTCTCTAAATCTCCACCTCCTAGAGCCCAGGTATGTATGCACCCCCAAGATAAAGAGCCTAGATTACTAGGAAAAGAGTGCCTATACCAAACAAGATTAAGCGAATGCCCAAGATCACAGTCGTTCTATTTCTAACTTGCCACATAATCACCATTGAAAATAAAAATCATTTAAAAATGTTTTCGTTTAACAAACGCAGCCTTACGGCACACTACATGCCTCCTTAAGTCCCCTTCCCAAAACCAATATGAAGGAGGACGAAAATCAGCAATCTAAAAATCGAAATTACACAATCCTATCAATCTTAAGAGAACACTTCCCTAATCGCGTTTAACTTTCCCAAAAAAAATGAAGAATTTGTACAATCTTAGTATTACATTACATACATACTCCTTCCGCTTTCCCTTAAGTTGCTTTGAGGTGTCTAGGACAGTGAAGAGAGGCTGTCCATCAGCTATAGCCTCGATTTCTGAAGAGATAAATGGGACAAATCAGAACCCTATTCCACCACATTCCATCTTCTAAATCTCTCACTAGCTAAACCAAATATGAAGGATGACACTTTTTTAACTTAAGTTGCAAATGTAGGATAACAATCAGTCAGCTTTAATACAAACTAAATTCAAACATATAAATATATATTTTGTCTAACATAACAGATAAATCTCATTACAAAAAAAAAAATAAAAAAAAAACAAAAAAAAAAACTGATTTCTAACACTTTTTAACTCCCATATAATTTTCTGTTCCTATATCAAACTATCAAAGTAGGACCTTTTCTTAAGAAAACATCTTAATTTTCAGCACATTGTGGATATTCAGTGAGCAGCTAAATAATAAACATTAGAGTAAGAAACTAAAAATAGGACCAAAACCCCATTTTTTTTCTTTTATTTTGGATATAAGCCAAAAACCCATATCTTGAAAAACTAGAGAAAAGGATATATTATCAAGAAAAATATACCAATTATCCCAATTTCATAACAACATGAAGATAACAAGAAATTTAATAAAGCAACATAAAGAGGAATTACCTAAGACTTTCCAAGGAGCTCCATCCACCTCAAGATTACTTCCCACCTTAATGTCATTACTGCTCAAAGCATAAATCTCTGCCAAAAAAAAAAAATCATGCAAATTACCTCAAAAACTCTTAACATGACATGAAACTTAGCACATAAAATTAGCAGAAAAAGATAAGAACTTTACTAGAGAATCTGTTGCGACGAGGTAGTACAATGGAGTGTCTCAGGCCTTTAAAAGATGGGTTAGACGAAGATAAAGAAGATGATGAACGAATGGAAGGAGATAGAGATAACTTTATTGTGGAAATTCCTGCCATTGTTGGTCTGAGACTGAGCTACAGAGAGATATAGAAAGGGAGAAGGGTAAGCTTTAGATGATTTTGATGGCCATTTTTTCTTGATAAGAAATGTCCAACTGTGTTGTTTTTGTAATGCATCATCTCTAATTATTCTCTAGTAATCTACTTATTCGTTCAGGTCTTTCCTTGGACAAGGCCCATCAAAGTTTTTGCAAGTGCTTTGAGTCCTCCTATTTGGTTTTCTTTTTGGGTTTTAGAAGTTTTACTAAGTTAATGGGTCCATAGACATTGTTCATTTGTAACCATTTTTTAAGCGGAAATAAAAAACAGGCTGACTATCGGAATCAGCTTTAAGGATGAAATACATTGACGTCTGTATACTAGGAAAAATTGAAGTTTAACTATCTAGATCGTTCTTATCTGATCAAGTAGTACTTGGTTTACCAAGCTACGCTTGGCCTACTGGCCTAGTGGTTGGAATTGTCTCCTTCTAATGTTGAGGTTCAATTCCCACCGTACTTTTGAGGGTATGGGGTTTTCCTTACCCTTCCTCTTATTTTCAAAGTGTATAGCACGCTAACTAGGGACAGGTTGACCCATGCGATGTTTCGATTGGATAGGGGGATTTATCTTATTAATAATAAGAAAAAGTAGTACTTGGTCTAGTGGAGGGGTTTATTTTACAACCTTGAGGTTATACAATCAAACCCCAATAGAGGCACTTTGAGATCAGAATTCTCTTACCTTCACCCCCAACTTTCAAAGGACCATGCCTATATAGTTGGATCGATCAGTTTAGCCTGTACGAGGTTTCAATTCAGTGGGGCATTTTTCCTATTAAAAAAAAAGGGAATTTTATGAGACACAAACTTTTATAAGGACTTTTTTGCGAGAAACAACCTTTTAATTTTTTTTTACATAACAACCTTAATTGAATTTTTTTTCGAGATTAGACCTCAAGGCTTTTCTCCGACATTGATTATCGTTTCAGGCGTTGATCAAAGCGTTTTCTATGTGCAATCCTTGCACTTATAGTTGTTCAACTTTTTATAAGTTTATAAAATACATAATTAGAGATATTAATAGTTAAATTAGTATGTTAGCAAACGTGAAAGTCAAACTGCACTTTTTTTTTTTAAAAAAAGGGATTAATATAACAAGTAAATAAAAATAGAGGGAGTAACACATAAATACATAATGGCTTAGTAGATTATTGCTTGAGCTACTCAATAACTCTTTGGAATAAAGTGGAATTAGTATCATATAGGCTATGTTTAGTTCATCTGAAATCTTCTGATCTGAACTTATTTGATCTGATCTGAACTTATTTTTTCTGATCTGAACTGATCTGATCTGATCTGATTTGATCTGATGTGAACTGATCTGATCTGATCTGATTACAAGATCTTATCTTTTAGATTTTTCTCAATATATAAGAAAAAATATAGTCATGTGGGGTCTTGTTTGATTTGTCTCAATGAGTACTTTATTAATATTCAATTATTATAATTTTTACTAATATGTAATGAAAGATATAATGATTTTTAAATATAAGCCTCGTCTGAATTGATCTGATCTAAACTTATTTTTTCTGATCTGATCTGATTAGATCTGAAATAAGCAAAAATAAGCTTAACTAAACATAGTCATAATCTCAAATCCTAAGCACTATGGCTATGTTCAGTTCACCTTATTTTTGCTTATTTCAGATCTAATCAGATCAGAAAAAATAAGTTCAGATCAAATTATGCTTATATTTATAAATTATTATATCTTTCATTACATATTAGTAAAAATTATAATAATTGAATATTAATAAAGTACTCATTGAGACGAACACAAATTATTAAAAGAGACGGCCTAATTTTAATATAAAAGTAGACCTAGTAACTAAATGGATTAAACTAGTGACCGAAATAAATTAACCTAGTCACTATTGGGCTTTAGTATTGGGCTTAGCTTTGCCTAATTTTAATTTAAAAGTAGGCGGTCTCTTACAAGACAAACTATTGAGACGAATCAAACAAGACCCCACATGACTATATTTTTTCTTATATATTGAAAAATATCTAAAAGATAAGATCTTGTAATCAGATCAGATGAGATCAGATCAGAAAAAATAAGTTCAGATCAGAAAATTTCAGGTGAACTAAACATAGCACATATCCTTAATTTATTAAGCTATCTCTTTAAAAGAAGGTGACAAGTCTCAATCCATAATTAGCAAACTATAATAACAATGGATAAACTAGTTTGTGCTATAATTGCAAAATGGACATTTTGGCTGCCTCGAAACATATACAGTCCACACGCAACACAGACGCGTGAGTGAGCTCTTGAAAAATCAGAAGATAGACATAAAAAATACAAATGCAATGCATCACCAAAATTCACAATATCACATCAAATGCCTAAAGTTGCGCAACTTAGGTAGGTGATGTGACGCAGCCCTCGACACTGCGCGTCGGCTTGTTGGCATATTTCACTTGCAATGCACGCACAACTAATTATTGTGCTAGCACTTAACATCATCTCATTTATTCCCATGACATCACTTGAGTTTTGTTCCTCAATCTCTCACGATTTTACATTTCAACGTGCATTTGATTCTTTCTCATCATGCCTCCAAGGTGATAGCATCATCACTTGATCAGCATGAGTGCATGCAAATGCATATGATGTTCATTATGATATCTACTCCGATCCTCCCGTAATATCCATTTAGATGTATATACTATTCACATGATATTGTCTTATGCATAAGGGAGAGTCGTTTGGCTATTCGTCGTGTTTACCGTCTTACCGAAAAGCAAACAAAGCAGCAGATTGGATTGCCAACGTCGGTCATTTAGTTGAGTCTCAGTTTAATATAAATGTTTGTACTCATTCCGCTTTTCATTCTATTCTTGTAAACGATAAGGTTGGAGTTCCCCTCGTGCGGAGGGTCTCATAACCTTCTTTTCTCCTTACCTTAAAAAATTGCATAATGGAGAAAAAATACTTAACTACTCGTTCTGAAATACGTATTTCGGTTGTGTAAAGGCTTTTTGAGAGGAATATTTTGTTTTTAAACTATTAACTTTACAAATTTTAGTAATATATAGTATAAGATAATAACGATCAAAGATGGAATTTGACAAATGTGTTAAGTTAAAAAAAAAATTCAATCAGAAGGTAAAAAGAGTACTCCTTTTATTATTGCATACTTTTAATTATTTAGGGTTGAAACGTCTAAATATTATCTGGTTAAATTTGATTATAATTATTTATCAAATTCCTTTAAATGTGTATGTTTAAAATACTAAATTTTTGATAATTGTAGTAGATTGTACTAACCTAGTTAGGAAAGTTCTTAAAAAAAAAGAAATAAAAAACTCCAAAAAAATGTAACCATGAATGAAATTTTGTTTGGCGAAATATTTACCAATACATCTTATCAATAAGCCTATTAAGGCCCTATTATTTTGTGTTCAGGTTCAGTTCAGTACAGCTCATTTACTTTCCTCTTACAGGTTTACTTCAGTTTAGTTGAGTTCATCTCGTTTAAATTCAGTTCAGTTCATGCTTAAAAGAAGAGGATCTAAGGGTGAGTTATCTTCATCTTAAATAATAAATTTTAGCTCCAATATAGTATTCTTATGAATTTAAATAACTTCCAGGTCTCAATAAACTTCAATGCAAACTCATAAATCATGCATTGTTTGATGCTCCTTAGCGAATATTTAATTATTTATCTATAATCATTTGTGAAATAAAGAAATATGAATTCATGAAGCTATTATTTTAGACTCACTAATGAAACCTCCTACTTAAATTGAAATATTAAATACACTTAATAAATTAAATCATGGGTTTATCAATGAACATATATTCTCAATTATTGAAAAGATCTAGTTAGAGAATTACAATTTAATGTAAGTCAGAGGTTAATGTTTGATTCTAACACAGTAAAACTTGTACCTAATATAGCATCATCATCATCTTATATAGTTTGCAATTAGTTGCATACAAATTAGTCAAGCCTAATTGAGTTTAAAAGAAGTTAAAGTTTAAATTGAAAAAGGACCGTATATTGGGTGATCGAATCTATTAGCAAAAACATTAATTGATTGGCTGAAAGAGCATCATAAAACATATTTACATGGTGCATCATGCAAATTCTCTTAGTAGGTGCACCATATAAATAATAATTGAATGTAATCATAGTTGAATATTGAACTTATATAATTTTAGAAACTCGTCTCAAGTAATTTATGTTACAAAAATTATTAAAAGAGACGGTCTAATTTTAATATAAAAATAGGCCTACGTAGTTGCTAAATTGATTAAATTAGTCACCGAAAGAGAAATTAACCTAATTGCTATTGGACTAATTCTCTTTTTAATATTGAACTTACAATTATCTAATTATAATTCAAAAATAGACGTCTTTTACAAAATAAATTTTTTAAGATATGTTTTCTCCTAAACTAACCCTTTAAGGTGAAAGACATAGCATAAAATTATCTTTTTTTGCATTGTTTATTTAACTGTTTACCTTGTAGATTAGGATAAATGATAATGTATATGTTGTGTTTAAAATGCAGGCCCAGCCGCCCAGGTACGGGCTGCTTCAGCCTTCAGATACTTGCGCCGCGATATTTTTAGTGATTCAGCTTTCTACAAGGTCCTAAAATAGTAAAAATTTTGAGTAGGTTTTTGGTAAGACGGTCTGACGTTAAACTTAACATCAGACCTATTAATAATAACTAATGACTACACAATCATAACTTTTATCCTAAATATAATAACTAATCGTGCAAAAAATATAACTAATTGTCCAAAAAATATAACTGATGGTCGTCTAACATTAAGCTTAACAGCATACGGTCTTTTATAAAAATTTGTGAAAATTTTTATCGTATATGTGGATGTATCACGAGCATGATACACGCGGCCATCCGAGAATGTGAGGAATAAATTCTTAAAATAAAGGTTTTGAAAAAAAGTAAAAATATGCTGCTGAAGACTTGTGTGTTATTGTTAAATCTATGCTGCTTTCATTCTCCCTCGTCAGCGTGCGGCTTGAGAAGAAAGCAAGGTAGGAGAAGTACTTGATTACTTTGTGCATAATTGTATATTTATATGTTGGTGGGATGATACTTTAAACAAGAGTCTTAATCAATGACTTCTAATCATATCTTGCAATATCTATAAGATGGTAAAATATTAATCTTGGGTCAACCAGATTATTATTATGGCCGGAAAATATTAGATACTAATACCCCCATTATATAATATGTATTGTTATAATTTGACCTTTGATTAAACATAATAATATATGTTTTATATATGTGTTTTAACTTAAGACAAAAAGATGGTAAAAAGGTACCTAACTCCTTACACCTTTAAAAAAAAGTTGTAAATTCACTAGAATTTCAACTTGTTAATATTGTGAAATTAAGAACGTACTATTAATTGTGAAATGTTTGCAACTAAATTTACGCCTATTATAAGGTGTTTTGGATTTTAGGAACTTATAAGGAGATTCTTTAGTATATATGTTTTTTATGATCTACTCTTTCATGATATTTTATGGGACTAATTAATGTCATATTCTTAATACTTTTCCTGATACTTTTTGTTCTTTTTAAGCTACTTTGATTCGCTCAAAAATATTTTAAATAGGAAGAACAAATAGGAACGGATGGTTATGTTTCCTTGCGAAAAATAACACATTTATTACTTTCAATTTTGATTATTTTCTTGCGGAAAATGTCGAATGTTGGGAAGTAAACAAAACCTCAAACTCAATGAAATTGAATTTGTAAACCCTAGAATATTCATAATTGATGTGCATATTGTCAAGTTTATATAATAAGAGGGGTAGAATCATGGTTGTTTGGTTAGAGTAGTAGTTGAATGAATGAAAGCTATAATGGTCATAGGGATAGAAGGAGAACTTTATTTGGTTTGGTGGTAACTTTATAAACGTTGGACAAATTAATAAAGTGTGAAAAGTTGTCAAAAATAACTTGTGATGGTAAAAACAAAAAGTGGTATGACTTAAAGTGACAAAGGCTAAAAAATCATTTAAATTATGTACCAGGTAAAAACATAAAATATTGAGATATTGACAGTATGAATTGATATAAATTGAACAATATACTATGTAATAATTTACAATATGGTTATGTTTCTTTAGGGAAAAGAAATACAATAAATATAATTACAAAATTTGGCCAACAAAAACAAATACCACATGCATTCAAAATACAGAGGAAATACTTATCACATTTGCCTCGGATTTATTATTTGCAACAAACCAATTAATAGCTTCAATATAAAAAAAGGTTATGCCTAATTCAAAAATATTACAAATTAAAAAAATTCTTTTTCACGATACTTCACATTCATAACATATACAAATGTTGTACACAATAAATCAATAATTCACCATCTTATATAACTTATTGTACACCGAAAGCCATATGATATAGTCCGTTTTTATTTGATATAGTCAATTTTCGTATGATATAGTCAATTTTTATTTGATACAATCACCTTTTATATAGTCAAATTTTATTTGATACAATCACCTTTTACATCGTTAATTTTTGTATGACATAGGGCGTGTTCGGCAACAGTAGCTGTGGTGGTAGCTTTTAGCTGTGAGAGTAGCTGTTAGTTGTGCTGGTAGCTGTTAGTGGTTGGTGTGTAGTTGTTAGCTGTCCAAGTAGCGGTGTAAAATATTGATGTTTGGTAAAATAAGATGTCAAAGTAGTTGTTTAAGAATAACTAGTTAAAAACTCAAATAAAACTTTAACATATAATTTATACACCACTAAAAGCTATCCAAAAGCTACAAATTGTAGCTTTTGACAAACACTAACACTACTTGTACTACTAATAGCTACTTACACCACTACCTTGTCAAACACTCTTATATTTTCTAATTAGTGTTTTGACCAAGTCAAGACACTAAAAACTACTTAAAAAGCTTGTGCCGAACATGTCCATAGTCAACTTTCTAATATAGTCGGGTTTTTTTTCTAACATAGTCAGTTTTTGTATAATAAATTCAATTTGCATTGACTGTACAATAAATCATTATAAACCCGACTATCCATCCGAGACATTTTGAACTATTTTTTTTTCAGTTGGTCTTGTAAGAGACCGTCTACTTATAATTTAAAAGTAGGCGCGGCCCAAGCCCAATATTAAGAAGAGAATAGATCATATTTCTTAATATAGTGACTACTTTAATCTATTTTGTGACCATTTTAATCTATTTAGTGACCAGTTTAATCTATTCATTAGTAACATTCTTTAATTCATTTAGTGACTGATTTAATCCATTTAGTGACTAGCTTAATCCATTTTGTAAGATTGACGAACTATTTTTAAAAATTGTTTGTTCTAATTCGAAATTCAAAGGGAAATAAAAGAGGAAAAGAGAATGGACGACTAGGATGGTGCAAGTTACCTAAAAATAGTGTTAGGTTAGAGAGAAATTGGATGGGCTTCTTAAGAGAACGTAGGTTTGCATGGTCTAATTTTATATTAAAATTAGACCGTCTATTATAATAATTTGTGTTTTTTTTTTTGATCCATATGAGCCACGAAGGCGGAACATTTTGAACTATTAGAACTATAAAACAAAACACATTTACATCAATTATAAACTAAAATTTAGGAGTTTTCCACAAGTATGAAAACACCTTAAACCCCTTCAAAAAGAAAAACTAGGGAAAACAAAAAGAAGAAGAAAACACAAAGGGTCCCAAATGAGTAAAAAAGAGTTGGCTGAAACTTCAAGTATCGTGCATGCAATTTTTCTGTTCCATTCTTCCATTTCTTTTCCTCTTTCAACTCATTTCTTTTTTTTTTAGCCTCCCAATTTTCTTTCGTTTTTTTTTTCTGTCTTCTACTCGTACTTACTCTTGCATGCTACTTAGCTTCTTCAATCCTTTATCTTTCCTCTAATCTTCAAAAATTTACAATTATATAGTAATTTATATTGTATAGTACTATTATGCAAAATATAGGCTGCTAAATTAAATCTTTGAAGATGCATCAAAAACTGTAATTACAATACAAAAGGTTTGTTCTTCTTTTTGTGTTGTTTATCTTTTGTTTGTTTGACTCATTTTTATGTTACAACTGAATATTACTTAACTAAATCTTCAGGAAAATTGAATATTTATATTGCTTTCTTTGTAAAGTTCATAACTTTCGATTAAATTTGTGAAATTTGCAGACTTTTTTTGAAGTTTGAGTAAAAAAAAAATTATGGGTTTGAAGACTTGTATGAATATTTTGTGCGGTACGACGTCGTCTGCTGAATGGAAAATTGGTTGGAATTTGCGATCTGGGGAGTTGGCTAATTTATGCGATAAGTGCGGGTAATTTTTATGTCATTTTTTTGAAATTTTTTTTTCTCTTTCAATTTTAATATACGTATTTTATTTAGTGTGTTTATAATATGTGGTTGTCTTTCATTTCATAATTATGGGTAAATGGATGTTAACTTGCTAACTTCCAGTTGGTTATAGTTTATGCTTAGTATTGAAGTTTTAATTTTTGTTTTTTTCTTTTAATTGAGAAGTTCAATTTTTTCCATTTTAGTTATGACCCACAAATTAATTAGAGTCCATTTGTGGTGTTTATGTTTTTTTGGGGTCCAAATAATGTATGTTTGAATGTTTATCATGGGGATTTAATAATAATCTGCAAGAATTGATCAATTAGTTGCCTAATGTTTGTGTTTAAAGTCAAGCAAAGAAATGTCTAATCTTGGAGGCAAATAGAGGCTTTATTGCTAGCTTAATCAAGATTATCATCTTTGATTTATTAGTTGCTGCTGATTATATATGGGACAATGTCTAACTATTTCATGTGCCTTGGATAATAAACAAAGCAATTAGGACGGAAATGTGATTGAGCTTTGTTTTTTTTTTGCAAATGCCGGTTCGTTTCACGTACCAAGTTATGTATTTAACATCAAAATTTCCCTAATGCATCATGTCCTTGGTGGGGGGAAAAGAAGATCTCTTCCAATTCCTAATTGTTATAACTTATAACAAAATGTTTTGTGTAACCATAGGAAGACTAAGGGGGTGTTTGGGAAGAGTGTAAAATATTTTAGCTGTAAATTTCCTTGTTATAACTTGTAATTGTTAGAAACTTGTACTTTCTCGGAAAAGGGTGAGAGTCAAATCTCGAATTCTTAGCCCTGCCAAATTAGAGAAAGTGTTTCCCTTGACTCTTGATCTGATATGCAAGAGCGAGAAGCATGGGAATGGAAATTTAATGAGCTCATATGAATTAACCCAAGTGCTTGTTTGGTTGAATGTAGGGAGTGCGAACTTTATTTTCCCATGTAATTGTATTTCCTAGGAATTGCTAAATGTTGTTTTGTGATTCCTGGGAAATGAAAATTCTCATGGAAATTTCCACCTACCTAGCCTCTTGGTAAGTAATTTCCTCCAAGTTTTGGAAAGTGAAACTTACTAGGAATTTCTACTTCCCATGAATTTGTCAACCAAACAATACAAAAATTTCAATTCCTAGGAATTTTAAGTTCCTATTCTAAACAATGTCAACCAAAGAACACCCAAATGTCCAATGTAATGAGAAAGAAAAAATAGTGAAGCTTTGTATCCATTAGAAATGAACATACATTTATATGTCTCCTTCATTTATGCTAACAAAAGAAAAAATAGTATACCTTTGTGCTCACCCGTAAATACAATTTGTGTATGAAATGAAGTGCAAGTCTCAGAAAAAGGAGATGTGATGAATGATGATAAGTTGATAACCACTATATTAACTACTATGTTGGGATTAGCTCAACTGAGTATGCTGCTCCAGATTTAATTAGAAAATTTTAGTTATGGATTATAGTGGAAATGGAAGTGGTTATAGTTCTTTTTTATGACTTAATCAAGGTTTGAACACAAGTTTTTGAACTCTTTGGAACCTATTTTAAGCAATGAGTGGACCTGTTTGATGATTGGTATACGATTTAGGATTTTTCTTGAGTTCGAAGAGTTTGCGGCCTCTATCATGGAGCGAATGACATATCATACAGGTGGAAATGGAAGTGGTTATAGTTCTTTTTTATGACTTAATCAAGGTTTGAACACAAGTTTTTGAACTCTTTGGAACCTATTTTAAGCAATGAGGGGACCTGTTTAATGTTAGGTATACGATTTAGGATCTTTCTTGAGTTCGAAGAGTTTGCGGCCTCTATCATGGAGCGAATGACATATCATACAGGACTTGGTTTCGTACAATTCTTCAAACATGTGAAAATATAATTCTGAGATAAAAAAACAGAATATTTCCAATCATCCTACATATTTGTTCGCGCAGTGTAGAGTAACCACAGTTTAGACCCATTTCTTATCTATTTAATAAGGTGAAACTCATATTGAACTTGCTGGTTGCTCTTCCTTTTGGGGCCTGATTGAGGAAAGAGTGCCCAAAGGCTTGATTGGAGTGAAGCAGTCACTTTAGTGTGGGGTACTCAAAAGTCTTAATAACATTGACTAAAGTTTGAGCATGAACAAATGTTTTTAAATGCCAAGTTCCAAATTATTGTGTAGGATATCATGATCTGTCATTTTGTACATCATCTGCATTTCAGAGTTACCTTCCATCTTCTATCTCAAACCTCTCAGTAAGTTTCCTTTTTTGTACTAGCATTATGCCGTGCCTCAACAAATGTATGAATGGGACTATAGGAGCTGGAAGCTTCTTGTAGTGTTTGGAAATATGCAGTAAAGTTATATGTGAACCCTAAATGCTAAGAAAGCAATATCAATATAATTTATTTATTCTACAATGGGATAAATCGAACTTGTGTTTATGGGAATCTTTACCTGTCTTATGGGTTATTTCTAGATAAACAGCATTAACGAGAATGTTTAATTTCAAAATTGGGATAATTAAACATTTAAACTTGTGATTTTGACAGATATGCTTTTGAGCAACGTATTTACTGCGAGGAGTTTCATTCAGATGATTCTGGCTGGAGAGAGTGTGTTACGTGTGGCAAGGTGAAATAGTTGTATCATGTACCCCTCTCTACCTTCACGTACTTTTTTTTTACTTTAGTTTTTGAAGAGCCTGACTAACCTTTTATCTATAAAGCGACTCCACTGTGGTTGCATTGCTTCGTTGACTTTGATAGAGTTGCTTGATGGTGGTGGTGTGAGATGCATTGGCTGTGCAAGGAATTTAGACCCTAGTTTGGTAAGTTGGATCCTATTTCCATTTGCATCGTTTCCTCCTTGTTTGTTTCTAGATGTAGTGTGATCTATGAGGGTTAATCCTTGATATCTTGATTTATAAAATAAAGATTAACACTTGACTATCGTTGATGGTTATTGTTATGTTTTTTCAAATTTTTATGCTGAGAACGTCCACCTTCTCAAAAGCAAAACAACTCTGTAAGGTCAATTCATAATGACTTGTAGAAACATACTTGTTTGTTGCAATATCTTGCTTCACCTTTTAATGTTCGTATAGAATTAGCTTCTAATTGGCATAATTCAACTATATGGGACTATTTTTTGACTTTCACCTGTTCGCGCAGAGCTCAAATGCTGGAAAATGTGATGGATCTGGAGCTTGCAATGTGACAGAATATAATGCTGGCATGAAACATTTAGGCAATTATAAGGAAATTAACAAGAGCAATCAACTATCTGTTATACAGAATCCTAACTCAAATATAGCTTTTGGATTTCTGAAACAAGAGGAACTGTTGCTCCCTCCTGCTCAAGCTGGGAGTTCATGGGTCTCAAACTTACCTCAGTCCTCCATGGGATATTTTCAGAAGGCTAGACTTGAAGTGTCCACCAGTGGCATGCAAACCAAAGATAACTACGGACCAGTAGGTCACCCAAACCTGAATATTGCTTTGGGTGTTCAAACAGGAAATCTTCAAGCTACATCCAATGCGATTGTTGATGAAAGAGAACAGAGAAAGATTTCCGATACTTTTCACCAGGGATATGTATCTCCCAACCTTTTGCCAACACCGCCAAAGCTGGCCTTTTCTCCAGCCTCTGACACAAATCCTAGTGTGATACCACAAATGCGTGTAGCAAGGCCACCTGTTGAGGGACGAGGCCGTCATCAACTGCTTCCTCGTTACTGGCCAAGGATCACAGACCAAGAGTTGCAGCAAATAACTGGAGAGTATCCTTGGTCTTGTTATTTGTTTCATTATTCTCTGCGTTTAGTCTTGTCAGATATCTTGACCTGTAAATCTCTTTATTTTTCATGTCATTGTCATGTCTATAAGATGGCAGTACATGTGATTCCTTAATATATTACAAGTTCAAATTGTACTATTGTTCCATTGTTTGAAAAGGTTTTGAGTGCTAGTGATGCTGGTCGAATAGGACGTTTGGTTCTTCCTAAAGCATGTGCTGAAGTGAGTCTGTGTTAGTAGCTTTAAGCCTTGCTATTTTGTGCTGGTACTTTTTCATATATTAGTAATAATAATTTCAACTGTCAACAGGCATATTTTCCTCCTATATCTCAACCTGAGGGACTGCCTATCAAGATCCAAGATGTGAAGGGTAAAGAATGGCTGTTTCAGTTCAGGTTTTGGCCGAACAATAACAGCAGGATGTATGTTTTAGAGGGTGTAACTCCGTGTATACAGTCAATGCAATTGCAAGCTGGCGATACTGGTATTCTTAATTTCCTTTCCTTTTCTATCTTGATATGCATGCTTCCTTATTTTGTAATTTTTTTCCAAGTGTGGCCAACCAGTTTTATCTTGATTTGTTGGTATTACTGGCTTAACAATGCCGCACTTGGTGGAATGCTTTTGATACACTTAGGTAAGTTACCATGATGTTTCACCTGTTGTTTTGCAGTAACATTCAGCCGTATGGATCCTGAAGGAAAACTTGTTATGGGTTTCCGGAAAGCATCAAACTCTGCTTCCCTGCAGGTAGTTTGCTTCATGTGGTAGGCCTTCACTTAAATGATTTGTTTCAATTTACCTGACAGACTAAGTATTTTGTTATTATTCGGAAATCAGACCATATATTATTGATTTACAAATTATTAACTAAGCAGGATGCTGCATCATCTGCCATCCGTAATGCCCCTCTTTCAAGTGAATCTTTCTTTTCGGGTGTTATTGAGAACCTACCTGTAATAAGTGGTTCCTCTGGCCTTATCCAATCAATGAAGGGGAGCACGGATACACATATGAATGCTTTATCAAGACACCTGGACTCTGCCGGTGGGAATGTCCGGTGGCATAATAGTGAAAAGTGTAATGAACGGACAGAAGAAGGAATGTTACCCACATCTATTCAGATGCTGGACAGGAAAAAGAGTCGCAATATAGGTTCCAAGAGCAAGAGGTTGCTTATTGATGATCAAGATGTTTTGGCTCTTAGATTGACATGGGAGGAGGTACAGGGTATGCTTCGCCCTCCACAAAGTGCAAGACCTAGTGTTGTTGTGATCGAGGATTACGAATTTGAAGAATATGAAGTAAGTGATGACTTGATGTGTACATATTACATGCTTAAGCTATCCGTTTTCCTGGGAATTTTTTTTTTTTTGATCAACATACATAGATTTTACCAATATATATATTTTGGGAGAAATATATGCAAAACTTTCTTACTTAATACATAGATTTTGTTTCCATTCATGAAAATTTCTAATTTGTTTCTTGAACCATAACAGACTCACTCATTTTCACAACAGATGAACTCTAAATTGAGTGATTTATTAATTAATTTTCTGGTTTCAGCTATCCTCCCATCAACTGAGAAAAAATTGAAGGGGATTAGGGAAGAGGATGATATCCCTCAATTTTGTTATATGCAATCTTTATGTTTTGTACTGTGGTCTACTTCTTTCAAGCGGGTGGCAAGAATGCACACAATGATGAAAATTGAAAAGAGCTCTATGAATTCGTATTAGAATACTAATATGTTGTTTATGAGGATTTCAGTACTCTGTTCATTTATCAAACTTACGTTTATACTGCCACCATTCTTTTTAAGTCTACACACTTCGTTTTTGCACTATCTGCATACTCCGCTTTGACCATTTTCCGTAATGACCATTGTTCGTGATTGATAAGAAAGATAATATATAGTCATGTGGAATCTTGTTAGATTTGACTCAATAATTTTTTATAAGGTATCAACTTTTTTCTAATATGTACTTATTGATGATTAAAGATTTCAGTAGTCAAAGTTCTACATTGGTAAGTGTGAAAGTTCAACTTGGTAATTATAAGAGACCAGGTGTTGTTTATGAGTACTCTCGTAACTAAAGCATTTATTTTGTTTGGTATATTTGTTTTATAGTTTGTATTGTTTTTTCAACATATATTCATCTTCAGTATATTTGCTGCATGTTGTCTTACAGGAACCCCCGGTTTTTGGGAAGACCAGTATTTTCACAGCCCGTTCATCTGGGTAAAAGATTCTTCCCTTAGTTCCATATGTTTTAGGATTTCAAGTCCCACTTTGAGCATGATATTCTGCTTTGACAACTGAAACTGCTTTTTCCTGAAGTATAAAATGCCAAATATGGCCTAGGTTTTTTGTAATGTCTTATCATAGTTGACATTTCCTAGAACTTAATCAGCAGAGAACCAAAAGGAATAACTTTTGTATTTCAGTACATTCCATATATAAGAGTAGAATAAATAAAGGGTATTCAATTTGAAAGAAATAAAAAATGAGCAAGTAATGGAAGGTTAAAGTATGCATGAAATGTATCTAATGTGATGACCATTGGTGACATGTGCTTTTCATGGTGACAGAGCCTAGAGTTAATTTTGGTGATATACATGGTCTTGATAGGTAAAGAATATAGAGATTAATCATAGTTTGAGGAAGGGGGGGGGGGGAATGGAGTGAAAAGTTATGAATTGTACCTTGTTTATGTGGGAACTAGTTTTTTATTGGGCATTACCTAGCCTCAAAGAGATACATATTATATCGAAGTCTGCTATAAATGTATCTAGATTAGAAAGATATTATCAAAACTTTCTTCGTTTTTTTTTAGAATTATATTACAGAATGCATCAATTTTTGAGGTGATATAATTAGCTTTAGTTGTAATGATTGAGAGAAAAGTTATTAATCCTACTAATATTCTAATTTCTATTCATCTCGTGCAATATCATACTACCACCGGAAGTTTTAATATTTATCTCTAGACATCTCATCTGATAATTATAATTTATCTCCTAACTTATGTATTTTGTACTCCCTTTGTCTTTTTTACTTGCTACATTTTCCATAAATGGATGTTTCTTTTACTTGCTATATTTCATTATTTGGTAATCATGGCCCACAAAAAAGAAAAAATATTCCCCTTTATTTTTGTCGTCATACTATCAATAACTCCTAAAAATTTGTCATTTTCCATTAAGTTATGGTCCCCACCCCACTTTTTGCCTCTCCTAAATACTTGTGCCCATGACAATGTAGCAAGTAATTAGTGACGGAGGGAGTATTGGAAAAATAACAAGCTTGGCATTCTAGGAGCAAGCCAAGTGTTCGAATGGGAGCAAAATTAATTGTTGGATTCTGCTCTATGTATCTGGAAATTAAAACCTTTGAACTTCTAAAAGGAGTTAGTTATTATTCCTTTTTATTCTCATCTTGGATGACAAATAACTTGACTGTGATAGTGTGTGTGATAACTTCCATTGCTTTAGAGCTTTAAGTTTTCGCTTCCTCAGTACACCATGTGAATAACGGCAAATTTCTGTATGATTATGGAGTATGTGTGGCTCCCTATCTACATCGTAACATTATAATCTCTTTCTGCAATCTACTACTCTCGTTTAGTTTAAGTCTTTGATTGGTGAATTCAATTTTAGCACCAAACTTCTTTCTTACTAGGAAAAATTTAGAAGTTGGGAGAAGAAAACAATCTAATATGCTAGATGTATAACAGTATTCAAGTAAAAAAAAAAATCATAGATTATGAGACAGTCACGTACATGCAAAAGAAGTACACTTTTGTTGAAAGCTCTGAGTACAAACTTATTGGCCACCTCAAGGAACGGGTGAAATCTTAAGAGTTTTGTGTCTCATCACTGCCAAATAGGACTTCCGGCTTCCGGTTAAGTTTCCATTTTTTTTTCCTTCTTCTCCCCAAGACCACCAAGCACCGTTTCGACACTGTTTAGGTTTGGTTCAACTCAATTTTCAGAATTAAGTGTCATATATTGCTGATGTAGGGTTGTCTCGCGTTAATTTTCATTTCTTTGTGAAATTTAAGGGCTAAAAGCTGTGCACATTATGTTCTCCCTCATCAAGCCTTTTTCGGGGGTTGCTGCTGTGTTATAGTGTGTGTCGGTCGTACGTAAAAGTAATTTTTGTTTTTAATACTCAAGATGGTATCCTAGCCAACAAAAAAGCACCTCCTTTTCTGTTCCTTCATTTGTCGTTAACTGAACTTGGTGTTGTGTCATGCTGCTGATTGATTTTAATTTTTACCCTTAATTGTATGTAATTCAGGGCTGTAGAGCAATGGACTCAGTGTGACAACTGCTCTAAATGGCGGAGATTGCCTGGTGATATTTTACTTCCTTCGAAATGGACTTGTGCAGATAATGTTTGGGAACAGAGCAGGTTGCTAATTGATGTTTGGTCCTCTTTCTTTCATTTGACTAACACCAAGAAATACAATATAGAAGTGCATAATAATTTGTGTGGATATAAAGAGCCTATCAGTGACAACACATTTGATTGTGATTATAGGTGCTTTTGCTCTGCTGCAGAGGAATTAGGCCCCAAGGAACTGGAAAACTTTCGACATCTGAGCAAGGGTATGAACTCATGCTATTGTTTCTATGTCTCGCCATGTTAGTTTTGAACCTTCTCTTGTAAGAAAATTTCTTTTAAGAAACATACCAGCGAGCTATTGGATCGTCAGGTGTTTAATTGTCTCATCATGACAATATTGTTGCATGTCATCTCTTAACTTGATCTGCTTTCTATGTCTCTCTCCCCTCTCCCCATCTCAGATACCATTCTACTTTCTGTCTTGCTTGGCATTGTTCATTTGTTTGATGCTCTTTATTTGTTAATTATTACCTTTTTAATCAGTCACTTTGTCACTTACAGCATTTCCAACAAACAGTTGTAGATTATTACACTTTCAAACACTTCGCATTTTTAATTTGCTACCTCTTGATAGTATTCAATAGATTTTCTATGGGGCCAAAGTCACCGGAATGACTTCACAGATTAATTATGACACCAATTTAGGCACCGAAAAATCTGGGAAGAGGTAGCAATAATAAATGTAAACTGTTTGTAAAGGTTAATTTACAACATTTTTCTGGCAAGGCTGCAAGTCTCAAAATGATCTATTGAGAAAGTATTAATTGACTACTTTTTCCATGATTTAAGATCTAGACTACGTGCTTAAACTAAAGATAGAGCATTAATGTTGTTATGTGAAACTGGGCGATTCTTTGACATATTTTTCTCCTCAAATTACCATCATAATAGATGCTACAAAGAGAAGAATGGTGATGGCTAATAGAATGGCACAGGAACAGGATCCTTCTGGCCTCAATGCTCTAGCTTCTGCAGCAGCTTTGGGAGATAACAGTAATGATCCAGGCACTTCATCTGTTGCAGCAACTACCAAGCATCCGAGGCACCGCCCGGGTTGTTCTTGTATTGTTTGCATTCAACCACCAAGCGGGAAAGGGAAGCACAAGTCAACATGCACTTGCACTGTCTGCATGACAGTTAAGCGTCGTTTCAAGACTCTTATGATGAGGAAAAAGAAACGCCAGTCTGAACAGGAAGCGGAGATTGCCCTGAAAAACTACCAAAAACAAAATCCTAACAGAAATGCTGATAAAACTGATCCAGAAAATGATAACAGGTCACAGCTTGAGCATCGGCACCGAACTGAAGATGACGACTTACAACAGGTGGGTCCCACTCAAATTAATGATGACAGAGTTGATACCCCGATCAGCTTGTTGGCGGAAAGTGGCAAGAGCCTTGATCTAAATTGCCAACCTGGTCGTGAAGAAGACTCTAGGACAAGGGCTTCTGATGCTAGTTTGACCAATCTCCTTCAGTTAGCAAGCCTCCCTTTGGATGCTTATATGAAGCAAAATGGTCTTACTAGCTTGTCATCTGAACAACTAGCTGGTTCCAAATCCCTGCTAGGACAAGCTACTGGAGAGGCTGCGGGGAAAGCTGTTGACGATCATTCCGGTGGTCAAGGTCCGCAAGAACACGTGAATCACAGTAATGGAAGCTGTGAACCTGAAGTTAAACAACAGAGTGATCCTTTATTAGACTCTCCTCCCTTGTAATTTATATCTCCTTGAACACATTCTTTGATTGTTATAAAATCAATTTACTTGCCTTGTGGTTAATATTTACTCAGGCTAAGCTTGTTGTAATTTCTAACTGTAAGATTTAGCAGAGCTTTAGGATCAGTTTGTACTCCACACCCATCACGTCAGATGTACAAATAGTTTGCAGTTTCTGCACTGATGTGAATTTTAAAGTAATCACTTTTGGCTGTCTCTACCTCTAATCTTGTTTTACCCGAATTCGATGAATTTAATCGGGTCTACTCGCCATACAACCAAATATATAGGCGATCCTTGCATATGGTTAGTCACGGTTGCCATTTATGTATGATATGGTGGTTAATATGGTGCCCAATTATGTAGGATATGGTGGTTACTATGGTGCATCACAATCGTGTCGCTTGCAGTAATGCTATATTGTTAATCTGTAGACAACAAAGAAGTGCATTTTATTGCTAAATGAAGCATTGTATGTATACTTTTTGCTTGGATGTTTTGTCTTTGCCCTCATAGTCTCATGAATCGAAAGGTTACAAAAGGCTCTACCACTCTAAAGACGAGGACATTTAGTACACTCACTCAATTATCTGAATGCATGAGGATGTTATCTGCCTACTTATGGTACAAAAGATCCTATTTTCATGGTAATAAAACCGTATAGTACCACTATGAGTATAATTAAGAGAGATACAAAAATATCAATTGATAGACATTTTAACTAATGAGATAAGAAATAGTCATAGTAAATATAAAAGTACTATAAAAAGATAGAAAGAAGGACCAAATATCAACAATT
Organism: Beta vulgaris subsp. vulgaris; assembly: GCF_026745355.1. NCBI lineage: Eukaryota > Viridiplantae > Streptophyta > Magnoliopsida > Caryophyllales > Amaranthaceae > Beta > Beta vulgaris. The sequence goes on from NC_079208.1 coordinate 516,736, forward strand.
AGGTACTGTAATATGAAATATAATAGTAACGGAATTCGCACCAACTTATGTTATAAAAGAAAAAAAAAAGAATTCTCCAACTCATGTTCATAACATTCTTCCGAAAGGATGTTTTAGGTTAGTCCTATATAACGGATTTGCCTCGTTTTTCTCTCATCTTTCAAAAAAAATTTGCTTACAACATTCATGTTTGGCAAATGTCTTTTTCATCGACTTTTGCCTTTTTAATTTGGTCAAACAGTCCAAAAAATGTTATTGGCTTTTTGGCTGGCCGAAAAGCTGGTTTTTAAGCCAAAATAAAAAAACTACCTAGAGTAGCTTCTTGGATTGGCTTTTAACTTATTGGCCCACAAACTCCCTAATAAACAACCAATAGATTAATTTTGCCAAGCACTTTTGCAAACCGCCAACTTAAAAAGCCAATACATACAACCAATGTTTCCAGCCAGTCAAACAAGCCAACTAAACAAGCCAACGGCCAACAGCCAACAGCCAACAATCGATTGTCAAACAACCCCTAAGATAGTAAAAATTGAAATACACAAACATTATAAATGATACACATTGAAAAGAAACAACTCTTCAATTCTTTTGTCATGGCTTTCACAGTTCTACCAAGACCTTTCAATATATATATGTAATTAATTTTCACAGGTACAAGGATGTCTATGGGGCTGCATCTCTTAGAGCCCACCCACAAATTCATCGAAATCTTTTGCTATATATGTCACTCTTTCCCAAAAAAATCGAAATCTTTAATAAATACAAATTGAGGTTCCAACAACTCACATATATAATGGGATTAATCAAAAAAGATACAAATGAATTTATCTTCAAAAAAAAAAATTGGGCAACTGCAAAACATCAACTATAAGATATCAAAATCTCTACCATTGTACAAAATATGATGTATCCAAATCTGTCATTATTAATCTTCTCCAGGAGAGGCAGAAAAATCTGGAGATGAAGGGAAATCAAGAACGAATATTCAAAAATTTCAAGTCCTTGTACCCCTGAATGAGTCGGTGAGATGTATCACGTATTAGCGATTCAAATTTGAGCAGCATTAACGAGCTAAGATACCATAATTTACGCATCACGCCGACCATATGCAAGCCGCCGACCAATTATATTATTCACCTGGGAAAAGAAAAGGCAAATGAAAGAGCTGAGATTGGAACAACATAAATTGCAACCTCGTTACAAAGTTATACTTCATATAAACTCATCACTATTACCACCATTTATTACCAACTATCAAAAAGCCTCATTGGCCATTACTAATGTCCTAACATTTTGACACTTCTGGGTTATCTAAACAACACATAAACTTAAGTTCCGTAATATGAATAGTTCAAGGAAACCTAGGAACGTCAGGAAGCTAGTTGCCCCATTAACTAAGTAATCCCAATGCACGGCTTCACATCCATCAAAGGTATCAAAACAGAAAACCTCGTATTACAAGTAAACTAATCCGCTTTGGCTACTACCTGCCAAAGTCACTCTTCAAAGACAGGACCCCAATGCACTGGTTTCACATCCATCAGAGGTATCCAAACAGAAATCTCATAGGGAGCACTTCACACTTAAGAGAGAAATTGAATATCATTATGATTTATGATAAGGCGGTCAGAGCTAGTTTCCTTGATGTACTTTCCAGACAGACTTACTAGTTCTTTAACATCTTATAAATTCACCAATAATGCGTTCAATACCATTATCATATTATCATTCACCAGAAAATATAAACTTCTTTACTAGCTTCAGGATATATGAAACAGATTTCCTATACCCCAAATATTAGAAGATTACCTTTAGAGAGAGACCAGCGCTACTATGAGAGGACAAGTACCATAATCCCCACCACCCCAACCCTTCTCCGGTGTTTTGACTGGTGTTTAACATGGTAAAAGCAATTAGGTACGTTTCATTGAAAAATGCATTTGAGAAGCAATTCACTTTTCAACCTTCCCTTGCAATTATTATAAATCCTAGACCCTGATACATGTATGCACAAATATTTATTAACAATAGATGGCAACTATTTTTCCCTAAATGGAAAATTACCACTATCATAAAATGTCGTGTCTCGGCTGATTACCTGCCAATACTTAGAAACACAGCGATCAATGCAACTAGTTTCTCCTAAATTGAGTTCACCCTCCTTGTACCTAAACAAAAAAGGGATACATTCAATTTGTCACATTCTTTGGCAACTCGATGTAGGAAAGATAAGAACTCCATAACAAAAGAAGTGTCAGTAAATATTATACATATACCTTTTCTCAACACATTTACTGAAGCATGTATGGGTAAGCCTGGATCACAAACCGACATTATGTCAAACTAGAAACATAGCATAGAAAAAGCAGCAAAAGAGAGCAAATTATATTTATGACTCTTGCAAGATGCCAATTACCACCTCTATTTCTTTTTAAGCTACACAATTTGGCTTTCATGTTTGAGAACGAAGAGCTTTCACCATTAATGTTGTGATAGATGCAATTAACGAACAAATAATCAAAGAAAGAACAACACAGATATTTAACGTGGTTCACTAACAATGTGCTAGCTATGCCTAGAAACAATTTTACTATCTTTGAGGAGAGAGTACATATTACAAAAGATAGAGGCAAAAATTAATTCGGAGGGTTTATATAGTACCCTTCTAATTAACCTCACTCGACCTAAAACCTAAACCAAAACATACGGTTTACTAAACCACATACACCGAAAACTTCGAGCATGATGCCCCCACGGCCCTACCAGGGTATTTCCCCCCTAAACCTCGACTCGCTAACCGGGCAGCAAGAACCCCGTGCTTAGTTAAACCTAGCACGGTAGCCCCCCATAATTCAAGGCATATTTCAACAATTAAGATCTCTGATTACCAATAGTAAAAATTATAAATGTTGATATTTTGAAAACAAATGTTGAGAGAAATCTAACAAGATTCCACATGACTATGTTTTTCCTCATATATAAACACGAACGATGGTCAAAATGAAGTACGCAAATAGTGTCAAAGTACAAAGCATGTAAATTAAGACAAAACGGAGGGAATATCAGCTAGGCTGATAAAACAAGAGCTTCTTTAAAGATTTGACAAAAATAACGGCCAAATAATAAGAAAAGCCACATTAGACCACTAGAGATGTCATTTGATGGAGCTGCCTCCATATAGATTATAGAATGAGATGTCAGTGTCAAGATGATGTCATACATTAGATTCTCATGATCTTGACCAAAAGAAAGATAAGAATATAAGATATTACCTACGTTGGTGATAATTAGGGAAGGTGACAAAAAGAAAAGCATACTGACTTAGTAACTTGCGAGTAAAACCTACATCAAATATGACGCACCTGTTGAATAATTCTACTCTGTATTCCATCTCACCTGTTGCTGTACCAATGATCTACACAAGTACAATGCGTGAAATTAATAAGCAAATATCAAAATGAAACAAGAAAAATTACAAAAGGAAACTGTGCAGTGTGCACATCTCTCTGTGCCAATTACACATGCTCAAAAAACTACTCCTTCCCACTCCTTTAGGCAGGTAAACTGCATCAATGCCAAACCCGAATAGTCTATTACCCCTGACATAAAGTGGCTTAAAGAATATTTCCATACCACGTCAGAACTATTAGCATTACAGTAAACTAAAGACTGCAGTTAGTGGCACACCTTTTCCTTATCCAATGCAGCTTTAGTGTCGTCAATCAAACCAATCAACCCCCCCCCCCCCCCCCAAACACCCAAAGAAAAAGAAAAAAAGAATAAATCATTTTATTTCCTATTACTATTTGTCTATTTGATAAAAAAATAAAAGTAGTCAGAAAAGTAGCACACCTTTTCCTTATCCAACGCAGCTTTAGTGTCGTCAATTTTGATCTGGAATTCCATGTACTCTTCAATAATGTTAGCTTGTTATCAATAGCTGTAGATAGAAGTCATGCTAAAATAAACAGTGTACCTCTTGCTTCTCAACGGTATGAGGAACATTGCTTTTGGCCATTTCAGCCTGTAAAGCCAGAACAAATCTATCAGAGAGAAAGAAATTATAATTACTTCTTAAGTTACTAACAGAAACAAGTGATCATTCTCTTAGGAGCTAGAAAACATCGATTAACATAACCCCAAAACAAGGCGGCCGAACAAATCCTGGCTTCCTTGCTCTGTATGTCTTCTATGTGCTTATCACTCACGCTTGGAATGACATCCTCTCTCCCTTCTCCCCCCCCCCCCCTTACAAATCAATGGTGGATTGAGCAGAACTTGCTCGGCCACCAAAAGATACAATATAATACCGCAAAAGTGGCAGCAAGTCCCCTTAACTATGATCCATTGTACCTTTAACCTACCCCCCCCCCCCAAAAAAAAAAAAAAAAAAAAAAAACCACTACCTTATCAATGTAACAATTACGACCCCTTTTACCAACAGCTCAATTGCCTCAATATAACCCTACCTGACTCTTCTGAAAATATCACCGAAGAAATTAATGTGGCACACATGTTTAATTTAACAAATACTAAGATTAAATTTCTGCCACCAAAGAGTGATCTCAAAATTCAATGCTACACTTAACATCCCCATCGCTCTAAGTCTCAAAAGTATCTAGACATAACTATCGTGCTAGTCAACACAAAAACGCATACATAAAACATACATAAAAAGAACTATCTGCAATAGCATGTCAAAACTATTACTCCATTAGCACAATACAGTAAAGCAAAGTTAGAATATAATTATAGTAAATTAAGTAAGTAGAGATAATAATGGAGGAAACAAGAAATATAAGCACCCCTCCTTCCTCTCCCAAAAAAGTTTTGATATGATATAGAAGATGGTTAGAGTATAACATACCTTTTCTGTATCCGAGGCAGGTATACTGTTATTGTCCAAATTGACCTGTTATGCAGCATACACTTCTTTGTTGGTTTCTTAATTAATCTGTAAGTAAAAGTCTTGGCACCATTAAAATAGTTACTGTACCTCTTGTTCCTCAATGCTTGAAGGTACATTGCTGTTTGCCATTTTGACCTAATATAGACCACAAACAAAGAATTCGAGGAACATATTACTTAAGCAGCAGTTCAAGAGACTTCTTCCCCAGTAAGAAAACAAAGCTAGCACCAAAGCAAGGACAAATCACATTAGAGCAAAATACTTCTAGTTACCCCAATGTTATGCTAGCAATTGCTATATTAGTGTAGCTTCAAACCTTAGTAGAGCTGGAAGAAAGTTACTAGCATACAAAACATTTGAGGCTTGATAAGCAAATCATTTGTTGACAAAAGGATTCACAAGACATTCGTCGATACGACAATCTTCAGAATTATTGAGTATTTTGCACAGAACTTGAAATGTAACCATCTCAGAAACCGAGCATATCAAGAACTAATTAAGAATTGATACCTAAGTAGAAGCTTAAAAGCACAGACTAAACTCTCATTCAATTGTTGACATCGTCCAAAATCTACATTGTATATAAACTCACAAAGCAAAATTCACGACTAGCTCAGGGGAATGCTTCCAGCAATAGATAATTATAGAGTGTGTGAACTACTAATTATTCAACCCTAAAACAGAAACTATAAATTGTATAAACAATTACTCCCTCTCGTTTTTTTTTTTTACTTTTTAACATTATTCACATACATGACTTTAACAATCTCTTGTGATTTGTACATAAAGGAAAAATATAGTGATGTGAGATCTTGTTAGATTCATCTCAATGTGCATTATCCAAATATCAACTTTTTATAATTTTTGCTTATTGACAATAAGATATATTAAGGTTCAAACTAATACCTCGACAAATGTGCCCCAAAGAAATGGGTAAACCAATAAAAACTAGAGGGAGTACTTATTAGAAATTTTCAACACCAAAATCTCTAAGTTTGAGCCATAAAACAAAAATAATCCCATAGATGAACCCTCCATCACTTATAAATTACAATACTTAACAATTCTCTTTCTCCCCTGCCTCTCATCCCCTCCACCATCAAACCTATAGGAGAAAACGGGCATCCTGCAACGTTATAATGTTATATACAGGCCCGTCCCTGAGCCAGGGCAAGAGGGGCGGCCGCCCTGGGCCCGGGGATGACAGGTCATTCATTACTGATTTCCAGCCACAACACTTGAAAAATTAATCTCATGAAATTAAACAAGAACAAGTGAACACAAATGTGCGCATCTACAAATTGTAACATAAATTTTCTTATCATTTACTTCCATGAAACAAAGATGAGATAAGAAGTTAAACCAGAAGCTCGAGTCATAAGTTTATAACATGTAAATTATCACTAAAAACATGAGATAGCATGTATGAGAAAGAAAAAATAAGTTGAATTCATGAAACAAATAGCATAAAACCAATCGCATGAATAATCACATGAAGTAGATTCCACACCAAAATCCGCAACAAAACAAGTAGATTCATCTAAGGAACAAAACAAGAACCTGGAACGAGCTTCTGCAATTCGAGCTTATGAGTTGGGCACCGGCACCGTGAGCGTTTTTGGAGTGTTACTCCGTACTCGGATATAGGCTATATACCTATGTAGTTTAAGACTATATGCGAGTAAGGAACAGAAAAGGTAAAGTACTAAATATCGTATAAAAATACAATGTATTTAGGGTGTTAGTAAAAAATTTAGGGCGTCAAATAGCAAAACTCATTTTTTTTTATGCACAACATCCGAAAATGTAACATAAATTAACGAGTTTATCTCTATTATATTAGCAAAGTGATGAGCTACGGTGTCGTCTTGTAAAATTATTGTTCTACCCTTTACTTATTAAAAAATGCTAACTATAAAATATTCAATTCTTTTTTGATCTATATTTATGTGTAAACTAATAAGGAAACTTAAGATTGTTTAATTTATAATAAGATATAATGTACACATAAAATATTTTCCAAAATAATATGCTTAAAAGAGATATTTTTGATTGAAAATGAAACTAATCTAACTAAAGCAATTTCAAACAATTAAAAAGTAAGAACTTATACATTAACATAAATTTATGCATATGAGACTAGTAATAGCGTATTGTACATCGATGATTTGTTAGAATTCTAAATATTATCATATAAATAGGATTATTATTCCTAGCCTGTTCTCTCCATCTTATTTTCAATTCAGTTACAATCAGTTGGATTCATGCTCCGTTTGGTAGTGTGTAAAATATTTTCCATGAAAATTAGTTTTCCTTTTCCTCTCATTTTCCGTTGTTTGCTATGCTAAGGGGTGTAATTCCTGTAGGTGGTTATCTAATCCTTGAGGTTTTTTTGAAGAATTGTGAAGGAAAACCCATTGTGACGGGCTCCATGAGTTGGTTTGTTACTGAGTTTGGTGAATCTGACGGGGCGTTTGGTATGAGGGATTGGGAGTTTGGGGATTAGAGGATGGGATTGGGAATGGGAGTTAGAAGGTGGGAATTCATTAAATATATCCCAATCCCTTGTTTGGTATGTTAGTGGGATTATGTTGGGAATATTATTATCCCATGTTTGGTATGAGGTACTTAAGTAGGGAATATATTGCTAAATTACAAATTTACCCATTTTAATGAAGGATAGTAAAATAAGAGCAAACAATATTGGTGAAGTATATTTTAATGAAGGTAAATTCGTCTTTTAGCATAACTAGAAATAATCTCCCTCCTTAATACCTGCCCCCTCCCATGTCTTATTGGTGGGATAAGAGGGTTTTAATCCATTCCCTTCACATGGTAATTTAGATATCCCCTCAAACAAACATGGGATATCTACCCATGGGATATAATATCTCATTCCCACCCCGTAATCCCCCTAAACAAACACCCCCTGAGGGTATTATAGAAGGACATCCCAATGATTCTCATTTGCTCCAGGTGAAGGTCAAATGGTTAGAGTAAAAAAGAGAGGCAATATAAATAAGATTGATGCATAAAAGGATAATTTTGGTTCCAGAAATAGTTTTATGACTTTTATCTTATTTTTTACCTTACTTATCTAATCTTAGGCGGATATATGGAGTTGGTAGATGCAATCCTTAGGTGCGTATGCCTTTTAACATTGATGATAGTTATTAATTTGCAAACTTCTAAATTTTTGTCAATTTATTTTATCTGATTCTATTTTCCTCTACTGTTCTTATTAGTTTTTGTTTAGACTAGTGATAATACCTCCATACTCAAATGTGTTGTTTAAGTCTTTCTTATGTTGCAGATGTTATCAGTTACTAATAAAAAACAATAATATGATGGGTTGGAGATCGTAAAAAGGCGGACTGAACAACGTTTGTATAGTTGCAAGGAGTATCAACTTAAAAAAGATGTACGTAGTACTATAAACTATGCATCATCCTACCCTTTTAAGAGTGGGAAAGGTGGTTTATGAACAATAATTTACATGTGCATTGGGGCGTTGTTGTTGTTGTTAAAAAAAAATTATTTCTAACTTGCTTTTGCTATTAATCTTCACCTTTCAGCTACTTCGCTTTTATGCCTATTATGCAACAAATTATCCATGGCAAGAGCTTTGCCAATAAGAGCTTTGGGAGTAGGTTCTTGTTTTCATCATCTAAGTCGTTTTTTCTCATGGTTTGCAATAAAACTAAGGTTTTATAAACAAAATCTCTTTAGTTTAAGAATGAGCTGGCGAAGCACGTTGCTGCTGGTGGCGTTCAGAAGTAGGTCGTGGAAAGCAGGCAACCCTTTATATCTGAAGAAGGTGAATTTTGGTGGTTCGAAATTGTGAGTGCGGGTTTACCAATTGAATTGTTGGAACGAAATTGTTGTATGTATGCTTGAATTTGTTCGAAAATGAAGTACATTTATTTGCTTGAAATTGTTCGAAAATGTTGTGTATTTGGTTGAAATGGGTCGAAATTGTTGTGAATTTGTGTGAAATTGTTCGAATTTGAAGTACATTAATTAAATTGAAGTACATTAATTTGCTTGAAATTTTTGGTTGAAATTGTTCAAAAATGCAGTTTATGATGATTTGATATTGTTGGTAGTAGTTTATTTGGTTGTTATAAACACAAATTCGAAGTAATTTCTTGTAAAATCTGTGGTTTGGTTTATGTTTTTATGTATTGTTTTGTGCATTTAATTTAATAATATAAATAATTCGAAGTAATTCTGGGGTTGTTGTTGATAATTTGAGGGTTTATCTTCAGATTGTGTATTTTATTTAGAGTTTGGTTGGAATCTTATTTTGATATGGAGAAGGTTTCTGTTAGCATATTGATTTGTGAAATTGCAATATCTAGACTATTAGTTTTCCTTAAGCCATTACTTGGTGAGTAGTTCTCATAGAGTTTTAATCTATGGAGGCCAAAACAGCCACTAGATTGTGGATTTATTGAGATAGTTAGAGAGTGAGTATGCACTTGTGCTGGACAAGAAATATTCCACGTTGTCCAATCTGATATTCTTCCTCCATTGTCTTTGTTAAGTGATAAAAAAAGCAACTGCAACCTACTTGTCTCACTTATGAGTTGATAAAAATTTAATCCATTAAGCGGCGTGAATAAGATGTTTATGTAGCAAATATAGTATTGCTAACTACATGCTAAAGTCATATAACCCAATCAAAAGTAATAACCTAAATCTTTAATTAAAGTAGATAGGGAAGTAGGGTCGAATCCACAGAGAAACGGGTCTTTTTCTCTAATTAATAAGTGTAATCTAAACTATTAACAAAATGATAAATTTAATTTTATCCCTATTGTTTTTTGTTCTGAATAAGTTTAGAGTAGTTCATAATATTTTATTAAAATAATGCAAAGCAAATTAATTAAAAAGAATAGACCTTTAATCCATAATTTTTTTTAATAAAATTTTGATATTATCTAATATAAATTTCAATTATTTTTTATCACTTTATTTCGGTCCAGGTTAAATTTTTCCGCCTTTGGTCTTTCGATGGTTGTAACTTTATTTGAAATTTCTTTATTAATCATTTAATTGTGCATGTACTTACCTCCTTATCTTAACGTCTCTTTCAAAAATTTCGGACCAAAAAATTGTTTATTTTTTGATCTAGACCGAAAAATAAAACCTTCAAAAAACTTGAACTTAATCAGGGCCCTAATATGTAGGGTCGCCCTTGGGCCTCCAAAATCTCAGAAACGGGGCTGGTTATATATGATGCAAAACTAACGAAAAAAATAGCAACGTAAATCATTAGTTCACTCATGTGACACATAGCAAGCTTCAGATATGTAATTAATCTTGTAAAATTTTCCTAATTATTAGCCCTAAAACAGAAAGTATCAATTGTATAAGCTATTAAACCCTACAACGGTGATTCAGTGAATCCTCTTCAAACCCTTAAACTCTCCAATTTGTCTCTTTAAACCGTTAAACCCTCAACCCCTCCAATATGCTTCTTCAATGTTTCAAACACAAAATGTCCCAAACGATAACTAGGCAAAATTGGCCTGAACACCACAAATTATAGCGTGGGTGCACCCAGCACCACCAACTTTGACGAGTAGCCAAAACACCCGAAACTATTGGCCTTGGTGCAAATGATTGCATTGAACTAATAAATTTACAACAACAACAACTATATGTATATATATATATATGTACATAAGTATAAAATTTAGATATGAATTGAAAAAATTGTACTGATTGCAAAATAAGCTCACCAAAAAAATGAAGAGGAGACAGAAGCAGCAATGTCAGTGCCTGGGCGGCGCCGCCTTCGTTGAGGTTGGTCCTTTGGTAGACGATCAGCCGGTAGGTGGCTGACGTGGCACGGTGAAGAACAAGAAAAAGGAGGGAGCTGTCAAGTGAGGGTTCAGTCCAGTGTACCTCGTAGGAAAGTCTTATGACAGGAAACCTAGTTGATGGACCTAGCACCTAAGGTGTAGTAGCTGTGTAGGGTTGTTAATGAGCATGGCTCGCAAACTATTCAAACTCGGTTCGACATTTTCTAGCGCCGAGCATAGTAAAGTTCATGAAAAATTATATTTAAATTTTATATAATACTTGTGAAAAAACTCAAATTATATAGTCTAAAACCTATTTATACAATATATGCAATATCGTATTTTTAACTCAAGTTCAGCTTTAAGGTAAATTGAGCTAGAAAATTTAAGTTTGAAAAAGCTCGATATTTAGCTCGAGTTCAAGTCAAATTGTAATGAGCCGAGTTGAACAACCCCAAATTCAGTCTCGGTTCAGCTCATTAACACCCTTACCTAGGTGATCCCGAGTTATATGAACCTGTATGATTGCGCGAGTCATTGAACTTAGGTGTGGTAAATTAAGGAGTGTCGTGTTTCTATATGTTTACTTAGGTTAAGATTGATACCATCAAATATTAGTCTAAGAATTTAGTATGTTAAACTTGAACTAACAATTAGAAAGAATTGGTATTGAGATGTTGAAGTATATAATACTAGATATAATGAAATGGTGATCATAGGACATAATGAGTGGAGAGGGCTCCTAAATTATTCATGTTTAATTCGTAATTTTCATGAGCCAAAGATGTACTAAGATTTCTTGAAAGGCTCACAAATTGATTTGCTAGTTTTTTTTATAATTTCTTTTAAATATACAGTTTATTGATGGTTTGCTTACAAATTTGTAATCAATATTGCATTCTCTTACATTATTATCTACAAGATTCAATAAAGAGATTTTTTTTTTCAAAACTATATCCGAATGATGGACGCTCTCATATGAGGCTGGATGATTTAGTGAACAAATAAACATGACCTATAATGTAATGTCAAATCTGATTCATTGTCGTCGTCATAATTATATTATATCATATACAAATTTTATTTGATAAAGTTTGATTGTGTTTTAAAAAATCAAGGTTGACCTAGTTGGTAGGAGGATGTCTTTCCAGGCTTCCACTCATGTGACATATATTCGATTCTTTGCAAATTGTTAGGTTCTCTCAGGAGTAGCTACGAAACTCCGGTGAACGGCAACCATAACTATAACGGGCCTAAGGTAGTGAAATTCCTTGTCGGGTAAGTTCCGACCGCACAAAAGGCGTAACGTTCTGGGCATTGTCTCGGAGAGAGGCTCGGTAAGCTATTTGCTCTCAAGCACATTTCTTTGTACATTTTTATGTAAAATGTGCAAACATAAAATATATAAAAGATGTGAGAGGAAACATGTAATTCTAGGTGCTCATGGAGCACAATGGAGGCTTTGTCGATTCTTTCTCCTTGCAATGAATATCACTCGGTGACAATTTCCAAACTCAGATTGAGTTTTAAGTTGAGTTATGATCATATGAAAAACTCCCAGACTTTAGAATAAAAAAAAGTAAGATAAGTTGAAGAAAATTATGCTGAAGAGAACATACACATAGAAATCGAAAATTTGAGTTCAAAATTTTTAGAAACTCGACTTAAAACTCTGACTTAAGTGTAACGAGTGAGTTTGAGTAACCTTACATTTGGTACTTAAATCTCAAATTTAAGTGCAATGAGCGAATCTGAGTAACCCTAAATTTGCACTCGATTAGGGTTAGTTATAACCCATTTCGGCCCGTTTGATAAGAGGTCATAAATAGTGGGAATGATAATGCATTGTAGTATTAATTTGTTCTAGAAATCCAATATCATTACCCTATGGTAATGCTACTCCATCCCAAATTCTCAATATATCTATTTTCGTCCTAAAATCTCATTACTACTTGGGAATATGGTATTAGGTGTTAATGAAAATTTATAAAGAAAAATCTATATTTTGTGATAAAGTTTCATTCTTATCAAATTCCATTGTCATTACCACTATTTATGACGACTAACGAATTAAACCTTTTAGGGCCTTAGCTTTGTTGAACTTGAACACTCAGTCACTACCCGCAACAGCCCACAACAACTCAACAAGTCGATCAGTTTTGAACTTGGAAAGACAAAACAAGCAACTGACAAGACAGAAAGCAGCAAACTTTACTCTCCAACTGCTCACTGCAAGTTTTCCCTTCTCTTCGGCGCTTCTGCTTCCACTTCATTTTTCTCTGGTAAATCTACTCTTGAAATACACCATATGTAATATTTTAGTTGATATGCACATTTTATTTATAGTTTGCTGTAGAATTTTTAGTTGATTGCAACTATACTTGTTATTAGACAAATTTCTGCATGCGAGTTTATGCGAAAATCGTAATTTAGAAACGTCCTGACCAATTTGTTTTATTCAGATTAATTAGTTGTTGTATGTTCAACCAAAAATGTTGTATATAGTTACAAATTTTTTTTATATGAAAATCAGGTATCATTATCATATATTAGTTATACAATCAACTAAATTTGGTATATAGTTACAGCTCGTGAGTTAGTTAACTGAATTAGTAGTAGAAAGCATATCTAGCATGATGTCATTGCTTTTATATCTAGAGGAAATAAGTTGGAAAATGTGATACATTAATATCCAGAAGTTAAAACAAGCAATGTTAGAGACCATGATATGCAATTTTTATCAAGGATGAACTAGTTAGTTGAATTGTTAAATTAATATGTTAGTTAACATATTTAGAACTTAGTTGCTTGGTTCTATTAACATATTATGGTAATTGATTGTTTTTGGAGGAGTTGTGCATTTGTTAGTGCAATTTTGAACTCGTGGGATTGGAGTTATAAACTTTTGTGACCGGTTGTGTTCTTAGTGTTGATGTTGGTACTTGGTTGAGTTGTGTTTTTGTAATTCTTCTCATGTTGTTTAACTTGGAAAAAATACTTCTACCTAATTGATTTTACCAATAATATTCATTTGGTTAGGCAAGAATAAACTTTTTTCTTCATCTTTTCATTTGGTGGGTTGTATAACTTAAAGATAGTGAATGATACTGTGTTGTCTTTTCATTATAATCATCTAGTGTTAACATTAACATACCCCCATTGACAAAATTCTTAGTCTGTCCTTGTTTTCCTAGTACATGAGTTCTATATAAAGTCTGCACAATTTCTGAACATGCAGCAAGCCCATATTTGTTCAAGAATGTCGATTTCCCTTTACCACATCTCCGTCAAACTTCCAGGACTCAACAACAGAAAGGTCTGCCTTTATTAGGTTGCTCATTTTGGTAAAATGGTCTCTGTATCATGTTTGATTTACTATGAATCTCTCTCTTTTCCTTTACCGTGTTGTATTAAATGACAGATATGGAGAACATATGGGTCTAGGAGGGAAGTGACAACAGTATCCATGTCATCAGTTGTGAATCACATACCTGCAGCTCCTATACTCATTCCAGAAGGACCTTGGAAACAGGTGACTGGAAATTTGTGTTCCTTTTATCCATGTTTTTCACAATTGTTTTTCTGGTGCATATTTTTGTGTCTTCTTGTCTATTTTTTATTTCTCAAAAAAAAGGTGTTACGAATAACACCATTGAACTCTTTTATGTAGATTCCTGGGGGAGTTACAGCTGCAAAGGGGTTTAAGGCTACTGGTATATATGGAGGATTGAGGGCCCAAGGAGAGAAACCAGATCTTGCTCTTGTTACTTGTGATGTAGATGCTACATCTGCAGGTTGCTTTTTTTTCTTACCAGCCATCATGCTGTAATTCATGATAGTTTGTCGCTTCATGTATCTGAGTTCAGGACTTTCTTTTTGGAACTTGAATTTTTTCTCACAATGTGTGTATTATGTGTCTTGTGGAGAGATGAGTAGTAACAAACTCTCGCACTTTAGGTTAACTTCTTTTCTTTTTTCCATCTGATGTATTGAATTTTCAGCTGGACTTGCATGTTTACAATCTTGGTCAAAATTGCTGATTCACCACATTGGTTTTGTTAGCATAAAGAGAGTTAAAATCTGTGTTAATAAGTGTGCTACTGCTTTCTTGTAAGTTTACAACCTAGGTGTGTTGGTTGGAGAGCAATGATGTGATTGTTTTTCTTCAAGATTTTGTCTCGTGGAGCCGTATGAGATAGAGTGGCATACTTTGACTCTTTATGGACCTATGCTGCAAAATTTCTTCGTTTGATGTGCTGCGTGACTGACCCCGCTAGATCTTTTTGCATGGATTTATCGTTTCAATGCTTAGTTCTCGCTTTCTTCTGCTCTACAATTCTTCTATGGAGTTTCTGTTATCTCGGTGAAAAAGGCAACTAACAGTATGTTATTTTTGGCTTGATTCATAGTGTTGTAACATTGAATATCATCAAATCTGAGTGCTTGTAGGGCTATCTTGGTTAGAGGTAAACTATGTGTGATCATTGCCGAACTTAACGCCTACATTGCATTTGTGTGTAAAAGAGTGATTGAACAAACATTGAATAAGATAGTACCTGTAGGGTCACAAGCAGCAAAATTCTTATTCCATAAGGGTTTATTCGATCCAATCGTACAATTTAATCTTTTAAAAGGCGTTCTAAAGGATATTGTGATTTGATTGACAGACTATCATGAAGTTTAGACCGGTTGCATGATTCTGTTGATCTTTTTTTATCAGACAATCAAGAGGATATAGGAGATAAGAAGGAAAGAGGCCTAAAGCTTTAAGATCTGAATCTTGCCTCTTGGGTCGCATTTCTTGACTCTACTGCTGCTACTTAATATTTACTTTGTTATTTATCCTTCCAGGGGCATTTACTACCAATGTCGTTGCTGCAGCACCGGTTGTGTATTGCAAGAAAGCTTTAGAGAAACTGAGAACGGTATGCAACATATGTTTCAGGTGCTGTAGTCGACTCTGTTAATGTAGAATAGTTAACTAGTAAATGTGCTTTCCATGTGGTTCCAAGTTTCATCTGTTTTTGCACCTGAAGATTGGAGGTTATCTGGATTGAGTGCTACTGCCTCTGTTCCTAATTGTATGCTTCATGTGGGTTTGGTAAAGTTTTAGTATTTGGCAAAGTGGAGTTGGTGAAGAAGTGAAATGGTGGGACCACATGTTTATGTGAGAGTAAAGTGATGGGACCCATGAGCAAAAGAAGAAATAGTGCATTCTTTTGGGGACACCCCAAAATGGAAAATGTTACATATCTTAAGGAAAGGAGGGAGTAGTTTCTTTATGGTATTCAGGAAGAAAAAGCTTGTTTCATCTTAGAATTCCAATAGAGTAGTGTCTCTGTATTAAGCCCTCTTTTCTGCAACTGAATGTATCTTAATATAACTTCTTTCCCTTGTTAGGCACGTGCAGTGCTGATAAATGCTGGTCAAGCAAATGCAGCCACAGTAAGCTTGCTGTAGTTCTTTGTTCGATAATACATAAACGACTAGTTGACTCATCGAAGGCATTTGATACAAAAACTTGTAGCGATATACTTATTGCAGGGTGATGCTGGCTATCAAGATGTTTTAGACTGTGCTACTTCCTTGGCTGAGGTAGACGCTGTAGTCAAATGCAAAAAATGCTGTGAATCAAATTTATTCTTGTTGCATCTTCTGATGATATTTCTACTATTGCAGATGCTCCATTTGAGGCAAGAGGAAATACTCGTTGAATCAACAGGTGTGATTGGTCATAGAATAAAGAAGGTGGGAGAAAAAAGAAAACCGCTAGAGTTGTTTGTTTGCTTGTAACTATCTATACTTAAGTGTGTGTTAGTAAACTCATGGAAGCTCTATATCTTTGGCTGGACCACATTTCTAATGTTTCTTACGACAGATAATTAGTGTGATGATGTGAATATTAACCGTTACATTGATTTTTATTGCAGAAAGCTCTTCTTGAAGCACTGCCTAAGCTAGTTGGTTCGCTGTCATCTACAATTGAAGGGTATGTCTATAACCTCTGTTGATATGTTGACATTCTGATAAAAGTCCCAATCTTGTAGCATCTTATGCATTCACTTACATGTATCATTAGCTAGTGGTTCAATTTGCCTTATTCTTTTGGATTTTGTTCTGGAACTTACTAGAGGATTTATAGGGCAGATTCTGCAGCGGTGGCAATCACAACTACTGACCTTGTGAGCAAAAGTGTAGCCATTGAAACCAAGGCATGTAAAAACTGTATCTTATGTAGTGTAATGTTTATCCTTCACTTGTTCACATCTATAAATTGGCCTCTTTTTAAGTGTTAATTAAATAATAAAAACCCAGACCAGTTTTTGCTTCATACTTAACAGCATGTAGATTGTATTTTGCTGATTTGCTTACAATTAGAAACTTGTGCAGCTAAATCATCCATAATATTACTCTGGTATGTTTTCTATGAACATGTGATCCATGGCTGATCAATTGTTGCAACATATCACATTTTAACATCCACCTGGCAAGAATGTCGTGAATACCATAAAGCTGAACATATGGCCATAGCTTCCTTATAAGAAGAGGTGTATCTAATTGTGGAAATGCATGAGGAAATAGGGTATTTGCAAAAATTATATATTCAAGTTATTGAAAAATCACTCTCCTTTGATTCTTCATTTTTTCTCTCATACTCGTGTCTTTTCTTTGTTACTTCAACACCTTCATTTATCTAAGGTGTCATGTGCCAACTCGTGTCATGTTGGACTTGAGAACAAGACATGGCACTTGGATACTTCATTTCTATGTTGCTCAGACTCGGGTACCCATGTCCGACACGGGTATGTGTCCAAGTGTCCGACGGCTATTTTTTGGAATTTTTTCTATTTTTTAGCCCAAAACAAAGTGTCCAAGTGTCCCACCCATATCCGAGTGTCGAGGATCCGACACGGGTACTTGAGCTGAAATGAAGAGTCCGAGCAACATAGCTTCATTTCAGACCAAAAACTTGACATTTTTCTATGGAATGGCCCAGTTCTACTCCCGGACACCGAATCTGAGATTTTGAGTAGACACTTTATCCGAGTCTGAGTAACATAGCTCGTGTCAAATACTCAACATTCCAAGGGTATGGAACCCTTACCCAACCCTTGATTCATCTTCGCTCTTGAATATCTTGAACCACAAATCTGCAGGAAGAGATTGTGAAAAGTGTGAATACTATGTGATATGGGCTGACCAATGCACCTGATCATATTGTTAACAATATCTTAGCAAACAAAGTAACTTGTGCAACCAGTCTTTTAGAACTGGAAACATGTTTTATGATTTTCGTGTCCCCAGCAACATCCAATTTTAGGACAGTGTCAACATTTCCTAAATTTCGAACTCTAACCTGGTTGAGTAAGGCCCCACTCTCATCGCCTGTTCTTTTTTTAAATTACTTAGATTAACGATTATTACTTATTGAAATTGGCTTTTGTTGTTTGAAGCTGATATTTGCATATGAAAGTTAATTTCAACTGTTATCTACTCCTTTCGTTCCATATTTTAGTATCCCTTTCTTAGCATGTCTTAGAAAGAATATGTGTTCAAATGGCCTCCACTTACTTAGCAAGTATATTATGTGTAATACTTCTATAACTGTTTGGTTATCCTTTATGCAATTTGGTATTGCATAATTCACATAGTAGCATGTCTTAGATAATTTGAAGAATTATAGGGGTAGACAACATGTGTAAGTACATGTGTAAGTACTTAGGGGGCCACTGTACAGGTGTGTGGATGAAATTTGAGTTCTTTTCGACCCCTTTT
Source organism: Beta vulgaris subsp. vulgaris (assembly GCF_026745355.1). Taxonomy (NCBI): domain Eukaryota; kingdom Viridiplantae; phylum Streptophyta; class Magnoliopsida; order Caryophyllales; family Amaranthaceae; genus Beta; species Beta vulgaris. The sequence continues at coordinate 535,234 of NC_079208.1, forward strand.
CTTCCTTTAATTTCTCTTTTATTCTTCTGTTTGGATATCAAATCAAATGTTTAGTTGCATTCTAGTGACGATTCAGGGGATAGCACTAAAGCATTTTAGTGTTCCACCATGGCTCTCACTGGGCCCTTATAAAAAGCCAAGCTAGGAAAAAGTTGTCTCAACCTAGATATTTGTGCTAGTCAAGCTGCTCAAGGGCATGGCTTTTAGGGATCACAAAGAAGTTTGAATTGGCCTTGTGGGCTGAGGCATCTTTGATCACAATTGAATTTGTAAAGCCAATATTTGGTCTCTTGGGGCATGAACCACTTGCTGCCACATTATTAGGATCCTAAGGGGTGATCATGACTTACGGTTTTAGGTCATGACCATGTCAAACAAGGCCGTCAGCACTGCTTTCACAAATCACAAAACGAAGCACACAAGTGATGCAGAGATATGGGGGAAGAAGGTTTAGTAGATTTGTTGGTGCGGAAACTTTTTGTGAATAAGATAGATGGAAAAGGGAATCCTTTAGTTATGGAGTCGTATTTGTTCATTCAATCTCGTTTTTCTAATATGACTTATAGTACTTCCCCCTTTATGAAGTTATGCATATTTGTTGTCGACTCATTGTTGTTAAGAATTTTAATTAAGGCGAAAGAGAATTCTTCTGTTCTGAATTAGGCAAGGAGAGAAGAGGCCTTTTAGTGAGTTGAGCATTATTGTGCACTCCTAACTCCTAGGGATTATAGCTCGAGCTCTAATAAATGATATTTGCAAATAACTGCCCCAGATGGCTTTGACAGCTTAATATCAGAAGAAGGTATGGTTTCCGAAGAATCTAAGAGGAATTGTTGAAGAGTTTTGGAGTTTATCTTCATCACGGAAAAGGGTATGAGTTTGTGACTCATTGACTTGTAACTCGTTGCAGATAATATCACGGCGACACCCCTTTTTGGCATTTTGCTTTATCTTTTCTGCCACAAGAATAACTTCTTCTGGCAAAATTTTTCTGTCTGTTATTGGATCTTTCTTTTTCCCTTTTGATAGAGGAGAGATTGCATGCATCCATCATTTCTTATGAGGCTCTCATTCTCATCTAAAGGAAGATAACGGGTTTCAAATGTAGGCAGCCTACCTATACAATTTAGTCTGTTGTAATTGAAAATTGAAAACTGCCTGTTAGAGACGTTTTCATTGCTGCTTTGCTTATTGACTTAATGCCAACTTTATTCTTCTCCTGTCAATAAGAAGGCACATGGAATATTGGTTACTCCATTCATTAAAGCCCCAAATAAATAATTTCTCCTGTCTATGGTAAATTATACTTCCTGTTTCTGATTAAATTCAATAAATGGATATTAGGTTGGAGAGACTTGTATTCGAGTTGGAGGCATGGCTAAAGGTTCAGGGATGATCCACCCTAATATGGCAACAATGCTTGGGGTATGTGTGCTCTTAATGCTACTTTTTATTGTGTGTGGACCTGCGCTGATGGTACTTTATGACTTTTTAGGTTATTACGACTGATGCTGTGGTTGACAGTGATGTTTGGAGGAAGATTGTCCAGTTGGCTGTTAGTCGAAGTTTTAACCAAATTACGGTTAGTTATGACATTGTTTCAGTTTGTGGCTTTCACTTCTACACATAAGAAGAAAGATTGACAACTCCTTTATTAACTAATTGACTTTTCCTTGATATCTTTCATTCCCTCAAAGAGTGTAACAGAGAGGATGGCTTGGTACTTTTTGACTTCAGAAATATCCTCTCCTTCCACTAGTGACTTTGAATATGCACTTCCAACTAATTAGGTTCTGCTCTTCTGATCTGATTATGCTCATGCATTATAGTTTAATTGTCTACCCCCTAGGCCCTAACTGACAGTATGTAACATGTTTGAAAATCCACTACAAGAATTTATTGGGGAATAGTATTAGTAAAACTAGAAGTTAATTTCAGCTGACTGGATAAAGATACATGAACATGCTGTGTTACAGTTTTAGTGAAACCACACATTTCATGAGCGTTTTGAAGGCAAATTAGACGTTTATGAGTATGCTAAATATTCTCAGTTTATATATTACTTCTCTATTTTTCATCAGGACATTAGCTTTTGTGACCTATCTTTAATATGCTTTTTGCGGGACACTCCTTGTACATTCTTTCTTCTCAATTTCTATTGCCCCCTTCAATTCATTACACCCTCAGCATTCCTGACTCCTGAGGCCGAAGTTGATAATGTATTTCTTGTATATACAACCACCAATTTCCATGATATCTCCATGATTCTTCTTATATGTTATAATGTGCTTATTCATATATCATATATGTAAACTAGAAAAGGCCTTGCCCTTGTTTTACTTTTTCAACAGTACACCATCATCAATCTCTTTACAGAGAAAAAAGAGTGAAACCTTGCTCTTCTGTAATTCAGTTACTGAAAATTTATCAACTAAGAGAGTTCTTATAGCATGCTCTATGAGCTGTTAAGTTTTGAAAGTGATGAGTTAGGGGTAGAAACTCCTGAATGTAGAACTGAGATATGTTGAATCTGAAAATAAATGATATGGAAATTATTTGAATGGATACTGAAATTGAGCTACCAGACTAGTACTTTCTCAAAGTGTTGAGCTCAACTTCTCTCCCTACTCTCTCTCATACCAAGTTCATGCTGTTCATCTGTAAAGGAAAAAAAGGGGATCCTGAAACTCATGGATTGAGGGAAAGAAGAGGGGAAATTTTTTAGAGGGTATCATGGTCAAATCATTGACATCATTAGTTTTTGGGGAGTAGACAATGTTAATCGCTTGCCAAGGGACTTTCCAATGATCCTTGTGGGTTGGAGTGTGAGCTTGGCGGGTAGTAGAGGAAATTTATATGCATTACCTTTTTGTAACATATATTGAGTGGATGACTAGTGCTTTGCCCTTTTGGTGCTCATTAGACGAAATTTGAGAAACATGAATGAAAGAGTTGTATTTCAAACTTGCTGTGGAATTTTAGGCAATGCACTAAATGAGTTGCTATTCCTATGTTAGCTCTGCTTTTTCTTTTGGCCTTTTCACCTTATACTATTAAGGTTTAAATGGAATTTACCATGTATGCAACAAAAACTTCACCATATGTTGCCGTGTAATGAAACTCATCATGTACGTGTACGTCTAGATTACAGACGTTAAAGATGCGTACTGAAGTAGTGGCTTTTTTTATATTATCCTTGTCATCTATACTATGTGCTTTCAGGCATGTGAAAAATCGTATGAATTGCAGGTAGATGGGGATACTAGTACCAATGATACTGTCATTGCTTTGGCTAGTGGGCTTTCTGGTGCAGCAAGGATATCTAACTTGAATAGTCCTGAAGCATCAGAACTTCAATCATGCCTTGATGCTGTATGAGAACTTCCACCACTTTTTATTGGTTTGTGTAATAAACTTAAATTGGCCGTATTTTTGAATTATCCTTTTAACATGATTGCTGTTGCTCACCGGAACTTCAGTCAGAAATTTCGTTTGTTTTCTTTCCTCCTTACCCCCATTTCTTTCAACCATCTATAGAACTTGTTGTCTTCTCTTGGTAGACTATTTTAGCTGATAATTGTGGGTACACATGGAGTCTTGTGCTTGGAATTCGTTATCCTTATCCTTCGAAGTGCTGCAGCATGTCATCCTCTTTCAATGAGCAACCTGCTTTCTTTATCTTGGATTTTTCAACTTATCATTGAAAAATCTCCTTTTTTGTAGCTCTTCCATCAAGCATTTAAGAATAAACAATTCTTTTTTCTGAACATGTTTTTCTTTAATGAGAAAAAACTGGCAACATTGAGAAAGTCACTTTCTGGCTCTGAATGTTTAAAGTTATGTTTTGACTCTAAAACATATGATGTGAACATAATTGCTTTCTTAGGTAATGCAAGGTCTTGCAAAGTCAATTGCTTGGGATGGAGAAGGAGCGACCTGTCTAATTGAGGTCTGTACTTTACATAAACTGTACTTGTTTCAACGTTTAAATGAGATATACTTTTTGAAGTAGAAGATACTATCGATTTCTCATCTTCATGTATATTTCTTTCTTTTGTTTTTGTTTATTGGTTCAGTATATGTTTGAACTTTGTAATTTAAAGAAAGAATCTTGGCACTGCTAAGCCAATGAATATAGTTGAAAAAGGTCACAAAGAGCCATCATCTTCGAGACAGAGATCATCTCACAGTTGGAGAGCCACTTAACTGAAAACAGACTCTTCCAATTGAAACTTCTATTTGGTTCACCAATATAGGCCAAATGTCTGAGCTAATTTTATATACCTGCGTGAGGTATAACCCCCACCATGAGAGGAACTCTGTGATGTTCACTCGAGCAGAGTTCATACTTCATGTGCCATGTATCACTGATGAGTATTTAATTCCATATTTAGAATCAAATAACTATCCTATATAAGAGTTGGTGTTCGCAAGACGGCAAAACAAATTTAGTATGTCAGGCACTCAAGCTAGTAGTTTTCATGGAATATTATGAACAGGCTCTTACCTGCCAAGTGCCGCTAGCTATATGATTAGTTGTATTATTGTAAAGCCTTCTAATTCTTTGTTCAGGAGCATCTGCTCATGAACGTAAAGTTGAATTCATATGTTATGAAAGGTTTCTTATTCAAGATGGGGTACCGGATCTTTCGAAGCTACTACACTACCAAAACTGGCTAGATAGCTCATGCAATCGACATAAAATGCGTTCCCCCTACTGTACCGAGTGAAGGGTCATTATCAGTTTATCCTAGGAAACCCCCCACCCCTTTACAGAAGTCCCATCGGCAGTTTTGATACTGGTGATTCTGATCCACAAGGAGCTCCAAATTGTAGTTACTGCAATTAATGTTTCTGTACCTGATACGCGAAAGCTGTCCATCCTTATCTTCTTTAAGAGCCGTTATCTAAGCAGCTATCTTCTTTTCAGTTTCTCATGGAACTTATGACTTTCTCGATCCTCATTTTGGTGACTGGATGTAGAATGTAGCTGAACTGTAAAGGCCTTAACCTTAGAATTATCATTGTTCATCTTTAGAACAGATTCATCAGACTTGGTACAAGAGTTATAGATGCTTGGGAACTGCTGACCACATCCAATTGTATACCTTGCCAAGTTGCCATCCTTATATCGAGCTTCCTTAAATTTTCAGAGGACATACTTGCGAATATTTTCCTTTTGAGAAATCTGAATGAGATAAAGTGGGATCCTCATTATCAGCTGGCTTAAGACTCCGCTTTTCTCTGTTAATTTGAACATGTTCATTTCGCAAGTGCTGAAAGCTGTAAGTGAAACATCTGTCTCACCGTTTCTACTTTGTTCTAGTTTAACCAAAGTCCTCATGAGGGACTGGACAGGTGCTTCTCAAGTACCTCACATGCCCCCTTGGGAACCACACTCATGTGTGTTCCCAACTGTAAGCTTTTATGCATGTAGATTCCCCTAAAACCTGTAGTAACTGAGGCTGCTCCCATGTCATCCCAAATTTTGTATGTCATATTCTGATTGTTTTGGCACTGTTGCATAAAGTGGAGTAGAGAACGTGTAAGAGAGGGATGGTCTATATAAGGTTCACCAATACATCACGATCTTTAGAACCCTGTGATGTGAAGTGCAATGATAATATATTTTTAGTTAAAATACGGTAGTTTACCCTCATATAATTGATCTCTCATCCGAAAAACAAATATTAGCAGTGTCTACTACTCAGCTGCTGTGAAAGTCTTATACACCTTACTAAAATTTCTTCCCACCAGGCATCAGTCCCTCCCCTCCCTCAAGACGTTGTCCGAAGGTCCTTGTGTGCAGTGGACACTAATCTGCCTTTTGACCTCATTATACTCTAATGTCAGAGAACAAAACTTTATTGATAAGAAAATTCTGGTTGCAGGTATCTGTGACGGGTACCAGTGAGGAAGCTGAAGCTGCAAAAATTGCACGCTCTGTAGCATCATCTTCTCTTGTCAAGGTACCATGATTGCTTACTAAATACTTCCTCTGTTTCAAAATACTTGCAACCATCTGGCTTTTACACTTGCCAATGCACATCTTTAACCATCAATAGCTCTAATTGTCAATTAGTAAAAATTATAAAAATTGGTATTTGAAAATGCACATTAAGACTAATCCAACATCATCTTAGTTAATAGCATTTTTATCTTATATATACTATGAAAAAGTTATAGTCAAAGTTAATAGATGAATAGTGCAAAAGTCAAACAATTGCAAGTATTAAGAAACGGAAGAAGTATATGTTTTTGTTTCATCAAGCTTCACCTTACCTTGGTTGTTATATTTGTACTTTAAGGCTGCTGTGTATGGTCGAGATCCGAACTGGGGACGTATTGCTTGTGCTGCTGGCTATGCAACTATCCCTTTCAATTTAAACAAACTCCAAATATCACTTGGAGACATTGTGCTTATGAATAATGGTCAACCACTTCCATTTGATCGGTATACCCATATTTCTTTCTGAAGCATTACGGTGAAAGTAGCTGAAAAAATAAGTATTGTCATGTTTCAGGCTTTGATTTTAGTGAAATATGTTATGCCTTACATGTATAGCTGCTATTAATTAACCGAAAAATTGCTACTTCCACCCGCTTTTAGGTTTTTTAGCAAAATGTTGAACATGTAAGCTAACATCACTGAGGTTTACAAATATAAGGCGTTCTAGCTCAGGTAAGGGTTAAGATGAAGGTCCAAAATGTTGTATTTGTCCAAAATGAGTGAATGTAATAGTTTAACACCTAGTTAAATGAATAGGCTTAAAAACAATTTTAATGATTCCAGGATTCAAGTCACCAACAATTCTATATAATCTAATCTGATGCCTTTTCTTCTTCCCTCTTTCTAACGAATTCAAATCTTTTGTCCCACAGTTTGTGTACCACTTGTGTGCCATTAATTTCTATTGATTGATAAAAAAAGTGCTTTTAATTTTAATTATAAAGTGGTGGGCCATAGTAATAATAACAACCAATAAGAAATAGCGGCACACAAGTGGTACATCAAAAGGGAGAGAAAATATTTTGATTCCTTTCTAACACCTTCACATCTAATTCTTCAGGGCGGCTGCCAGTAAGTACTTGCGAAAAACTGGGGAGGAACATGGTACTGTTGAAATGCACATCTCAGTGGGTAAGCTAATTTCTATTGGTAGTGTAGATCCTCTATTTTGTTTGACAATTTCTCTTATATTTCGTTGAGATTGAATTGGAAGAAGGGGGAAGAAAATGCCATAGCTATTGAGCTCAAAGGGTAAACCTCTTGATCTTGGCACTGGCTCTTGCCGACTCATATACTTTGCATCAAAACCTCGTCTGTTTGAACATTGTTGGATGGGCTTGATGTCTAATGTGGTAATATGTGGAATTGTGGTAAACGAAAACTTTCCTGTATGTCCCTTGTCAAATTATTGTAGTTAAAAAGAATATGACAGAATTGTACAATGTAATACAAAGAATCACACATGTTGTTCGGCTTATGACCATGTTCCTACTTTTGTAATGTCGTTACAGGAGATGGGCCTGGAGAAGGGAAGGCATGGGGCTGTGACCTGAGCTATGATTATGTCAAGATAAACGCAGAGTATACCACATAAAAGAATTGAAGTGCAAGTTCTGCCCCTTACTAGTTACTGCTGGCTGTTCGCTATACGCCCTACGTCCTAAGAGTATCTGAAAAGAAGATCCTCTCTTATCTATGTTGTGTTCAGCTGATCGTATGCAGTATGCACATTCTTTTCCTCATTGATAATATCAAGGGAAACTATCATCTAAGTACCATTTCTGCATGTAGGATCATTCTGGTTAGAATAAGTTATTATTTGATTGTTTATCACCTTACTTTATTGTTCTTTTGGTTGTTGCATCTGATACGAGTTCGTGTATCACATATTCATTTGAAGCTAAGTCGAATGCTTAGAATGGAAGCTCTTGAGCCTTTTATCATTCTGGCTTTGATAGTTTGATGTAGACTGTTGAATCGCAAAGTTGATTCTCCAAAATGGAAAAAGTTGTGTGCTGTGGTTGGTTTACTCACCTCAAATACAACATTTTAAAGTAATAATCACAAAAATAATATTGAACAAGTCAATTACTACGTACTTCTTTAGGAGCAAGTATGATCAGTTTATCATTGTGATACATGAAATGTGTATCTCTTCACGGGGTTTTCGGGGAAACTCTTGGTGATAATGTGGCGGAGTCGACTCCATCAAACTAGGGGCACAGTAATAATTTCATGCGTTGGAGAGTAAGTTGGTATCAAGTCCCAACTTTACTCTATATGGGTACCAATTTACAGTTTTGGTACCAAATTGACTCTATTTGGCATCATATTGTGGTAGTTTCATATATCAATATATTGGTTGTTGGTACCACTTGAGTTTATTTGGTACGTCTTTCAAAACTTGATACTAATTTAACTCTACTTGGTATCAAATTGTAATTCGGTATAAATTTAAAAATTTAGTACCACAACAACTATTGATATCAACTTAAATGTTGATTGTGTGAAATTACCAGCATACCTTTGGTGGAGTTTTCAAAGTGTTTTTGAGTGATGGTGTTATGCTAATCTCCACGGCGACTCGTTTCCACCAAATATTGTTTTCAAGGATCTTCTCTACTTTTTTTTTTTTTTTTGACATCAGAGAAACTTGCATTAATAAAACCGAATTACAACCTAGGGAGCATACTAACCAAACATAAGAAAATCATCATGAACAAGATTAGTTACTAAAACAGGGGGGAAGGGGGCATAACATTTCTTCCTACAAGGATAGCAGACGTCCTCAGTAAAGCAGGATGAATTTCTCTTGGATCCAATGCGCACCCTGCAAAACAAAGGATTAGAAAAAGAGGGACTTCGACGCTTTATTATGTTGTCTGCTGATTTGGAGTGCAAACGAGAGGAGATTTTCATCTTGCTGGTAGACTGATTGTTGACTCGTGAAGTAGACTTTGCTGGCGAGCAAAAGGAGGTGCTTGGAGGTACTAACAAAGAGACGCAAAACAACTTTTGGGAATCCATACTTGTAGCCGCAACATCGAGACCGAAAATTGGAGTTTGTTTACACTGCTCATACCCTTCCACAGGGGAGTGTCTCATCTCCATGGGTGTATGGTAATCTATAGTCGTGCCGCAATCTATCCTTTGTGATGGATTTAAAGTTCGGATGCTGATCATTTGGTTTTGGGAAGAACAATGGTAATGCAAGGTTCTCCCCGCTGACATCACCCTGTACATTGAGGGGGTAATATGCAAATAGGTATCCTGCACTTTCCGATTTGAAAATCGGAATTGGGACCCTTTAGATTTCGTTTTTTCCCAGAAGTAGACTCCAGGACTGAAGTAGAAACTTTAATGTCATGATATGTTCCAACGACATTCATGGTCACCTTCTCTAAGAAGGTTTGATTCTTTTTCACTTTGATAGTGGTGGTACCCTGGTAGGATTTCCTTTCTCCTACGTTTCTCCTTTTCTCCTCCTTCCCAAGGAGTGAAGATTTACTCATCCTCACCGACTATTTGAGCAGTAATATCAACAAAATTTGAAGACAATCCTAACACTGACGATACTTCATTTAATTTTTGTTGAAATTCTTCATTATTTGGGTGGAATTTAAGAGTTTGGATAAGATCTATTGACGCTATGTCGGGTTGGCTAAGTTCTAAAGTTGCAACAGCTCGCCTAAAATAAGCTTTGGCATTGGTAGCGTCATACATTAAAACAAGAAGACTAACTCACTCGCAACTCACCCACTTTCTGAAAATCCTTTTCCTTGATAAAACACGCAGCTAAATTCAGATTGAAAGATAAAGCTAGGCTTAAAAACACACACTTTTCCTCCTCATTATTAACGTCCGCAAAAAACAAGAACTTGATGGCTTGAATATAGTGTGCAATGGCTGACTTTATGTCATTGTTTCTGTAAAAGGTATTACCCTCAACTTTCAACTTCGAGCATACTCGAAGATACCAAAAGGATTAATAAGAAAATCAAGCCTTTGGACCCAATTAGTTGAAGAACAATCAAGCTCTCGTCAAAGTGATAAAGGCACAGTTCCCCCTTTCACTCATCCATAATGTTCATGATTTCTAAGATAATGAGATAACTCTAAAGACTAAAACAATAAAACCACTAGTAGATAAAGAGGCACCAACTCCTCTGTAATCAGCTTAAATTAGTTTGTGAAAACTACGGCTAGTAGAATTGAAGCAATGAAAATAGTAAAGCTTAAGTGATAACCTCAAAGTCGTAGTTGACAGATCTGTAGCAGAAGAACATGGTTACTAACATAAGGTGGTGAGTCGCCGGCACCCAGAAAAGAGAAGCCAATGTTTTTCGTTGTTGTGGCGGGCGACTTCGAGTGGCTGCCTTCTTCGCGACTCCGGAAAACAACCTTTTATGACACCAATCGTCTGGCTACTGTGGGCGAAAGGAGGCTGGGCTCGCCGGCGACCTTTGTAGAGCCGGAGACGCCCAGACCGTCGACGAGCCAGCAGGGGGAGGGCGGATAACGCGGCGGAAGCGATGAGAATTGTTCGCTAGGGTTTCGCTCAGTTTTTTAGGATACTCTCTACTGAGACACATAATTTATGTCACTAATTTCTTATTCTTCTTGTATTGAAAACATTTAATTAAGTTTTAATTTAAAAGTAGGCGGTCTCTTACAAGACAAATTCTTCCAGTTTTTGGTTTTTAATTTAAAAAAAAACTGAAAACTGAAGACAAAAAACGATAACAAACGGGACCTAAGTTTTATCTCCCACCGTTTACTTGGTAAAACTTATGGACTTGGGAGTATTATTATTCCTTTGAGGTAGCAGCTAGGTAGCGTAAGTCCTCCATTATTGCCGGTTGTTTGAGCCTTGACTCGTACTATTTTATTTATACGTCAACATCTTCCATCCAAAATGAGAGCAACCAACAATGTACTTATATTCCTTCATTCGTTGATTATTTAAGCCAACACAAAATAACTACACAACTGAATATTCATATACAAACACTGAAACAAATCTCACAGTTGTGCCTAGCTAAAACTCTGCGGGACTTTATAACTTCAGGTACATATATTTACGTTCATTAAAATCATTATTAGTTCATGTATTCTGATTTATTTGTTCATCTTGGTTATGCATCTCTATATATTGATTATTAATGATTAATTGAATCTTCTTCTTCATGCATGTTGAAGAAACTATACGTACTGAAATTTGTTAATTATATTTCATCCAAGCAAGAGCTCTGTTCAGAAGAAATCAATTATATTTCATCTTGAGAAAACATAATCTAGAGTAATTAATTCTATTTGTTAACTTTCTCCGATATATACTAGCTTTGTTTTTTTAGAGGAAGTAGATCATATAATAATATATTGTTGGATTCATATTATTTTTATGTCGATTGTCGACTAAGCAATATTTGATCACTTGACAAGACTCTTGCCTTAGATCTTAAAGGTCCTAAAGGTCTTGACTTTAAATCTTACCAAGTGTGGTGTTTGGCTATAGCTAATATACACTGGACCACACATACTAAACAACTCCAATCCGAGTCATTCAAGAATGGGAGAGTAAGCAAGTATGTTAATTGTTGATGTCAGGAAACAGGGTGTTGTAGTCTGATTTAATGCGGAACAAAATCAATGGAATAATAAAGGTGAGAAAACAATAAAGAAAGAACACAATGATTTACGTAGTTCAGTCAAATTTGACCTACGTCTACAGATGGAAGATTAGAGCTTCTTCACTATAATGGAGAAAAATCAGAGAGAATAATACAAGGATTCCTAAATTTACTAGAGGCTAAAAGTGTTTCTAAAGTTGTATGTTAAATAATGAACACCAGGAAGCTCTTTTATAACATAAGGAACTCCATACAAACCCTAAAAAATAAATCAGAAAATCGAAATAAGTCAAAACGCGTAGCCGCTAAGCCGCCCGATCGAGTCGGGCAACATCCCCCGATCGGGCGGTAAACTTCTCCAAACTGCTACCGTCTTGGTTCCGATCGGACGCCGTCCTCCCGGTCGTAGTTTGCGACGGACGCCCAATCGGATCGGGCGGGCTGCAAAACCAATTTCTGACGATTTTCAAGTCACAAAACATTAACAGTTGACGTACAGAGTATTAATATTTTTATTTATTAAAGAAACCAGTGATCAAAACCGACCTTAAAATCTGAAACGACAACTATTTGGAATAGGACTATTTCGTATTTATTTCACAAGATGTCCATATTCGAGAATGTAAGCACTAAAGATCTGAAACAGGTTGCTTAATTTACGACTATATCGAAAAAGAAATCAGTAGTTATCTCCGAATTCTTGCGTTCTAAAGTATATATTCATTATCAGCATTTAAGTATTGAAAAAGACAGTTTATAAATTAGTGTCAATTTATTTCCTCCATAAGATATGAAAATGACAAAATGTAAAAGCACTAATGATCTGAAACAGGTTGCTTTAAGACTATATCTAAGAAAAAGAAATCAATAATTTAATAGTTATATTTGAATTCTTACTATTTAAAGTACTATATATTCTTTATCATGTATTGAAAAAGTCAGTTTATTATTGACGTATTTTAGTTGTATTTTATCTACGCGTATACGTCAAGAGCCGGTAGAGCCCTATCTTTCACCAATGATAATTTGTATTCTTAATGGTTCCTGGTATACAATAATACAACTAATTTACATGCTAGCATATGCTATATTACCTGATCTATTGAAACTTTCAAGATTTACATCTAATTTAACATATAAAAGAAAAAGGAAGATAAAGTCAAAGTAAATTCATTTATAGTAACAAAAATTATTAAAAGAGACGGTCTAATTTTAATATAAAAGTAGACCTAGTTATTAAATAAATTAAATTAGTCACTGGAAAAAATTATCTGAATTACTATTAGGCTAATTCTCTTTTTGTCTTTTTTTTTGGGCTTACTATTGCCTAATATTAATTTAAAAGTAGCCGATCTCTTACAAGAGAAACTCTTGTCGTAATTTTCAATATTCCCATTTTACTCTTTTTTAGGTTTTTAGTATTTTGTAGTATTTTAAACTATTCTCGTAATACCTTTGCTTTGAGTGTTTTTTGTTTAGAATCTAATCATATGTTTTATCAACTTATATTATTAGTGTGTGGGATTAGAATAGAATATGTTTGATCAACTTATTAATATATACTATAGAGTATAATAAATCAACTAATTATGTGGATTAAAAGGAAAATTCAAATCATTAATAAAAACTCTTGATTACTAATGTGAATACGTGATAAGAATATTTAGATATGAGTTTAATGGATTATGTGACTTGTGTTTTTACGACCTAATGTAGGTACATAGATAGACATGTAAATATTGAGATAATGAAAAAATTACCACAATCTTAACTTACTTATAGGATAAGATTTAATACCCAAATAGTACGTACCTAAATCACATCGTATATACTTTAAATACTTCCCCTAAAAAAACCCTATTTTTCCAATTTGATTTTTGAAAATTCCGGGTTAATAATAAAATTTGTTCCAAATAATTAGAAATAGGGATTCACTTGAATGTCTTCACATTTTTATTTAGTAGTTAAGAAGAATTAAATTATATGTAGTGAACGTTAGCCAATGCAAATTTTCTAAAGTACTTGAGCCAAAGAAAATTATCGACGAAATGATCATTTTAATTAGTGAAGAAATTAAAACTATGCCAATATTGTATTGGGATATAGAACACTCATCCCTTCTCGTTGGTTATATTTTACAGATTCGCTCTTCGAGTCGATTAGTTCTGGAGAGAGTCTTGGCCGGTCCTTTGGAGGCTTGGAGCTTCCTTAGATACGTTTATGTTCTTATAATGTTTTTTAAACTAGTATTTGGGTCCGGACGTTACTTCGGGTTTTGTATTGTGTTTTCGAACTTGATATGCATTTTTTTCATTTTCACTAAAATATATTAAGGAAAATTCAACATTTAAAAGATACAAATATAATAATGTGGACACTTAAAGCATGATTAAAAGTTGGACATTTTTGGACTTTCTCCGGGCATGGTCATATTTTCTCCCGAAACATTCCTAGGAAAGTCGACGCGACTTGTGATGTTGCGCGGGTGCTTGGCACCATTTTTGTTGCCTCGAAAAGCATCTGAACACCCCATTTGTTCATTTCTCGTGAAACCCAAAATTGTCTCGAAATGAACGTAAAGACATCCATATATTCGTTCCAAGCCACATGACTCATTTCCAAAGACCTCCCATGTCCCTAGGAGGCATCATGTGGCATTCGGAGCTCGGGCCCCAATAAAATCCGAAGCGTGTATTATAACCTTCAATTTTGGCCGTTTTTGGGACATTTTTTACTTTTCCAAACCTGGTCATATTTTCTCTCTAAAAATTCCTAGGAAAGTCAACATGACTTGTGATGTTGCACGGGTGCTTGGCACCATTTGTGTTACCTCGAAAAACATCTGAACACCCCATTTGTTCATTTCTCGTGAAACCCAAAATTGTTTCGAAATGAACGTAAAGGCATCTATATATTCGTTCCAAGCCACATGACTCCTTCCCAATGAACTCCTATGTCCCTAGGAGGCATTATCCCGTGGCGTTCAGAGCTTGGGCCTCGGAAAAGTCCGAAAGCGTGTATTATAACCTTCAATTTTGGCTGTTTCTTGAACATTTTTGGACTTCTCCGAGCCTGGTCATATTTTCTCGCAAAACGTTCTCAGGAAGGCGGACATAACTTGTAACGTTGCGCGGGTGCTTGGCACACCATTTGTGTTGCCTCAAAAAGCCACTAAACACCCCATTTGTTCATTTCTCGTGAAACATAAAATTGCCTCGAAATGAATGTAAAGACATCCATATATTCGTTCCAAGCCACATGACTCATTTCCCATGACCTCCTGTGGCCCTAGGAGGCATCCCGCGGTGTTTGAAACTCGGGCCCTAAGAAAGTCCGAAAGCGTGTATTATAACCTTCATTTTGGCTGTTTTTGGGGCATTTTTTTTACTTCTCCGGGACTGGTCATATTTTCTCCCAAAATGTTCCTAGGAAGGCTAACGTGACTTGTAACATTGTGTGGGTGCTTGGCACCATTTGCGTTGCCTTGAAAAACCTATAAACACCCCATTTGTTCATTTCTCGTGAAATTAAAAACTGCATCGAAATGAACATAAAAGCATCCACATATTTGTTCCAAGCCACATGACTCCTTTCCATAAACTCCCATGCCCGTAGGAGGCATCCCATGGCTTTTGGAGCTCGAGCGTCAAGAAAATTCGAAAGCGTGTATTATAACCTTCGATTTTGGCTGTTTTTGGAACATTTTTGGATTTCTCTGGACTTGGTCATATGTTCTCCCAAAACATTACTCGGAGTGCCGACGTGACTAGTAATATTGCGTGGGTGCTTCGTACAATTTGCGTTGCCTCGAAAAGCCTCTGAACACCCCATTTGTTCATTTCTCGTGAAACCCAAGTTTGCCTCGAAATGAACGTAAATGCATCAACATATTTGCTCCAAGCCACATAACTCCTTTCTAATTACCTCCCATGTCCCTAGGAGGCATACCGTGGCGTCCGTAGCTCGGGCCCTGGGAAACTCCGAAAGTGTGTGTTATAACCTTCAATTTTGGCTGTTTTTGGGACATTTTTGGATTTCTCCGAGCCTGGTCATATTTTCCTCCGAAACGTACTTAGGAAGGCCGACATGACTTGTAACGTTGCGCGGGTGCTTGGCACCATTTGTGTTGCCTCGAAAAGCCTTTAAACACCCCATTTGTTCATTTCCCGTGAAACCTAAAACTGTACTGCCTCAAAATGAACGTAAAGGGATCAACATATTCGTTTCAAGCCACATGATTCCTTTCTAATGACCTCTCATTCCCCTAGAAGTCATCCCGTACCATTCGGAGATCGGTCCCCGGGAAAGTCCGAAAGCGTGTATTATAACCTTTATTTTTGGATGTTTTTGAGACATTTTTTTGACTTCTCTGGACCTGGTCATATTTTCTCCCGAAACAATTCTAGGAGCGCCGACGTGACTTGTAACGTTTCGCGATTGCTTGGCACAATTTGCATTGCCTCGAAAAGCCTTTGAACACCCCATTTGTTCATTTCTCGTGAAACCCAAAATTGCCTCAAAATGAACGTAAAGGCATCCCACATATTCATTCCAAGCCACATGACTCATTTCCAATGACTTCCCATGTCCCTAGGAGGCAGCCCATGGCGTCCGTAGCTCGGGCCTGGGAAAAGTCTGAAAGCGTGTATTATAACCTTCAATTTTGGCTGTTTTTGGGACATGTTTGGACTTCTTCAGGCATGGCCATATTTTCTCTTGAAAAGTTCCTGGGAAAGCTGACGTGAGTTGTAACGCTGCATGGGTGCTTGACACCATTTGTGTTGCATCGAAAAGCCTCTAAACACCACATTTGTTCATTTCTCGTGAAATCCAAAATTGTCTCGAAATGAACATAAAGGCATCCACATATTTGTTCCAAGCCACATGACTCTTTCCAATGACCTCCTAGATCCTTAGGAGGCATCTCGTGGCGTTTGGAGCTCTGGCCCCGGGAAAGTCCGAAAGCGTGTATTATAACCTTCAATATTAACTGTTTTTGGGACATTTTTGGAATTCTCCGGGCATGTTCATATTTTCTTGAAACGTTCCTAGGAAATCCGACGTGACTTGTAACGTTGTGCGGGTATTTCGCACCATTTGCATTGCCTCGAAAAAGCCTTTGAACACCGCATTTGTTCATTTCTAGTGAAACCCAAAATTGCTTCAAAATGAACGTAAATGCATCCATATATTCATTCCAAGCAATTTGACTCTTTTCCAATGACATCCCATGTCCATAGAAGGCACCCCGTCCCGTCCGGATCTCGGGCCACGGGAAAGTACAAAAGCGTGTATTATAACCTTCAATTTTGGCTTTTTTCGGGACATTTTTGGACTCTTTGAGGCCTGGTCATATTTTCTCCCGAAACATTCCTGGGAAAGCTGATGTGACTTGTGTAACATTGTGTGGGTGTTTGGCACATTTGTGTTGCCTCGAAAAAGTTTTTGAACACCCGATTTGTTCGTTTCTCGTGAAATCCAAAATTTAGGATTAAATAACTATTGTCGCATAGAAACATGTTATAGTTTTGTTTATTACCGACAAAAGATCTATATAATAGGGCATAGACTATAGAGTTAGCTAAGAGATTTTTAGTTGGAAATATATCATTTTGTGACTGAAGATGATTGAGGCAGGAAAGTCGCTGGTCTTTCAAAGAAATTTTGTCCTCTTGTGTTTCAGAAATGAGAAATATATTTTTCATGAGAGTTTCCATGCTAAATAGATTTTTAGAATTTTTTTAATTTTTATTCATTTGCACATCCTTACTTCCACTTCTGTAGTTCTGTAAGTGATCAGGTTTTCGTTTTTCATAATGCAAAGCGATGGCCTACGAGTTTATTTTTACCAAGAAGGTTAATTCTCTGGTGGCTTCTTATTATATTATATCTTTTCCTAAATAGTAATTTAAATTTTTATTGTGGATACTTAAAGCATGATTAAAAGTTGGTTAAGATGGTAATTGTGTCATGTTATAATAGCAAGAGGTCACAGGTTCAAATCTTGTTGGAAGCTAATTTTACTTTTGTTAATCGACATGACTTATGTACACATTGGACAATTCTAGTGGAGTAACAGAGGTGACACGTGGCATGTATACATTGTCACACATGCCTTTTAATATATTTGTATAAATTATAATCTTTATTACTATACTGGTCAATGGACTCAATTGCTAAACATTGACTTATATATACTAGTATCTTTTGCACACATTGCGTGCGTATATCGCGTGTAAGTGATTTTGTGTAAATTGTAAAAAGAATTACCTTCATACAAAAGTACATTTGTAGACGTATAAATCTGTCAACTTAATATAAATTTATAATATAAATAAATTTATTTTATAAGATATTGATAGTCAAAATTTTCAAAATTTGACCAAAGAGTCAAAGAAAGAATAAGAAAGAAGATGGGATAGTTTTACGGTGACTTCATATTGTATCATACTCTCGAGTTCATTCATCATACTTCCGAGTGTATAATATGCATGGTATATCAAAACTAATTTTTATTCATTTGCTCAGCTGTAATTCTCCATTTTAGTACATTTTGCTCATTTGGATGGTTTCAAATGAACTATGAGCAAAAAACTTACATTGACTGTACCGTGCTCAGGATACACCCGTGTGTATGACAAAATTTATAGAAAATCTCATCAAAGTATATTATTTCAAGGATTATAAACTAATCCAACTCATTAGTTAACTAATATCGTAAAGCTAAACTGAAATTTTGTTGAAAGAAAGAAACACAATAGAGATTGACCTTAGAGAATAAGGGAGAAAAATTGTTAACAACTTTTATACTAATCTTCTTTTCTCGCGGATTATTTGTTCAAACCTTTGGTGAGTAGCACAATATAGGTTATTTCCGTTCAACTATAGAGTTAGTTACAACAGTGATGATTCATAAATTTTGTAATAAAAATCAATTTAATATGCGCGCATGTGCAACATTTGTAACTCCACATAATAAAACACTAGTAAAATTAGCAAACATCACTTTTCTTAATCGACGTGATATAATTCATACTTCCTAGAAATTTGAAGGAAGAAAAATCTTTAGGTTGTCAATCTATATTCTCGTTTTCTTTAAGTTGTTTAGAATGTTTGGGTAATTTTTAGGGTTGATTTGTTTTCGATGAGTAATATGTTGGTTATTCGATGCAGGAAATAGGCGTTGGTGGTGGATGATTCCCGATGGATAGAGCACAAGGAAAGTGTTGCTCCCATTGCCACACAAGGCAACATAATTGTTCAGGTAGGTTCCTTTCCAACTTCTTACTGCTGCCTTCGTCATTAGATTATTGTAGATGTAGGCTACATTTAATTGTACTGTAATTCACTTTTATGGAATTTTATATATAGAAAAGAATCATTGTCGATAAAGCGGATAAATTATTCAATAGAAATAGACATTAATATTTAACGTCAAGTGGAATACAACACAGCAAAATATTGTTTATCTCTACCCTGATGTCTAATAAGCAATCTACCCACTGAATAAAATGTATCAATCTTCTTTATATATACCTACTACGAAGTGTAAAACTATCTTTTGTAAATTTAGAACCTTACATAGTTTCTAGATGAGTGCATGTGGAATTTCTTTTACATAACCTGTTTAGGGTACAATTAACGACTATATGAAAAAAAAACTATTACTAAGAGGAAATCACATATTATGTTTAAGTAATTAACTGAAGTAAAATAGAGAAATTCCTATTAATTAATCAACTTATATGAATAGTTTTGTTATTATTTAGGACTCGTTCATTATTATTTTCAGTTTTCAGTTTTTTTGAAAACCAAAAACCATAATATGAGAACCAGAAAAAGTTCGTAGTTTTCAGTTTTTAGTTGTCAAGTTTAAGTTTATAATACTACTTATATTATATGATTCTAATATCATAAAAACCAAAAACTGGAAACTGAAAGTGATACCGAACATGCCCTTAATGTTTAACTTTTAATTTTTCATACTCAACCCTTAGAACTTCAAATGTCATTTTCTTTACTAAAAACAAATATAAGCAGGAGGGAAAACAAGTGTGGTAGCTGAGATTCATAGCATGTGTGAAAGAGTGTGTCATAAGCGACCATCAATCTACAAAGTTCCCGAACATCTCCGAAAACTCAATGAAAATGCATACACACCTTGGCATGTCTCAGTTGGCCCTTATCACCACAAAAGTCACAAGTATAAGGTTATGGAGGAGCAAAAGTTGGTGTACATGAAGGCTTTAATTCTTCGTCGTCGTAGTAGAGCATCAAACAACAATGCAGGGGAAGTAAAGGAGGAGGAGATTGATGAATATTTCAAGGAGGTAGAGAAACTCGAATCGAAGGCGCGCGCAAACTATGCTGAAACAATAGAACTTAACAAAGATGATTTTGTTAAAATGTTGCTCATTGATGGGTGCTTCGTAGTCGAATTTCTATGCAGAAAAATAAGAAAGTTAGCCAAATTCGAAGATGAAGCCATGATAAAATTTGATGAAATGTATAAGTTCATCAATAACACCTACAAAGAAATGAACCCGAAATATGACTTCATACTTAAGAGTACTAGAACAGCATTTGAAGTTAGAAGAGACCTCACATTGTTAGAGAATCAACTTCCTTATTTTGTGCTAGAAACATTGTTCAACTTCACATTTTCGTGTAAAGCGAACAAGCCAAACTTCAAGGCAATAGTGTATTGCACATTAAGAACTTCGATTCCTAACATTTCACATATCCTAAATGAAGATGATATTGCACAAAGAATCGAATTAGAGCCTGAGACAACCGCGCATTTTGTTAGTTTCCTAAAGAGTTGTTGCGGCCCTGCTAAGGAAGCAGAGGAAGGAACTTTCACACCAGAGGAACAATCAGTTCGAAATCGAAGCGTTATTATTAGTATTGATCATCAACATGAAAAGATCAAAGAATTCCCATGTCTATGCAACATGAAAACACATGAACTTCGTGTTCCTAGTGCTAGTAGACTCGCGAAATCAGGGATCGTGTTTGAAACAATGGAGGGTGAAACTCCATTGCTTCAGATAAATTTTGATAGTAAAAAAGGGGTGCTAAAGATGCCAGTATTAATATTATGGCATCACACTGAAACATTTTTCAGGAATATCATGGCATATGAGTTATATAATCATACGGCTAATTACAGCCAAAATATATCTGTTAGTGATTATATGTGCTTTATGGATGACTTGATCAACTCCAAAGAAGATGTTGCTGTACTTGTGAAGAGTGGGATCATTCAGAATTGGTTAGAATCAGATGAAGTCGCAACAGATCTATTTAATTCTATTACAAAGCACATTTTGGCTGATTATTCATCTTATTCTAGTACTTGTAAGCAGATGAATGAATTTCGGAAGAAGTATAATATACGTCAGTTAAAAGCCGCCCTTCAACAAGATTATTTCAACCAGCCATGGGCGATTGTATATTTCATCACTGGAGTTATCATACAAACGGCCGCATCCATTATTCAAGCTGTCACAAGTATCTAGTTGCAATCCTATATCTATCATAAATGCATGTGATCCACTTCGGCAGCAATGTAATCAATTGCATACTAGTGAGGGATAGCTCAGTTGGTTCGAGTTTTCCTCCCGATTTTAGGAGATTCTGAGATCGATTTTCATCATCCGCCGTAGTGGCTGTCTAGTACCAAAAAAGAATGTGTGAAGTGAGGGATAATTAGTATCTAAAATCATATATGGTAATGCGTAATTTTTGCGTGAAAGATCTTCATTGATACTTACTTTCTATTTGAGAGATTTAGAAATTTATATGTGTGTATGAGCGAGCGTGTGCGGCTGAGTGTGCATATATATGTATATGTATGTATGCATTCGTGCATGTGTGTATTCAATTTGCTTCGGTTTGTATATCATATAGCTCTTCTTAACGGAAGTGTAGTAGTTAACTATATAATGTACTCCCCCGTCTTTTATTAGCTTATCTGTTTTGACTTTTCACATTTATAGATGTAAAACTTTGAGTAATAATATCTTTAAGTATATATTTGAAAAAATTATAAAAATTTGATATTTCGAAACCACATATTGAAAAGAATAAGATGATATCTCATCACATGATTGTATTTTTCTTTACATATAACTAGTTTTTGGACCCGTGCATAATGCACGGGAATCCTTTAATTTATTAAGTAGTTTTTTCTGTTCCAAATCTATTAAATGTATAATTATTAGAATACATGCATATAAAGTTGAAAGAATATAAAATGTATAATTGAGGTATTAGCTGCTGAATTAAAATTTTATGATTTTGTATTCAAAATAATTATAAACTGGCTTACAACTCATGCGTTGCACCATTATGATTTATGTTACCCATGCTATATACTTGTTAATTATATTGTACAATATAAATCATCTAGAATATATTATCCTAATGTTGTTTATCATTTTCTTTAATTTACCAATGATGTAATATTAGAGAAAAAATTAGTGCTCACAAATGTAATATAACTGTGCTATATCCTTATTGTATCGTACAATATATAATGTATGAATAAAATTTTACTAAAGATTTAGGGAAATATTTTAGTATATAGTTTTATGAAATAGAAACATGTACCTTGCTTAGGGTAAGTTAATAATAATTTGAAATTGGCTTACAACCCGTGAGTTAAATTATGACATATCACTTATTTGTAATAATTAGTATTGATCACATTGATTAGGGTGAAAATGGCTTACAACCCGTGAGTTGCACGATTATGACTAATGACTTATGACTTATAACCCGGGAGTTGCATTCTAAAATTTGAAATCCATAACTCATGATCACATCGATTATGGTGATTGAAATATTTTTGTCATTTAAAGTTGTTGGACCCGTTCAAAATACACGAGATTTTTTTTTTACATAATTTTAAGATTTTAAGACATTTCTTTTGAAAACGTAGTGTGATATTAGCTCACGATTCAAAGTTTTTATAGTCATGTCATGTAATAAAAAATGTTCAAAACTGATTTATGACTCGTGCGTTCAGTGACTAATTTAGTTAATATTATGGTAGGACGTATTACAAACCATCATTTTAGAATAAAACATATTGACTGAAAAATTTGCCGCTCTGCCTGTAGCTTCACTCGGAAGCTGTGATAAAAACACAATTTGCACTCCTATTACACTCAATCATACAACTACTTTCGCTCCCGCTTTATGCAGTTCCACTCACCCCCAATTTCTTGTTGTCTTACACCATCACTATACCGCACCTGGCAACCCACTTTTCACCACCCACCGAACCACCATGTCACGGGGAACTTTGACAGGCGTTATCTATTCAAAAAAATAAATTGGCAGATTTTACAGTTTAAGGGAATAATTACACATAAATGAGAATCTTCAATGACCTGTCACAAAAGTCTAATTATATTATTTTCGTTATATATACTTGTTTTATAGTCTTGTATCATTGTATGTTACGTTGAAAATTAATGTAATTTAATCTTTAATACCCTCTTTGTTCTAGAGTAATCCAAATACATTTTATTCTCTTTTGTCTCAGAATACTATTTAGACTTTCATGGTTGGAATGATCCTTCTACTTAAAGCAACTTATGACTTTTAATTTTTGTGGTTATCTTGCACTATGTGATTTTTTTTTTGGTATTCATTTATCCCCCCTCAATTAATAATTTCAAATCTTATATTTTATTTATCATTACTTATATCTATTAGAAAGTATCAAATATATTGTTTATTTTATATACCTTGATAATTTTATAACTGTTGTATGCTAATGTTCAACATTGTCATTGTCTGTCAAAAATAAAAGTTTCATAGGAAAATCTAATTATTATTATTATCATTATTATTATTATTATTGTTATTATTATTTCTATTATTTTGTTTACTATAGATTTATTCATTATTATTACTATTATTATTAGAAGGAACATGGTTTAGGTCAAAAGCACAAATGAACCCACGTTTTTTAGCCCATAAACTAATCAAATCGTGTCAAAATAATTTATGATGCAATTTTGCGCGGTCCGACCCAATCAGTAATTTTATTACTAAATATATTATTATATTATTAAATCTAATTATTAAAATAGTAATATTAATTTACTTCTTATATATTATTGTTATTATATAATCATATCATCAAGTATTAATATATTAATACAAATAATATAAAATAATTATTATTAATTATCATTAATCATTATTAATAATAATAATTTATGATTATTAATATTATTTATTTATAACTATCATTTAAAAATATCCAAAATACTATTAATATTCATTATTATTAGTTATCATTATAATAATTATTTAATATTCATGTTATTATTGGTTAAATATTATTTATATATTTATTACATTCAATTTAATTCAATTCAATTCAGTTTAGTTCAGTTCAGTTCAGCTTAGTTCAGTTTAGTTCAGTTCAGTTGTTTTATACCGAAGAGAACAGGCCCTAAGTTAGTACAAAATGAATTATCAAGCGAACGTAAGTTATATCATGAGTCTTGTTGTTATCTTGTACACTCTATACAACATACATGCAAAAATAGCTAAGTCAAAGGCTTTATATTAGATGATAGAAAGCATTTATCATACTATGTTATCAGCAAGTTTAGCTTTTGTATTTGTGTACCAGTGGTTTCAATTTTTATGAGCCGTAACTTGTGAGGCATGGCAAGTTGGTTATGAAAAATGATTTGGAATTTTCTGTACAACATAACTATATAAACCCCTTCTCATTTTATTGACAATTAAAGAATGAAACTCTTTCGAAACTTTCATCTTCTTAACTCTATGTGCTGATGTGCATTTAATATTTCTTCAACATACTCCTCATATAGTTATATATAGCATAATGGATTTTTGAAGGGAAGCGTTATTTTTTTTTTTTAATATTGGTTGAATTATAATAATCGGTTATAATAAGATTTGATTTGTTTCCTTAATTGATAGAAGCTTGATTAATGTCCTTAGTTATTGTAATTGATTTTATTACCCTATTTGTTGCACAATGCACTCGGTGAAGGATGAAGGGTGATTAAAAAACATTTGTGCCACGTGGCATAAGCAAAGAAAAAGCTGGAAAGTTGAGGGTGAAGGAGAGCAGAGGAAGCTTCATGTCTTGCCACATAGGCTGAAGTTTTCTTGCTTTAATATTATATATGATTAAAGCACCAATGTTGGTCAAAGTAATAAAGATGAATAGTGTTATAAGTCAAAGTGGGTGAACTAAGAGTATCTATTAGTTGCCGTAGCTTGATAGATCGATTTCCACGATTGATGAACCATGAATAGTTCTAATTGGTAAAATTTTTAGGGAAATTACCATTGGTAGGCTCCTAATCTTGAGAATTTTCAATGGTAAATTCAACTTTTTTTTCTTCTCATTGCTAGGTCTCAATTTTCCTACTTTACCAAGTGTAGCATTAATGAGGTTTAAACGTTAATTTCATGTTTAATTTTAATACTTCTATTTGACATTGAAAGAAATCTCCCCCCTACAACTTTCTAATTTGTTCACTAGTGGAAAAAAGTCCAACTGACTCGGTTAAATTTTGGTTATCTAATTTGAAAATGGATCGGATTAATCAGTTGGGACCTTTGCCATCTGATCGGCGTCCGACGCAAATAGTGGTCCCAGGTCCGGCGTAAATTGACAATTCTATACTAGTGGAATCAGTCGGGGTTGGAGCTATTGACGAAATTAAAACCGAATCAGTTAAGCATTAATTGATCGAGTAAGGTGAAAACTGGATCAGCTACTAGTTACCTTATTTGATTTTCGCCTTAAAACCGGATAAGTTTGGGTTCATTTTTTCGTCAAAAAGAAACTCTAGTCTACAACCTACACCTATTTAATCCAACCACATTATATTCTAACATTCAATCGTCTGAAAATCTTAAAACCAGATTAGTTAGGGTTCATTTTCTTGTCAAAAAAAAGTCTAGCCTACTGCCTCCAAATATCGCCAATTAGATGGTAGACATGAGTCTACCATTTAAATGGTGCACGCCATTGCACACGGTGTCGTTTCGGATTATAAATGCAATGAACAAAACAACATCCTCAATTGAACAAACTAAGCAACATGAAGATGAAAGTAGAATAAAAGAGCAACACATGAGACTCAATGAACATATGAATCAGCAATGAACAACAAGAAAAAAAGATGAACATAAATGGAAATATCTGATGAACAACCACTCAACCTAATGACCAGACAAAGTAAACACAATGAGCGAAGAAATATCTGCAATAAACAAACTAAGAAACATAAAGATAAAGGTTAGTGTTTAGTCACTGGTTATTCTGATTTTGATTATGCTGGAGATGTTAACGGTAGGAGGTCCATGTCTGGTTATGTATTTACTCTTGGTGGTTCTGTTGTTAGTTGGAAGGCAACTTTGCAGGCTACAATTACTTTGTCTACTAATGAAGCAGAGTACATGGCGTTGACAGAAGCTGCTAAAGAGGGGATATGGTTAAAAGGGCTAGTTAGTGATCTTGGTTTACATCACGATCAGGCTATTGTGTATTGTGACAGTTTGAGTGCAATATGCTTAGCCAAGGATCAAGTCCATCATGAGAGGACTAAACACATTGATGTGAGATATCATTTTCTGAGGAGTGAGACAAGGGTTAAGGTGAAGAAAGTAGGTACAACTGATAATCCTGTTGATATGTTCACCAAGCCGGTTCCGTAGAGTAAGTTTCAACATTGTTTGGACTTGCTCAATATTTGTGGTTATTAGTTGCCCTCGTGAGGCAAGTCTGGAGTCCTTAGAGGCTAATCTGGTGTCCTTAAGGACAAATCTGGTATGGTTGTCTTTCGGGGCCAATATGGTTGTAGGGAGAATCTGGGTGTTGTGTTCAATGCATCTGTTATCTGGTTTTCTGGTTTGTTGTGAGAGAATTCAAGTCAAGGTGGATATTTGTAAGATTGATGCCTTGAATCTGGTGAAAGTGCGGCAAAAACGGAGCAACGAAGTGCTCGCCCGGTCAACTGGGCAAGTCCCGCCCAACCGGGCAGGCTCTCTCACCCAGGCGACTTGGCCCGGGTGACCGGGTGAGTGACCGGGCAGCAAGATTGTCAAGTTAGCTAACGTGTCCGAACGGGTGGATATCGTTTTGACATGGGATGGAGATTCCGAGTCGGGTTATATAAATAGCTTTAACCTAACTCACTATTTTTGTCGATTAGAACATTAATAATCACATTTATAATTCTGTTTTCCTCACATCAATAAAACTATTCTTTCTTTCTCTGCCCGTGGACATAGCCAACACTCCGTTGGTGAACCACGTAGATCTGTGTGCGAATTTCTTTGTTTTGCATTCAATTATTTGTTCTATCTCACATTTGTCATAACACATTTCATTCAGTTAGAAAGTTGTAATAACAAAATGGATTTTTCTCTCTCACTTCAAGATCAATACACATACATTTTCTTCCGTTCTTAAAGTTTAGTTTCACAAATTGATCATTTTAGGATGAAAACAAACCTTAATCCATTCAGTTATTAGCAGCAAAAACTTCTATGCGAAGACGTGTTCTCGATTCATGAACTTACTTAGCTTGTTGCTTGAACAAGTCGTAATGGCAGGAAACTATTATTCCTTCTCTCACAAAAACTAGTTCTTTCTTAGAATTAGTTAATTCCACTGACTAGCTGGAAATTATTATTCCTTCCTCTACTTTTCTGAGCTTACTTTGTCATATTATCCTTTTCGAGCTATTCCAGATAGTTGACATCAATACGCATAACGTTAATTTACTCCATTCCTATACAATTGCAAGTCCTAGTGTTCTCTCATATAAACTAGTTCTTTCTTAGAATTAGATAATTCTGCTCACTTTCCGGAAGTTATCATTATTCCTTCCTCAATCCTATCCATTTTGGCTTACTTGGGCATATTCTTCTTTTTTTGGCTGTTATGCAGATAGTTGACATCGAGATGTATAACGTTTATTTATCCATTACAAAAGATATAAAGTCAGGGTACTGAGTACTGACCTTTCAGTACTCGTTTAGGTCGCCCTGGATTGTCATTGATTATTTTTGTTCTTTTATAGAGGCAAGAACAAATAAAAGAACAAAAGGGTGTGTGGAGTTAGGATCTCCACGTTTTTAGGGTCAACCTTGGCTCATCAGAAACAATATTGTTGCCAACTTATGTACTACATATTACATTTAGTATGTTAAATTTAGTATGTACTATGTACTACTTCGTGCGTGGGTTTTCAGTCGTAATCAATGGAGGATCTTATGGGATCTTCCTAAACTTTTATATCATGTTAAGTTTCTTTGTGGTAATCAATAATTGTCCAATAGCAATATCAATCTCAATATTCAACCCCACCTTTTCTCATTAATCAAGTAAGTATTTATACTACTATGTTCTAACCAAACAAAATGTTACTGTATGTGCTTCAACGAAGATAAAGTTGTTGAGTTTGTGCCTTGAAAAATTCATCATGTGTTGTTTCTCAAGGCTCGCCTATCGGGTCGGCGTCCGTCGCACACATGACCAGGCGGACGTCGCCCCATCGGGCCCGAGACAATAGTATTTTGGGAAAAATCGACCGCCAGATCCGGCAGCCTGGCGACAGCGCGATTTTTCATTTTGAGTTATCTTTTAGGATTTTGTACGGGGTTTTTTATGTTATAAAAGGGCTTACTGGTGTTCATTATATACACACAACTTTAGAAATACTTTTAGCCTATAATAAATTTAGGACTCCTTGTATTTATCTCTATGGTTTTCTCCATTATAGTGAAGAAGCTCTAATTCTCCATCTGTAGACGTAGGTGAAATTTGAGTGAACCACGTAAATCTTTGTGTTATTTGTTTGTTTATTTTTATTGTAATTTCTCAACTTTATTATTCCATTAATTTTGTTCCGCATTAAATCAAATTATAACACCCTGTTTCCCAACAAAAGTAATATATATGGCGCTAGTAAATAGTGAAATGTCAATCGACAACTATGGTAACCGCATAATACCCTACCTCAATTGAGCCATCAAATATCAATTTGACGTGATTAGTCGCCGATCGAGGTCTCCCAAGTAACAAGCATTATGGAGCTTGCAAAAGTAATTGCAAGCTAAATAGGTTTTTTTTAAAGGAGTACCTGCAAGTAGTAAAGAATAGACCATGCTTTTAATTTGACGCCATTTTTTTTTGTGAGCAAACGCAAACTATTACTTAAATAGATCCAAAAGCAAAGTTATTACAATTTGAGGTGTAGTCAATCAAGTAACACGGGGGTGGGGAATAAAAGACCCTTGTTACATTCATGGAATTATCTAACTTGTAAGCTTCCTTCGCAAGGCTATCAGTGACTCGGTTCTACGCCCTAGGTAGATGGATTACTCGAGCCTCTTTGCTGGCATTGGAGCACCCTGCATTCGTTAACAACATTTCATATCCACACCTGAAGGTTGTGAAGAAATATGTCCTTAGACATCCCGACAATTATTAAATATGTCACTGACATCCCAAAATGTGGGAGTGTTTAACAACGCGTTACTTATGCGAAAGGCCTCGCGGATTAGACAAAACCCCCATTTGCTAGTCTCGCAAATTTACAAAGGATCAACCAGCTCTCGGCAACATCATATGAATCATATTACACTTTCTTCTTGGG
Organism: Beta vulgaris subsp. vulgaris; assembly: GCF_026745355.1. Lineage (NCBI taxonomy): Eukaryota > Viridiplantae > Streptophyta > Magnoliopsida > Caryophyllales > Amaranthaceae > Beta > Beta vulgaris. The sequence goes on from NC_079208.1 coordinate 564,549, forward strand.
GACGGAGAGGCATAGTCATGGCTAGTAATCTACTCGATAATCTTTCTCATTGGAAAATAGACGATGGCAGTGCCATTCATGTTACCACTCATTCTTGGATGAATGGGACAACGCCTATATTTCGGGACCTGGTTCCGCTCTCAGCTGCTCGTGACATCCGTGTGGCAGATCTGATAGTGGAAGGACAAAGCAGATGGAATCTTCGTAAACTCTATGCTATGTTCGAACCAAGTTCGGCCCGTCAGATCAGGAGTATTGAACTTCCTCCCGCGCCCAACATATGCGACGAGCAATATTGGCCTTATACTAAATCTGGCACCTACACCACGAAATCGGGGTATGCAATTTTACTCCAACAGCAAAATGAAATCTGCAGCATGATATCTTCCTTGGACAGGGGTTTTTTTTGTGTTCTCTGGGGATTGCGCATCATGCCAAAATGGAAACTTTTTATTTTGAAATTGTGGCACAATGGGCTTGCTACGAAAAGGAACCTCTCTCGACGTCAGATTAGTGATTCGAGGGAATTTCCGATTTGCCTTAATGACTGTGAGGATACGAATCATCTGTTTCGTTACTGCCACCTAGCAATTGAGGCTTAGGAACACCGCGACTTAGGAATAGCAAGAGAGCCAGGATCGGCTCTGCCCATGCGAGATTGGCTTCGTTCATGGAAAATGTTTTTTTATAAAATAGACGGATACTACAGGATTCATTTACCTGGGTTCGTCAGTACTTTGTAGACGATTTGGTTATTATGAAACGAGCAAGTGTTTCACCAGGTGAGACCAACTGCGGCTTCAATTCTTCTAAGCCTCCAAAAGAGCGATGAACAACATGCTTCCTTTTCACATGTAGGGTGGGAGCAGGCTAGTGTGTTGAGGGATCTAGTCACTCCTCCAGGTTTCCTTCAAATTCAACTTAGGAATCAGACATCCAGTGGCTCGCACCTACAGATGCAGATTCATGCAGTTTGGGACAAGAGTACTCTTTCCACGGGGATAGGCTGGGCCTTTTGTGTATCCCCGGATCAACCTATCCGGAAATATGGGTATTATTCGTTTGCTTCATCAACCATAGCTGCTATGTCCATGCATGCCTAAAGGCAGTTACTTGGGCTCATTTAGCTGGATACTTAAATATCACCCTTACGACATCGTCCACTAGTCTCCTTCTAACTCTTAAGACAAGAGAGTCCCAAGATATATCTATCAAATGGATTACTGACGCGATAAGGACCACCGCCTTTACTTTGAACTCTTGTTAGGTTGTTCGTGTGTGCAGGTCACAGATTACGGAGGCACAACAAGTTGCTCTATGGTGCCGACAGCATAAAATGGATTTTGGTTGAAGATCTGTTACCTTTTACTTGGTCATGTTCCGGTTTTTTTCTGGTTGAGTTTATGTTCCGGTTTGGTTTGTTCTTAGGTTTTTCTTTATTGTACGCTTTGCCGTTGTCAAAAAAAAAAAAAAGATAGGAATATTATTATGAAGATAATAAAGTTAATTATTTTAGTAATCGTATTTTCTTGCTAGAGAATAAATATGATTAATAGGACAATATTGATTGGGCCTATAACTAAAATAGATTAATCCTATGAGGTCACACAGTGTAGTACAAGTCGGACAAAGTAATCCTAATCTAATTAGGATTAGGATTGGGCCGGTTCAAAAGGAAATAGGAGGAGAATTAGTTATCCTAACTAACCTATGACTCTTTTATTATATATAGGATAGAATGTTAAGGTTTAGATGATCAGTTAATCAGTCAGTTTCTTTTCAATAGAGAGAGAACGAGAAACCCTAGATCTATTCCCTCTAAACCGGCGCCTATACCATCAAAAGCAAGAGACTTTATACTCTTCCGTTCTAGCAAACGTTGGTGTTCAACTGGTGCTCGTGAACTGATTAGAGGAGCAACATCACTTGGGACTCTTGGATCTTCAAAGCTTGCATACAACAGGAAAATCACGCTACAAATGTTTAATTATTGATTCCTATTGAATGATTCATGTGTTTGATTATGTCTGTGATCCTATGATAGATGTTAGGAAATTATTTCCTGAAATTCCGCTATGTGCATCTATTAATATCATTATTATTATCATTATCATTAATATCATTATTATTATTAATATTATTATTATTATTATTATTAATATCATTATCATTATTATTATCATTATCATTAATATCATCATTATTATTATTATTATTATTATTATTATTATTATTATTATTATTATTATTATTAGTATCATTAATATCATTATTATTATTATTATTATTATTATTATTATTATTATTATTATTATTATTATTATTATTATTATTATTATTATTACACGTTCACGGGGTAAGTCTACCACGTTACGCAACTTGCCCTTTAAAATTAGTGTTCCACCAAAGGGCACACGCAATAATGTGTGTTGGTTGTCACGTATTGTTAAGCAATGACTAATTTAATTTATACAGGAGTAGTATGAATTGCCTATATATTGGAACATTTTTTTCTACGGGACCTATAATTTCAACCTAAGACAATCAGTACCAACATCATTTGTACGGTTGTACCCGCATGATAGAACATCTGCCGGTAAAAGTGACTAGCGAGTGATCTCAGGAGTTCCAGGTAACGAATCTTACTGTTTGGCACATTTCTATTTCACAATTTTGTTAGTTAAGGCTGCCTAAAATGTTTTTGCTTCAATTTAAGGCGCATTTTTGCAGAGTTTGATAATAATATACACATGTTACTCTGCCCATTCATGTTCCCACGGACCACGGTACTTATTATTATTTCCTAGATATTTAGCAGGAGAGTTTGTTTTGTAAGAGATTTGTATTATACACAAATATTATTCTCCAGCACTTTAAAAATTTATAATTTTATATATATTTTTGTATCTAATAAGTCTCGTGTAAAACAACCTTACAATGACTCTATTGTAAGAACATCTATTTTTTACCCTAAAAAGACAATTACTTTTTAAACTAAAGAGGGTAAGTTTATTAAAAAAAAGTGTCACTTTTACCAAGGTGTTAATTTTTACATTAAGGGATCAATTATATTATAAGTGACTCCTCTAAGTCAAAAGCTTACACTCCCTTTTGTTATAAATTATACTCCCTTCAATTTTTTTACTTGTTATATTTTCTCTAAATAGTTGTTTTTTTACTTGGTACACTGTTTCAACTTTCCTTATTTAAAGACTTGATCCATCGAAAAGTAATAATTTTTTTAATTATGTTTTGTACTTTTCCTAACAATATAAGATTTTTTTACTACTTTTTCTTTCAAAAAGTAAGACTATCCACCTCATTTAATGTTAAAAGGGTGAAAAAGTACTTAAAAATTGAAAGGGACATCTCCCAAAAACGAGTGAAAACAACAATGTAACAAGTAAGAAAAGCAGAGAGAGTATTAACATCAGGGCCGTATCTGAGGGTGTGCAAACAGCCCTATTGCACAGGGCCTCAGATATAAAAGGGTCCAATTATTTTAAAGAAGCCCAATGAAAAAAAAAGAAAGAAAACCTTGCCTTATCTTGTGTCTCAGTATATCTTTGAGATTGATGCAATCAGAGAAAATTCACGCAGCAAAAATAATACTTTCCTAGATTTTCACGCCATTGCCTTCAATTCTCTCTCTCAAGGCTAAATATTGACCTTACATCTTTTATACTTCAACTTTCCATCTTCATTTTAGTGCATCATTTTCCTTCAATTGGCAATAACAATTTATTTACATCAAATTTCTTTCTCTGTTCACTTGAAAACTGAAAATTATCTTTCTCTAAAATTTATTGGTATTAGTTAATGAACAATGAAGATGAAGAGTATACATTATGTCAATATCTGCGATGGGCAAAACTTTTGTATTCTTCTTCCTTTTTTTTTTCTTTTTCACATAATCTTTTTTTTTTTTTGAGGTCAATTTTTTTTTGAAAGATAGTTTTGCTTTGATATCAATCTATAGAATTAGATTGCTGTTATTAATAAATTGTTATGATAAGTTATATGAAATTTCTACTGTCTGATAACAAAGGCCACATATTTTATATTTGATCAGGGCCCCTAAATTCACCAAGACGGCCCTGATTAACATGATCTTAAAAGTGATTTTTTATTCGACATCACATGTATACCAATCCTATGGATTATTTTGGGCTAGGTCAAATGGGTTGGGTTTATACGAGTCGCAAGTCATGTTAGGGTAAAGATAAGTGTATCAATTTTTTTTTTTTTTAATTTTTCATTTAGAATGTGTAATTTTTATTATATAATTCCTATTTCATAATGAGAATGATATAATGATCACATTAGTAACATATGTATGATTTAAACCAACAACATTGCTAGATTTAGATCAATTTTGAAATCATAAACGATGTTACAGCATATAGTAATAAACTAACTTAGTGAAGTTGATGGAAAAGTAATATTATTTATTAGTTACATGATTTAAAATATTATGTTTTATGTCTTTTAAAAAATATGCTTTGAAATATAGTAAAATTTTAAGATAGATCGGGCCTAGTCGAGTTAAGCCCTAACACTTACCCAAAACTTCCAGACTCATCGGATCGAATCATTTCAATCGGCTTTTGAATCGAAAAGTCTTATTCAAATTCCAAAAAAATCGAGTTTGTTCAGTTTATTTTCGGACAATATTAATTAATATTATAGGTGACCTAGGTTATATAAGAGAAATTTTTTTAAAATTATTTCTATTAAAAAACTTTAACTAGAATAATACAAACTTTGGCCGATTTTTACAAAATAAACCAATTTTGAATTATTATTTAATGAAAGAAACTTTATATCAAATTTGCTAGAGTAGGTCAAAATAACATAGTCTGTAAAATAGGTCAATTTTTTTTAAAAAATTACTTTTCTCTCCTAACCCTTCCCCCACCCCCACCTACCAAAAACCACCCCTTCCCCTCTATTTTTCTCCTTCCTCCCTACTACATGGCTCCCAAAGAAACCACCACACCTACCACAAAATAACCACCCAATCGTGAAATTCACCCCTATGAACCCAACCACCCCACAAACCCAACCACTCCTATAACTTTCATCACTGGAGATTCAGAAATATATCATCAATGAAGACTTAGAAATGGACAAAACAAAGGAGGGAAGAGATGAAGGGTATATGTTCTTTTTTAAAAAAGAATTTACAAACTTTGAGCTTCTAAAAAGTTTTTCCTATATGTATGCATGAACTTTTTTGTTTGGATGCAATGGATGACTAAACTACCCCTAGAGTGCATATATGATAAATGCAACTAGACTTGATTATCTATGCGTTCAAACCTATAATGGTTACCTACGTATCACAAAAATATAATGGTTACCTACATATCACAAAAGATGTAATCAAATTGCTTGTAATTTATGTGGGATGCATAAAATGAAATGAGGAATTTGTATACAATGAGACTCCTAAATGAATAAGAACTCTAGTTATTCATGTATTGTATGAATGATGGGTTATAAATGCATAAATAACTATTGTGAATGCAATTCTAATGAATATGAAACTATATGGATTTTAGAATGTCACACTTGGTAGATTATTGATGATTTTAGAATTCTAGACTTAATGAACTTTAAAAAATGCTTGAATCTTAATATGTATGAGACTTCAGTGGATTTAGATTTATAGAATGGACAAAATTTTAGTTGGCCTAGACTCGTATTATTTAGGGAATTCTATGGATTCTAAAATCCTGTTGAGAATTCTAGAGACTCCTTAGTTGAATGAAATTATAATGGAATTAAAACCAAAAAAATGAATGCAATAATAACAAAGATGGAATTAAAAAAATCTATCCTAAGCGGTGAGATGAGGTTAAAAGAGATTAAGGCTATGTTTGACAATAGTGGTTGAAATGGAGCTGAAATTGATAAGGTGGTTGAAACTAATTAGGTAGCCGCTGAAACTGATAATGTAACGCCCTGTAATTTATATAATTCTAATAAAAGAACATTAAATGCCAGTACCAGGATCGAACCAAATATTACATCTTTATTTATTATAGGATATAAAGAGTTTACAGGACATTACTGCCGTATTCCTAATAATAGAAATACAAGGCGAAAACAACCTAAAACATGATACTAATATTATATTACATAAGTTAACACATATAGTATATTAATCCTAAGTTTTTTTTTTCCCTCACTCTTGCCCATTTCCATTACTGGTACCTGAAAACAAAACATTTTATAACAGTCAACCCAAAAGGGTCCAGTACATTCTCAATACCATGTAAAAACACCTTGTAGATAATTATATAAAATAACAGTTATAATTGTATAACATTATCTGGTTTAGTTTCTTCGACAAATCTCGTGTGCACACCCCTTCAATGACGTACGTCACTCCGGATAATATTTTCTGGCCTTTAGCCTCTCCTGATACTTCCGTGTGCACACCCCTACAATGACGTACGTCACTCCGTATATAATTCATTTCTCCAACACAAACCACGAACCTCCATTTTAACATCTTTCCTCCCCCACGAACCTCCATTTTATTTTTAACATCTTTCCTCCACCACGAACCTCCATTTTATTTTATCATAGTAATATCTTTACATAACCTCATTATTACCACATATGATAATCTTTTTAGAATCACCTTTGTATATAAATCATGATGTGACAAATATCATTTGCATTATAACCACATTATTTGCAAATCACAATGTACCTTTATTATTAAGTAAAACTATTTTTCTACTAAAAAGATTAATATAACAACACATTGTAGCAAAACAATATTAAAAAGGGGTATTCAAGAATGTACCTGATAATATTGATGGTACGTACCCAAATTTTCAACTTACTATTTTTACACTCTCTTTCTATTTCTTTTCTTTTCTTTTTTTAGTTCTTACATACTCAACTCATGTTATTTTGGAAGATTACTGAATAGATTCATGCTATTTATAGTTTATGAATTGCGGCTTACGTAAAGAATTTTACTAGTTTTTGTTGGTTGACTATGCTGTGGCAATACATGCTGCTTTCTTTTCTTTTTTTCCTTTCCTCTCTATGTTACATTTCATTACTCTAGTTCATCACTCTAGTAACCTAGGCTAGGTAGGTGTTCATTTAGTGGCCAAAAGCAATACCATCACGTAAGTATGGTGATTTATCACCATAAAGAAAAATAAACATTCCCTTAATAATGGCCAAGTGTCATGAATGATTTAATCCGAAACCCAGTAATATTGTGTCTTACATATTGTCTTAAAAATGGGTAGCGATTGTTAGTCCTTAGGTAAACTTATTAGTGACGATTCTAAAGACTAAATAACGTTAGCCATTAGGTTAACCATTTATAAGTTTGGAGCATTCTAGGTTTATGTGATACTTACTAAAAATCTTACTAGATATATTTGTAAGCTCATAAACTAGTAATTGATAATTTTATTAATCTTTGACCCTTAAAGTACTTTATAAACTATAATGTTAATATAAATATATATGTATGCACATATAACTTTCCCTGAGCAAATGTACAAAGCCAAGGAAACACATAACTTCACCTAAAATAATCATATAAACGACAAAATAACGTATATAAGATAAGGGACTAGTTTAACTTATAATAATACTTTAACCTTTGATCCCTTACTAATTTTTTTTCTGGTTATTACATTATCCCCTCTTTAAAGAAGTTTCGTCCTCGAAACTTAAAGTTAAATTACCTTAAAATAAGTGTGGGTACTTGTCTCGCATATCCTGTTCGACTTCCCATGTAGCTTCTGTTTCGATGTGATTAGACCATAACACTTTTACCAACGGAATTACTTTGTTGCGTAGTACTTTATCTTTATGATCTAAAATTTGAACAGGTTGCTCTTCATAAGTCAAATCTTCTCCAACTCGAAAGGGGGTATAGTTATGATATGGGATGGGTCTGGTATATATCGGCGTAAAAGTGAAACGTGGAATACATCATGAATTCGAGAAAATTCACTAGGGAGTGCTAATCGATAAGCTACGCTTCCAATTTCTCGATAATCTCAAATGGCCCAATGTATCTAGGACGAAGTTTTCTTGCTTTGCCAAACCTCACTACTCCTCTGGTAGGAGAAACTTTTAGAAATACTGACTCACCTACTGAAAATTCTACATGTCTTCTTTTAAGGTCAGCATAACTTTTCTGACGACTCTGTGCAGTTCTCATTTTCTCCTGAATGATTCGAACCTTGTCAGATGTTTCTTGTATCATTTCAGGTCCGATTATCTTTGATTCATCTATATCGCTCCAACATAAAGGGGTTCTACATTTTCGTCCATATAGAGCTTCATAAGGTGCCATATCAATGCTAGCATGGTAACTATTGTTATAGGAAAATTCTATTAATGGCAAATGCTTTTCCCATGAACCTTTGAATTCTAGAACACAAGCTCGTAATAAGTCTTCTAAAGTTTTGAATTGTTCTCTCAGTCTGGCCATCTGTAGCTGGGTGAAAGGCTGTGCTAATGTTAGTTGTGTACCCAATGCTTTTTGTAACTTTTGCCAAAACTTAGACACATATCGAGAATCTCGATCAGACACAATAGAGCTAGGTACTCCATGAAGTCTAATGATCTCTTCAACATACTTTCTTGCTAATCGCTCTAGATCCCAAGTATTATGAATTGCTAAGAAATGAGCACTTTTTGTAAGCCTATCCACTATAACCCATATAGAATTCATCCCTTGAGGAGTTGTTGGTAACCCCATAAAAAATCCATGGCGATTGACTCCCATTTCCAAGTGGGTATATCCAAAGGCTGTAAAAGTCCTGAAGGGCGCTGATGTTCTATTTTTACTTGTTGACAAGTCAGACATTTAGCAACGAACTCTGCAATTTCTTGTTTCATGTTACTCCACCAAAACATACCACAAAGATCTTTATACATCTTATTTCCACCTGGATGTACAGAGTAAAAGGTATTATGTGCTTCATTCATGATTTTCTTTTTCAAATCTGTCCTATTCGGTACACACAATCGTCCTTGAAAACGAAGTGACCCATCATCTTGTATCACAAAACCAGTCTCTTTCCCCATCAACACTCTTTCATGAATTTTCTCTAATTGCGGATCTATTTTCTGCAACTCCTTAATTTCTTCACTCAAGGTTGGTTTGATTTCTAAGGCTGCTAAATATCCTTCCAGTTCACCTACAATCAACTCAATTTCTAACTTTCGAAGTTCTCTTTGGGTAACGGGTGAATTGTAAGTAAGTTAAGGGTAGTGTAGTTTTTCCGACTAAGAGCATCAGCTACCACATTGGCCTTTCCAGGGTGATATTGAATATCCAATTCATAATCCTTTATAAATTCTAACCATCTTCGTTGTCTCATGTTTATATCTTTCTGAGTGAAGATGTATTTAAGGCTTTTATGATCTGTGTAAATTTTACACTTAACCCCATATAGATAATGTCTCCAAATTTTCAATGCAAAAATAATGGCAGCAAGTTCAAGGTCATGGGTAGGGTAATTCTGCTCGTGTGATTTTAACTGACGAGATGCATAAGCTATCACTTTCCCATGTTGCATCAACACACATCCCAACCCTTGTCTGGAGGCATCACTATATATTCTAAACCTTCGTACCACTAGGAAGAGTAAGAATTGGAGCTGTGGTAAGACGAAATTTCAGTTCTTGGAATGCTACTTCACACTTGTCACTCCACTCAAACTTCGTTGTTTTTCTTATTAGGTTTGTGATAGGTTGAGCAATTCGGGAAAAGTTTTCCACAAATCGACGGTAGTATCCTGCTAACCCTAGGAAACTTCGCACTTCTGACACATTAGTGGGTCGAGGCCAATTAATGATTGCTTCTACTTTCTGGGAATCTACTTGCACACCTTCTCTAGACACAACATGTCCTAGAAACGCTATTTTATCTAACCAAAATTCACACTTTTTAAACTTTGCAAATAATTGGTTCTTTCTTAAAGTTTCTAGAACTATTCCCAAGTGTTCCTCGTGCTTCCTCTTATCTTTGGAATATACTAAATATCATCAATAAACACAATAACAAAATGATCTAGATAAGGTCTGAAAATTCTATTCATAAGATCCATAAATACAGCTGGGGCATTGGTAAGACCAAAAGGCATAACAAGAAACTCATAATGCCCGTACCTCGTTCTAAAAGCAGTTTTCGGAATATCTAAAGGTCTGATTCTTAATTGATGATATCCAGATCGTAAGTCATCTTTGAGAATACTGACGCACCTTGTAATTGGTCAAAAAGGTCATCAATACGAGGCAAAGGATATTTATTTTTAATGGTTATCTTGTTAAGTTCTCTATAGTCTATACATAACCTTAGGGTTCCATCTTTTTTCTTTACAAATAAAACAGGTGCTCCCCACGGTGACGTACTTGGTCTAATATATCCTTTTTCCAATAACTCATCAAGTTGTATCTTCAATTCCTTTAATTCTGCAGGTGCCATCCTATATGGTGCTTTTGAGATAGGTGCTACCCCAGGTACTAACTCAATAGTGAAATCAATTTCTCTTTGCGGAGGCATATTTACAATTTCTTCAGGAAAGACATCTTGGAATTTTCTAACAACAGGGATGTCAGAAATTTCAAGTTCAGATTTTTCAGTACTAATAACATCACAAAGGTATCCTTCACAACCTTGTCTCAACATCTTTTGTGCTTGAAGAAAAGAGATGATTCTAGATTCTAGTTTTGTCTTATTATTCTGAAATGTAACTATCTTTTCTTCAAATTTACTAAGGTTACAGATTGTTTTTGACAGTCTACTATGGCACGGTGTTTATTCATCCAATCCATTCCTAAAATAACATCAAATCCCTTAAGGTCAAATTGAATTAGGTCAGCATGAAATATATTTCCCTCTATGCTTAAAGGACAATTTTTATATATTGTTTGACATGGGATGATATTCCTGTAGGGAGGCTAATGCAAAATTCTAAATTTGGCTCACTAGGATCCAAATGTAGGTTTTTAGACATGGTAATGGATATAAATGAATGGGATGCCCCGGTATCAAATAAAACATGTATCGGGAAAGAGTGTATAGAAATGTTACCCGTAACTACTTCACTTGAGTTTTCGACCTCTTGTGGATTTATCATAAACACACGACCAGAAGTTGGATTTTGACGTTGGATAGCTCCACCTTGATATCTAGAGGTAGGTTTTGAGGTGTAGGGATTAGGTGTAGTTACTTTTGCATTTGGCATTCTACCTCTCTCTAACGGGCAATTCTTTCTTAAGTGACTTGTACTCCCACAAGTAAGCAACGATTATTTGCAAACCTACACTTTTCAGTTGAATGGTTGAAATAACCACATTTGGCACAAGGGGGTTTTGGATAGTGGATTGGAGGTACAAAGGGTTTTGCATTCCCGATATTAGGCCTTTTCGAAAATTTCTATTTGTAGTACGTGTTCCTTCCCACTTCCTTTTATACACTATATCTTCTGCCTCTCTTTCTCTAATTATTCTCTCAGCATTTGATGCCTTATCATACATCTCTTGGTAGCTATGACAATTATGGGTGGAAAGTCGGTCACGAAGTTCCCAATTAAGACCTCTCTCAAATTTATTCATTCTTAACTCTTCGTTGCTACCAGGTGTGGTGCAAATCGGGACAATTCCATAAACTTTGCTGCATAATCCATAACAGACCTATTGCCTTGCTCTAATTGATTAAATTCTTCCTCTTTTTGTCTTTTTAGGGCTGATGGGTAAAATTTTGCTCTCATAAGATCCTTCAACTGAGTCCATCCGAAATCTTCATTATTTCTCCTTTCCTTCACAGTTTCCCACCATAGATCTGCCTGCCCAACTAGATAATAAACAGCAAATCCTACTTTCCATTTTTCAGGACAATTTATAGCATCAAACAATTTATCCATACTTCTTACCCAATCCTCAAATTCTACAGGGTTAGGTTTTCCATCGTAGGTTTTAGGATTATAACTGGCCATTTTTCTAAAATACCTTGCACTTTCTTCTTCTTCATGGTTTCTTGTTTTTAAGCATTTCAAATAAAAGTGATGTGACTTCCTTAACATTTCCCTCTCCGTTATCATGGTCTGGAACTGTTGGTTTTCTTGTGTAGAGTGGTTATTGCAGATTCCATTATCCTAAATACATAAAAGATTGAAGTTAAAATCGTATTGTAGTTAGGTTAGTATAGCATTTGTGAAATAAATAGAAGTATAATAAACAAACAAACACACCTATATATATGTATATGTATATATATATATATATACACATGAAATTATATATAGCATGTTAGTACATTAACCAAACCTATTTCTATTCAACCATCCGATAGGGTAAAAACAACAAAATATGCACCCTATATCATCTTAAGCCGAGTGTTAACATATTATACAGACAAAAATGGTTAACACCTAATATATAAAAGAGTTTCTTTCAGCTTGATATCTTCCTTACTCGTCGCCATCCTTTCCTGGTGTATCCTGGTCCTTATTGAGATCAATACTTCCACATGATTCTGATTCATCATCTGAGACAAATACCATGTGGTCCCTCTCATAAGCTAGCAGTTCTCCTGATAATTCTTCAAAAGTCGGGGTCCATTTGCCTTCCTAATCCAAACCTTAAGTATTTTTCCCAATTTGGAAACCCATTAACTATCAGGTCACTATACCTATTCTTAAAGGAATCCCATGGAGCATTCATTGGAAGAGTTTCAACTAGAGCAAAAGAAAAGTAAGGTGCAGTCATTCCATATTCAGGGAAGTGAGTATTAAATGCATCTATAGCTCTTGCTAAACGGTTATGTGATCGATGACACTATAGTCAGGATCCATCGTTAGTGCCTGTGGAACAATTGGTCCTGCCATTCTGAGATAATAAAACACATTATAAATATCATGAGATCACTTCAATAAGCAATAAACTATAAATACCCCAACCCTTTCTCTCAAATAGGTTACTAATGTAATTATTAATATTTTATTCTATTTACTTTTATTTGTAATATTATATTATTTTAGAAGTAGCTCTGATACCAAACTGTAACGCCCTGTAATTTATATAATTCTAATAAAAGAACATTAAATGCCAGTACCAGGATCGAACCAAATATTACATCTTTATTTATTATAGGATATAAAGAGTTTACAGGACATTACTGCCGTATTCCTAATAATAGAAATACAAGGCGAAAACAACCTAAAACATGATACTAATATTATATTACATAAGTTAACACCATATAGTATATTAATCCTAAGTTTTTTTTTTCCCTCACTCTTGCCCATTTCCATTACTGGTACCTGAAAACAAAACATTTTATAACAGTCAACCCAAAAGGGTCCAGTACATTCTCAATACCATGTAAAAACACCTTGTAGATAATTATATAAAATAAGCAGTTATAATTGTATAACATTATCTGGTTTAGTTTCTCCGACAAATCTCGTGTGCACACCCCTTCAATGACGTACGTCACTCCGGATAATATTTTCTGGCCTTTAGCCTCTCCTGATACTTCCGTGTGCACACCCCTACAATGACGTACGTCACTCCGTATATAATTCATTTCTCCAACACAAACCACGAACCTTTATTTTTAACATCTTTCCTCCACCACGAACCTCCATTTTATTTTATCATAGTAATATCTTTACATAACCTCATTATTACCACATATGATAATCTTTTTAGAATCACCTTTGTATATAAATCATGATGTGACAAATATCATTTGCATTATAACCACATTATTTGCAAATCACAATGTACCTTTATTATTAAGTAAAACTATTTTTCTACTAAAAAGATTAATATAACAACACATTGTAGCAAAACAATATTAAAAAGGGGTATTCAAGAATGTACCTGATAATATTGATGGTACGTACCCAAATTTTCAACTTACTATTTTTACACTCTCTTTCTATTTCTTTTCTTTTCTTTTTTTAGTTCTTACAATACTCAACTCATGTTATTTTGGAAGATTACTGAATAGATTCATGCTATTTATAGTTTATGAATTGCGGCTTACGTAAAGAATTTTACTAGTTTTTGTTGGTTGACTATGCTGTGGCAATACATGCTGCTTTCTTTTCTTTTTTTCCTTTCCTCTCTATGTTACATTTCATTACTCTAGTTCATCACTCTAGTAACCTAGGCTAGGTAGGTGTTCATTTAGTGGCCAAAAGCAATACCATCACGTAAGTATGGTGATTTATCACCATAAAGAAAAATAAACATTCCCTTAATAATGGCCAAGTGTCATGAATGATTTAATCCGAAACCCAGTAATATTGTGTCTTACATATTGTCTTAAAAATGGGTAGCGATTGTTAGTCCTTAGGTAAACTTATTAGTGACGATTCTAAAGACTAAATAACGTTAGCCATTAGGTTAACCATTTATAAGTTTGGAGCATTCTAGGTTTATGTGATACTTACTAAAAATCTTACTAGATATATTTGTAAGCTCATAAACTAGTAATTGATAATTTTATTAATCTTTGACCCTTAAAGTACTTTATAAACTATAATGTTAATATAAATAATATATGTATGCACATATAACTTTCCCTGAGCAAATGTACAAAGCCAAGGAAACACATAACTTCACCTAAAATAATCATATAAACGACAAAATAACGTATATAAGATATTAGGGACTAGTTTAACTTATAATAATACTTTAACCTTTGATCCCTTACTAATTTTTTTTTTCTGGTTATTACAGATAAGCTAGCAGATTGCATAACCTGTTTGGTAAAATTATTTATGATTGTAGTTGAAATATCTTTTTAGGCTTAAAAAGATATTAAATATCTTTTTAGCCTTAAAAAGATTTTAAATAATATCTCCTTAGGTTTAAAAGATAAAAAGAAAATAAAAAAATAAAAAATTTTCAACACCCAATCTCATATGCTATATTTTACTCCAACTCAATTTCACTCAAATTTTGGACTTAAATTTTATTTAAGTTCCTCCACCAAACAGACAAACACCACTAATCATATAACGTGACTTAAAATTGTAGCACCTTATCATTTAAGTCACCTGAAATGTTTCTCCAAACAGAACCTAAAATTCTAATTGAGATTAGAGGATAAAATTTGTAATGCGTACAATTCCTACTTGACACAGACTGCCTGCGTAGCACGCAGTTGGCTTCCGCTTAGGTGGGAGTTTTTTGCGATCCTTCTTGGTTGTGGAACCTTTTATCTTAAAATGGACCACAGGCCTTTAAAATGATTTTGGATTTTAGCATTTTGGATTAATCTCCTACGAGTTGGACCAATCAGGACAACGATTATAATCATCGGGTACTAACATGGGAAGAAGATTTATGTGTCTGCATGTTCTAGTGATTTTGTTAAGTAATTGAAATTACTGATAAACACTGTAATCACTTGCCTAATTAGTAATATTTATTAATATATTTGTTTTCTTCTAATTTATTCTAAATTTTCATATCTATACTAATATATTAAAAGGGGTTCTTAGACAAGTATGGTGCCAAGTGACATTCTCCCTTAGGATGTTTTAGGGCATGTTCTCTTCGGCATAAAACAACTGAACTGAACTGAACTTATTGGAGTTGAACTGAACTGAACTTATTGGAGCTGAACTGAATTGAATTGAATTGAATTGAATTAAATTAAATTGAATGTAATAAATATATAAATAAAATTTTAAACAATAATAATATGAATATTAAATAATAATTATAATGATAAGTAAAAATAATGAATAATAATAATAGTAGTATTTTGGATATTTTTAAATGATAGTTATAAATAAATAATATTAATAATCATAAATTAATAATAATAATAATAATAATAATTAATAATAATAATGATAATTAATAATTATTATTTTATATTATTTGTATTAATATATTAATACTTGATGATGATATATAATAACAATAATATCTAAGAAGTAAATTAATATTACTATTTTAATAATTAGATTTAATAATATAAAAATATTTAGTAATAAAAATAATGATTGGGTTGGACCGCGAAAATTACATCATAAACCGTCTTGACGTGATTTGATTCGTTTATGGGCTAAAAAAGTGGGTTTATTTGTGCTTTGACCTAAACCATATTCATCCTAATAATAATAGTAATAATAATGAGTAAATCTATGATAAACAAAATAATATATAGAAACAACAATAATAATAATAATAATAATAATAATAATAATAATAATAATAATACTTAATAGTAATGATATATATTTAAATAATAATAATAATAATAATAATAATAATAATAATAATGATAATAATAATAATAATAGTAATTAGTAAAATAAATTATACCAACATAATAATAATATTTAACAAAATGGTTATAAAAGAATGGAGCTGAGCTGAACAGAACTGAACTGATTGGAGCTGAACTGAACTGATGGGAGCTGAACAGAACTGAACTGAACTGAAAATAAGTTGGGGAGAACAGGCCCTTACTCTATGTAAAAATACCATACAAAAAAAATTGGATTGTATTAGGTTTGATTTCATGACATCGATCAAGTTTATATACTAAAGTCTTAACCACTAAATCAAGTAATATTTGGTGATATCATTTTAAAATAAAATATTAATAAATAAAAATCTCATTAATTAACCGATGCATAGCCCAGGCCTAAGAACTAGTGGATTGATTAATTGGTGCGATTGAATGAGAGAGCTTAATCTAAGTTAATGATTTTGCTCTAACTATATTTGGTGAAACATTAGTTACTCGTCTTGTTTCACAAGAAAAGAGACATGTGGATGTCAATGAGCTTACTTGATTAAAGTCTTGTGAGGTGATACCCAAGACCTGAAATCTAATTACGTCTACATCATTTGATGTTGTAGCTCTCTCTATGTACACCAAAAAAAAGAAGAAATATATCTTTAATTTTTTTCGCGCATCAATATTCTCTAATTGTTATAATTTCATCATTAATGCCGAGGTATAAAATTCACATGTTTAACCCATATAGTCCCCAGCCATAAAATAGTTCTTTCCCTGTTGTAGTATTGGCATTTGTTAATTGTTACAATTCTCTCTAATCATTTTTCGTCTCTATCCCCGTTATATAGTTCCCCGCCATATACACGTTTGTCTGTATTACTTGGTGGTAAATTGTCAATAACATATAACTTCATTCTCGCATTTGTTTACATATCTTTGTCTGCAGTAGAACTGACATATATACATATATACCAATCAATGGATCACAATCCTACTGATCTGAAGAGAGAAATTGAAAGAAAATGGGAGATCTTAGGACATGAGAGGCCAGAAACTCTGAAAGCGGAATATCCTTCGCAACCGTCTATTTACAGGGTTCCAGAACATCTTCGAGAGCTCAGTAACAATGCTTACATACCGTGGAGAGTATCAATTGGTCCTTATCACTACAATAATCCGAAATTTTGGGTTATGGAAGAACACAAGCTGGAGTATATGAAGGCTTTCATTAATAGAGCATCGTCGCACACTTTAGAGGACTACATTAAGGTTGTCGAGGAACTAGAACCGATGGCGCGCTTTTGCTATGCTGATCGAACAATAGGCCTCATCCAGTCCAAACAATTTGTTGAGATGTTACTTATTGATGGCTGCTTCATAGTAGAGTTCCTTCTTAGAAAGATTCAAAAATTAGCACATGTTGATATGGAACCTACAAGAGAAAGTTATGGTCAAATGTACGAATTTGTCGGAAGTATCTCCCCCTTCCGACCCGCGCATGATATCATATTCCGCAGTACAAGAACTTCGTTTGAAGTACGGCGTGACCTGATCTTGTTGGAGAATCAACTTCCATATGATGTCCTTGAGAGGTTATATGATCTCACTTTTGATAGACTAGATGAGGCACATGGCCAAGCACATCGTGAAAAACCACCCTTTTATGAAGTTGTCTATTGTGCATTGAGAACCTCAATGCCTAGCATTACTACTGTTGTAACCTAAGGGAACACTCAAGAAGGGGGGGTTGAATTGAGTGGTGAAATCTAATCGATTTTCGCAAAAATCCTTTCACAGCTCAGTGCCAGGCTCTGAGCTGAACACTCGAAAATTGCTAATTTACGTTTTTGCGAATAATAAACTTAAAAGATATTAGATTTGACACAAGATATAACGTGGTTCAATCTCACCTCTGAGATCTACGTCCACAAGAAACAAAAACTCTTTTATTTCTTTGAATCCTATAATATCAAACTCTTGATACAATACGATTCCCCTCACTACTAACCCTAGTAATGACTCCCCCAACACTTAACTCTAAGTGTTGGCACTCTCAATAATGTAAAAGTTACAGAAAAGAACGATCCTCAAAGATGTGCTTCTTAGTCAAGCAAATAGAGGACAATTACACTTGTGAAATAGTAACTTAAACCTAACAGCTCAGTGCTACGCTCAGTGCCAAGGAAATAGTTTTCAGCTTTTTACTTAGACTCGATTTTCTCTCTGAAAACTTAAAATCTAAAAGTGAATTATGAATCCCTTTTATAGAGTATGGACTGGACGAATATCCTTCCAAGGATATCTTCCAATTTCCTTAATTCAAGGGATTTAATTCTCTTTTAGAAAATCAATCTTTATCTTTTTTTCTTTATCTTTATTCTTAAAAAGATATGTTTCCATAACAGATTTTCTATTCAACTCAAAAGATATTTTCCAAAACAAAATCTGATTTTATGAAACCCTTTACAAACACGTTTTGGAAAATCTGGTTTTATAAAAAATCTTTTTAAACAACGTTTTAAGGAAACGTGATTTTTGTAAAATCTTTTTCCTTAAAACACGTTTTTATAAAATTCTGTTTTTATAAAAAATCTTTTCTTTGAAAACACGTTTTTATAAAAACTTGTTTTCTGAAAATCTTTTCTTTAGAAAACACGTTTTTATCAAAAACTGATTTTTATAAAAATCTTTTTCAAAAACTTGTTTTATTAAAATCCGGTTTTTATCAAAAATTATTTTCCTAATCCCTTTTGATTTCTGATTTAGAGAACTTATTTCCTTTTTATATAGAAATATAATTTTAATATAATTATTTACTTTCTTAACTCAAAGAAGATAATAATTATATTAACTTTATATTTCTATATTGAGCACATTGCATATTACTAAGCTTATTACATTTGAATCTAAAGTTACTATTCTAAGAAATTATAAACTCGAACTTCATTCTTGATTCTTCTTTTCTTCAAAGTCTTCGTTTATCAATTTCTTTCTTCTTCATGCATCTGTTGTAACTGTTACATACTTTCATGCTATAACATATTATATTAATTTTCATCATCAAAACATAACATGTGCATAAAACATAACATGTACATGCACAACAAATTCCCCCTTTTTGATGATGACAAACAATGAATATAATATTGTTAAATAAACATTTGTTCCTCTTAAAGTATGCATATATGCTTTTGTTCCCCCTCAAACAATGCATTGAATATTTAGTAATTACCCCTTTTAGAATCTATCCGTACCTTAGATTAATAACTTCAATCATTCACTTGTCCCTACATGCTCATTTATATTTTATTCACATTATCTCAACCTAGGATATCATCAAGATTCTAGTCAATATTATATGCTTTCTTTTCCCCCTTTTGTCATTCTCAAAAAGCATCAAAAAGACAAAAAAACACACATATAGTCAGAATAGATCCAAAATAATCCAATAGCTCAACTAAGTGGGCTAGGGATGCTGGTGCTACAACCAATACCAATTCACAATCATCAGAAAACATCCAAAAAGTATCCAAAAGTACCAAAACAGTTTAACAAAAACCACAAGTTTTACAAAACTACAAAGCAGCATCTAAAAGTCAAAGTAGAACTAGGATAGAAAAGGCTGTTCAGGGTTTGGACAGAAGTTGACGGTGACGTTGAGCGGCAAGGGTATCACTGGCTCGGAGTCGTGCCACAATCTGTTGCATCTGTTTTTGCATATCCCGCATATATTCCATCATCTTCAAACAACCAGCACACGCCTCTTTTGGTGTAAAACCCCTAAAATCCTTCTTCAACAACTCTCCTTTGACCACACACAAATCCATACGGCTCAAGATACTATCACACATAACATCCACACAAGCAACACCTTTGAGGTGGGTGTCAGAACATCAAAAGCCTGAAAAACTTTGGTGAGCCATAATCCATAAGGAAAATAGAGCGAACTCAGGGACAAATTACGCATATGATGGAACATCAAGTGAGGAAGGCTAATAGGGTTTCCATGAATTAACAACCAAAGCAGCACCTGATCCATAATCAAACATTCACCCCGATTCTCAACCCTAGGTAAAATGGTCTTTGTAACAAGGTTTCGAAGCAGTTTGTGGGGGGCCGAAAGTAAGGCAGAAGAAAAAATCTGGGCTTGCGGTAAGGGTTGATCCGACAACGTGCGACTAATAGTAGCATTATCAACACCAAAAACATGCGGCCAAGTTTGATAAGGGAGGTCCGAAAATCCAGCAGATGGAACCTCTAACAATTGACCCAATTCTTGAACAGAAAGTGTAATCATCACATTATTCACAGTAGAGGACAACACCAAAGATTCAGAAATTTCCAAGTTTTTGTAAAACTGGCGAACCTCATTCTCATAAACAGCATCATTATAATTTAGTAACTTTAACCAGCCTTGATTCTCCACAGATTCTTTTAAAAACTTAAATTCAGGCCTAGAAAGCCAGTCATCCTCATAAACTCGACCGGAAAATACTTTGATGAGTTTTAAAGACTTGGAACGAGCCTTACCCGGTTGCCTGCGGTTTTCCGTTTTCGAGGTTGCGAGGTTGAAGGCGGTGTAGCAGCGGAATCGACGGACCTGACTGTGATGGCCGGCGAGGAGAAGGAGATGGGTTCGACTGTGGCACGGAGGAGGTAGCAGATCTGGTGGTTGGTTTTCGGACAAAGGTGTTGGTGGCCGGAGATTTTGAGGCGAAGGTTTTGAAGCGGCCTTTTGTGAAGGTGGGAGGTTTTGGTCGATTTGTGGGGACGGTGGTGTTGGCTGTGGAGGTGGTGGAGGAGGTGACGGAGGAGGTGAAGGTGGGGGTGTCGGAATGCGCGGCGGAGAGGACGGAGGGTTGGTGTGGGAGAGGGAGTGAGTGGATCGACGGTTTTCGAGAGAAATCGCCGGCGAGCCACTGTTTTCCGGCCCATGACTGTGTGGTGGGACGGTGGTTAGAGGAGAGAGAAAGGTAAGGTGAGGGTTTTGTTTAGGGTTTTGATTTTGAAAAACAAGGAGGGGGGCCGGTTATTTTCAAGTGAGTAGGGTTAGGTGGGGTAGGTATGGTAGTCCACTTTTCCTTTACAACACATGCCTTGCATAATTTTTTGAAAAATTTTATAAAATAATTTTTGAAATTCTTTTTATTTAGTCAAAGCAACTCAATGGAAATTTTCAAAATTGTGATACTTTTGTTGGAATTTTTCATGGAATTTTTCTGAAGCAACTTAGGTGTCAGTTATCAGGACAGCATCAATAGCCTTTTCAGGAGTCTTGAATTAAATCAAACATCTGACTTAGTGTAGGTATAATCTTTTGAACTCTTAAGTTTGCAAAGGGATCAAATAAACACATAAATCAACTAGGCACTAGAAATCAACCCCAAGGCTAATCTAAGTTTTTTCAAATCTTTCACGAGCAAGAGGTTTAGTGAAAATATCAGCTATTTGGTCTTCAGTACAAATAAATTCAAGGGCTATATTACCTTTTTCTACATGATCACGTAAAAAATGATATCTGATTTCTATATGCTTTGTACGTGAATGCTGAACAGGATTTTTGAGATGTTTATGGCACTTGTATTATCACACATAATGGGCACATTATCAATCAACACACCAAAATCTCTAAGTTGTTGTCTTACCCATAATACCTGTGCACAACAAGATGCGGCTGCAACATATTCAGCTTCTGCAGTGAGAAAGAGCCACGGAATTTTGCTTTTTGGAAGCCCATGAGATTAAGCAAGGACCTAAGAAGGTGGCTGTTCCAGAGGTACTTTTTCTATCTACTAAAAATCCTGCATAATCTGCGTCAGAAAAACCAATCAAGTCAAAGTTGCCTCCTTTAGGATACCATAGATATAAGTTAGTAGTGCCTCTTAAGTATCTAAGGATTCGTTTGACAGCTTTGAAGTGAGACTCCTTTGGACATGATTGAAATCTGGCGCAGAGACATACACTGTGAAGAATATCTGGTCGACTGGAAGTTAAATAAAGAAGAGAACCTATCATACCTCGGTAGATTGTTTCATCTACTTTCTTACCATTTTCGTCCAGATCTAACTTAAGTGCAGTAGGTACAGGTGTAGGATAAGTCTTTGAATCTTCCATACCATACTTCTTCAATAGTTCCTTCACATATTTCTGTTGATGTATCATGATGCCATTATCCAGTTGCTTGATTTGTAAACCTAGGAAGAAACTTAATTCTCCCATCATAGACATTTCAAATTCACTTTTCATTAGTTCAGCAAAATAATGACATAATAATTCTGTAGTTGCTCCAAAAATAATATCATCAACATAAATTTGAACAACTAGCAATTCTTCCCCCTTACTTTTCAGAAACAATGTCCTATCTACTGAACCTCTTTTAAAGCCATTTTCCATTAAAAAGATAGATAGGCGTTCATACCAAGCTCTAGGAGCTTGCTTTAAACCATAAAGTGCCTTATCTAGTTTATAAACATGTTTAGGAAAATTTTGATCAATAAAGCCAGGAGGTTGTTCAACATACACTGTTTCTTTTAAGTACCCGTTTAAGAATGCAGTTTTGACATCCATTTGAAAAAGTTTAATATTTTTAAAAGCTGCAAAGGATATCAAAATTCGAATAGCTTCTAAACGGGCTACAGGGGCAAAGGTCTCATCATAATCAATTCCCTCTTGTTGGTTAAGCCTTGGCACACTAGTCTGGCTTTATTTCGAACAATCATCCCACTATCATCCAGTTTGTTTCTAAAAACCCATTTTGTTCCAATTACTGATTGATGAGTGGGACGAGGTTCTAGATGCCAAACTTCATTTCTTTTGAATTGATTTAACTCATCCTGCATAGCCAAAATCCAATCAGGGTCAGTCAATGCAATTTTATAATTAGATGGTTCAATTTCAGATATAAAAGCATTGAAAGCACAAAAGTTATGAAGAGATGAACGAGTTTGGACTCCCTTTGATATGTCTGTGAGTATTAGGTCAGTAGGATGTGATCCTTGGTGTTTCCACTTCTTCGGAGTGAAAATTTCGTTCTGTGGCTCAGTGCCATGCTCTGAGCGTTCACTGTTGTTTTCGTTTTCTTCAGCTTCTGTTGGTTCTGCCGACACTTCTTCTTCGACAGTTTCAGTTATCTCTTCTGCATCTTTTTCATTCTCGTCGCAGTTGTTGATTTGTTCTTCAGACTGTGCCATGCTCTGAGCCTCAGAACTTGTTTCAGGTTGATTCTCATCATGCTGTTTGTCTCGTGACTCTCTAATCAGTCCAATAGAGAAGTCTTCGTCATCATCTACCTGCACATCTTGTAAGCTTTTATCAGATTCATCAAATATGACATGGACACTCTCCTCCATACGCATTGTTCTTTTGTTGTATACTTTATATGCTTTGCTATGAGGAGAGTAACCAATGAACACTGCTTCATCACTTCTTGGATCAAACTTACCCAAATTATCCTTGCCATTGTTGTGAACATAACAAGTACATCCAAAACATCTTAAGTGAGAGATATTTGGTTTCCTACCTTTGATCAGTTCATATGGAGTTTTATTCAAGATGGATCGTACTTTAGTTCTGTTTATATATAGCATGCAGTACTTACTGCCTCGGCCCAAAAATTTCTAGGTAAGCCACTTTGTAGAAGCATGGTTCGAGACATGTCTTCTAAAGTACGATTCATCCTTTCTACAACTCCATTCTGTTGTGGTGTTCTTGGTGCAGAGAAATTATGATCAATTCCATTGTCATTGCAGAATTTTTCGAAATCTGTATTTTCAAACTCAGTGCCATGATCAGTACGGACAGACAGCAATTTACAATTTGTTTGATTTTGAACTTTTCGAATATGAACAAGAAAAACATCAAATGTTTCATCTTTCCCACCAATGAATAATGTCCAAACAAATCTAGAGAAATCATCAACAAGTACCAACACATATTTGCTACCACCTCTACTCCTTACACGCATTGGGCCACAAAGATCCATGTGAATTAGTTCCAAGGGTTTAGAGGTGCTAACAAATGTCTTTGACTTAAAAGATGATCGAACATGTTTGCATCTAGCACATGCATTACAAATTGTTTCCCAATCAAAGTTTATGGATGGTAAACCATCTACTAAATCCATTTTTCTCAATTTGTTAAGCAGTCTAGACTAACATGTCCAAGTCTTTTATGCCAAAGTAGTGGATTATCTTGTAGGGCACTCATGCATGAAATTTTCTCATTAGGTAAGGTATCTAGACAGATTATATAGACATTGTTTAATCTTTTACCTTCCAAAATTACTTCCCTAGTTTTCATATTCAAGATTTGGCACAAATTTGCCTGAAATTCAACAACATTACCTTTATCACACAGTTGTGATATACTTAACAAGTTGTGTTTCAGTCCATTTACCAACATAACATTCTCGATGGAGTGTGTTAGAGACTTGCCGACATTGCCTATTCCAATGATCTCTCCCTTTTTGTTGTCGCCAAATGTAACACACCCTCCATTGTGGGCTACTAGTGAGAGGAATTGTGTTTTGTCACCAGTCATATGTCTTGAGCAACCACTGTCGAGATACCATAGGTTGCTTCCTCTCACGTTTACCTGCACAAGAATCACTTGTTAGTTTTAGGAACCCATACTTGTTTGGGTCCCTTTTTCTTACGTTGAGCATCTAGAATGTCTTTTCTAACCCAGATTTGAGTGACATGTTTAATGTCTTTGCAATTCGATTTTTCTTTTTGTTACAGTCCTCAATTAGGTGTCCATTATTTCCACAAAAGTTGCAAATAAGATATTCAGGAAGGCCAACATATTTTCTTTTTCGAAAGTCTCTTTCGAAGGGTCTGGCACTGAGCCTGGCACTGAGTCGCTGGTCAGAATATCCTAATCCTGTTTTTTCTGTTGTTTGTGGTGCAAGTTAGGTAATTTAGAGCATTCTTCCCATTGGTCCATTTTTCGTGCATCTTTCGAGCAATAGAAAGTTGTGATTCCAAATATTCAACTGAGGTGTTCAAATCACTACTTCTTTTTCGGGAAATCTCTAAGTCCTTTTTAACCTTATCCAGTTCTTCTTTTATTTTCTCATCACTAGGTAGCGTAAGTGGGACAATTTCAGATTGTTGTCTTGAATTTTTAAGTTCATTCAACTCGTGATTTAAATTTTCAATTTGTTCCTCAAGACTAGACTTTTCAGCTTGGAACTCAGTGACTGGCACTGAGTTGTTTACGAGATTATCAACTAGAGTCTTTTCTTGTTTTAGTGTGTTTATCTCTAAGTCTTTCTCGTCAATCCTTTTTATTAGAGTTTTGTTTTCTTTCAGCAATTCCTTATATTCTGTTTCTAATCCAATTTTTAGCCTGGTCAAATTTTTTATTTCCTTTTTCATGTTATCAAAATTATCATTCATGTTTTGACAATCATCAATTACGTTTTCAAGCAATATGACAAGCTTACTTTTGGAAAGAAGATGAATTGAAGGTTTTAAAGAAGTTAGACTTACCTCACTGTCTTCTTCCTCTTCAAGAGGGTTCGAACTTTTAGCCATCAAGCATAGATGTGAGTCGTCATGGCTCAGTGCCGTCTTCAGAGTGGTCTGTACAGCATTCAGACATAATTTTGCTTCGTGGCTCTGAGCCTGGCACTGATCTTCGTCAGAATCCGAGTCTCCCCAGACTGCTGCGATCATGGCTTTCTTGTACTCCTTCTTAGACTGCTCTCGTTTTTCTCTAGGCTTTTCTTCATCCCACAGAGGGCATTCTTTAATCCTGTGATCATACTCACCACACTTGAAACAACCAGAGTTAGTAGCACTTTTCTTAGGGTTAAAAGTAGTGCCTTTACCTTTGGAGTTTCCACCTTTCTGAAGTTGTTATTCCTATTCTTTTTCAGAAAGTTTTGAAATTTCTAGTTAGAAAGGCTAGTTCTTCATCACTATCACTATCATCCGTTTCTACTTCAGTTTTTAAGGCCAACCCTTTATTCTTTGGTTCACTTGATTTAGAGTCTAAAACAAGTTCGTGAGTCATTAAGGAACCAATGAGTTGTTCTAGTGAGAGTTTTGATAAATCCTTAGCCTCTTGAATAGCAGTTATTTTAGGAAGCCATTTATTAGTCAAACTTCTTAACACTTTTCTAACTAAATCTTCAGAAGAATAGATTTTTCCTAAAGATCTTAGTTCATTAGTTATTAGTGTAAATCTGGTAAACATATCTTTAATAGATTCATCCTTAGTCATTGTGAACAGTTCATATTGTTGGACTAGTAAATCTATCCTAGACTGTTTTACCTCGTTTGTACCTTCATGTGCCAATTCCAATGTGTCCCAAATTTCCTTAGCAGTGGTAGCATGCAGAGATTCTTGAATATTCATCAGGTCCAATTCCAGATTGGAGAATACTCATAGCTTTGAAATTCTTTTCTGCCTTTCCGTAGTCAACAGAATTGTACTCCTCTTCCTTTTGTCGAACAGGTTACCTTCATCGTCTTTGTTTTGAATAGGAAGAGGTCCAGTCTTTATGATTCTCCAGCATTGAAAGTCAGAACCTTGAATGTATATCCTCATCCTGGTCTTCCACCATCCATAATCTTTCCCGTTGAAAATTGGACACTTGGAATACTTGTCGGAAAGTCGTCTTGTGTGTTCATGATTTCTATTCTCTAGATGTGAGTCTTACGAGAATAGCCTGCTCTGATACCACTTGTTGTAACCTAAGGGAACACTCAAGAAGGGGGGGTTGAATTGAGTGGTGAAATCTAATCGATTTTCGCAAAAATCCTTTCACAGCTCAGTGCCAGGCTCTGAGCTGAACACTCGAAAATTGCTAATTTCGTTTTTGCGAATAATAAACTTAAAAGATATTAGATTTGACACAAGATATAACGTGGTTCAATCTCACCTCTGAGATCTACGTCCACAAGAAACAAAAACTCTTTTATTTCTTTGAATCCTATAATATCAAACTCTTGATACAATACGATTCCCCTCACTACTAACCCTAGTAATGACTCCCAACACTTAACTCTAAGTGTTGACACTCTCAATAATGTAAAAGTTACAGAAAAGAACGATCCTCAAAGATGTGCTTCTTAGTCAAGCAAATAGAGGACAATTACAATTGTGAAATAGTAACTTAAACCTAACAGCTCAGTGCTACGCTCAGTGCCAAGGAAATAGTTTTCAGCTTTTTATTAGACTCGATTTTCTCTCTGAAAACTAGATCTAAAAGTGAATTATGAATCCCTTTTATAGAGTATGGACTGGACGAATATCCTTCAAGATATCTTCCAATTTCCTTAATTCAAGGGATTTAATTCTCTTTTAGAAAATCAATCTTTATCTTTTTCTTCTTTATCTTTATTCTTAAAAAGATATGTTTTCCATAACAGATTTTCTATTCAACTCAAAAGATATTTTCCAAAACAAAATCTGATTTATGAAACCTTTACAAACACGTTTTGAAAATCTGGTTTTATAAAAAATCTTTTAAACAACGTTTTATAGAAACGTGATTTTTGTAAAATCTTTTTCCTTAAAACACGTTTTTATAAAATTCTGTTTTTATAAAATCTTTTCTTTGAAAACACGTTTTTATAAAAACTTGTTTATCTGAAAATCTTTTCTTTAGAAAAACGTTTTTACAAAAACTGATTTTTATAAAAATCTTTTTCAAAAACTTGTTTTATTAAAATCCGGTTTTTATCAAAAACTTATTTTCCTAATCCTTTTGATTTCTGATTTAGAGAAACTTATTTCCTTTTTATATAGAAATATAATTTTAATATAATTATTTACTTTCTTAACTCAAAGAAGATAATAATTATATTAACTTTATATTTCTATATTGAGCACATTGCATATTACTAAGCTTATTACATTTAATCTAAAGTTACTATTCTAAGAAATTATAAACTCGAACTTCATTCTTGATTCTTCTTTTCTTCAAAGTCTTCGTTTATCAATTTCTTTCTTCTTCATGCATCTGTTGTAACTGTTACATACTTTCATGCTATAACATATTATATTAATTTTCATCATCAAAACATAACATGTGCATAAAACATAACATGTACATGCACAACAACTACTATCTTAGAAAGTAACCAACTTCGAGAAAGAATCAATGTGTCTAATGTGGCGAATCTTGTCAGTTTCTTGAAAATCTGCTGCCGACCTTTCCCTGCCATCTATCCACCTGATGTTGCCTTGCCAGTTCCTATAGAACCAGCATGTCTTTGCAGCCTAGATGGCAGAGACATAAAGGAATTTCGGGTCCCTAGTGTAACACAGTTGGCGAAAGCTGGCGTTCATTTCAGAGCTAGTCAAAGCCCGTGGCTCAGTATAGATTTGTCAAATGGGGTTTTGGAGTTGCCGGCTTTGAGTATATGGCATCATACAGATACATTTTTCAGGAATGTGATGGTGTACGAGTTATACACCGAGGCTAATCATACAAGATCTACAACGATCAGTGATTATATGTGTCTTATGGATGACCTGATAAATTCAAAAGAAGATGTTGCTCTACTTACAAAGGAAGGTATTATTCATAACTGGTTAGAGTCAGATGATGCATTATCAGATCTATTTAATTCTATTACTAAGCACATCTTGGCAGACCATGCATCCTATGCAAGAATCTGCAGGGATCTCAATGACTTTCTTAAGAAACCAATGCCAAAGTACAAGGCAATCCTTCGACAAAATTACTTCAATGAACCATGGGCGATTATATATTTCATCACTGGAGTGCTCATACAAACTGCTGCTACTATCATACAGGCTGTCACTGATATTCGCTCTAACAAGTAGATCTGCTTTCTTACAAAGATTGTTTAAGTTTCATTTCGTGCGTGCCGTTTGTGGGTCGAGTTCAAGTTTGGTTAACATGGATCAGGTTCAGATTGGATCGACTGTTCAGATTTAGGTCCAATCAAGTTTGGTTTGAATCATATCGTGTGCGGGTTGAGTTCAGGTTTGGTTAACATGGATCAGGTTCAGATTGGATCGACTATTCAGATTTAGGTCCAATCAAGTCTGGTTTGAATCATATCGTGTGCTGGTTGAGTTTAAGTTTGGTTAACATGGATCAGGTTCAGATTGGATCGACTGTTCAGATTTAGGTCCAATCATGTCTGGTTTGAATCATATCGTGTGCGGGTCGAGTTCAGGTTTGGTTAACATGGATCAGGTTCAAATTGGATCGATTGTTCAGATTTAGGTCCAATCAAGTCTGGTTTGAATCATATTGGATCTGGGCCAGGTCAAGATATAATAATTGTTTGTTCAAACTTTTTCAAATCTATATTATCTAAATTTCAATCATTTTGAATATTTATGAGCATTTGTCGAGTGATATTGAATACAGGTCATGTTAATTTGATCCAATCATGGATTGTGTAGTTGAAAGAGTCAAAACAATTATAACTTTTTGTTCAAATGATTATGGCAATTGGCAATTTCTCGATTGAAAACTCGTATGTTCAAATTACAAAATTGTTAACTATTTGGCATGCCTTTCCTCACTCCTTCCAGAATCACAACGCTCTTAGTATGAGAAATCCTCTTCCTCATTCTTGAGCCACTATGGGTTTTTGATGATGACAAACTAAAGTAATAACTAACAAGGTCTATAAGTTGGAAAATTCTCATTGGTAACGTTGTACTTTTGGAATTTTTTCATTGATAACCTCGTGTTCTTTCAAATCCAAACAATGACCTTCTATTCTTATTCATTTCTAAAATGTGACTTTAATAGAAAATTTGTTGTTAAGTGTTCTTAGTTTTTGTTAAATAGGGGTTTGTTTGCCAACAATGGTTAGGTATAACAATAACAGGACACCCTTCTCTTCTCCTCCTCACCCAACAACCACCACCATTAGCAACCTTGGAGTTTTTGGAACCACCACTTGGGTTCCCCCTCAACTACTCCCCCCCTCCGTGTTGGGCTAAACGTCGCAGCTCCACTACCACTGATCTTTCTCTTTCCTTCGAACCGCCAAGTAGATTTTGAAAGTAGGCAACAGTGCTAACTACGCAATCAAATTGGTAGCAGGAGGAATATGCTGAGGACTTTAACAGACGACCAAATGAAGTACTACAACACTACAATTATAATCAGTCTTGGCCGTTCAGTTATAATTAGGCTATGAAATACGAATAGATTAAAATGTTCTGAAACTACCAAGAACCATTTGAGTCCATTTATAAGAGTACTTAGGTTCATCTCATGAATTGTTGTTGTCAATGACATTAATTCATGATCCTGAACTACTCGACAAGAACAAGCAACACATAGTTCTTTTTCATTGGAAAAGAAGGTCAATGTTGTGAACAGGAATATCTCATTTGTCTAAATGTCTGCAGATCAGTTCAGCGATCGATTATCTAATAAAAGCAACACATATTTTCCATAGAATATTGGTCGAGATGTTTTAAAATATGCATATCAAATTCGTATACATGGTTACTCAGAATATACAACTAAAGATACAATAGACTTACCATAGTTAACAAGATGGGAATTCCCAACTCTTTGCTAAGCTTACGCAATGCGTCATGCATGAGTTCTTCATATGAAATTCGAATGTAACAATTAAACTACCCAAAATATACTTCAATGATTTGGGGTTTGTTGGGTAATCATGCGTGAAACTAGTTGTTACCGTCGACGAGTCGTTCCCTGCTTTTGTCGTGCTTTCATCTTCCAATCTTCAGTTTCTTTTTTTTAAGGATTTGTTGGAAGCTTCTCTGAAAATGTTGATTTCTGCTGCAAATTTACGTTCACTCAATCTCGTACTACTTTTTTGTACATAACCAAATTTTCTTATTTTTTTAATGTGAAAATTTGTTTCTTGGTGAATTTTAGATGTTTCTTGGGTTGTAAGTTGTGAATGGTGATGGTGGAATGGACTTATGTGTTTTGTGAGGCTCGGCCCCAGAAGATAACGACCATTTATTCCTTCATTGTTCTATATCATGGCAAATTAAATATAAAGTTGGTGGATCAATCTTTGGCACCTATCATGGGTCCCTTCCCCATCTATCCGTGAAGCCTTCGCCTATTGGAAGCATCCAAAATGCAGTGCTTTTTTCAAAAAAGTTTGGGTTGCTGTTTTTGTCATTATATTATGGACTTTATGGAGGGAGACGAATTCACGATGCTTTGAAAACAATACTTGCACTCAGAGCCAACTCCAAGAACTCATTCTCTTTCAGTTATGTTGGTGGATAGGTGGGCAGACTTATTTCCATACAACGAGAGTGAGGTCTTGCGTAACCCGCAATGTCTCAGCTTCTCTCCCCTCTCAAATGGTTGTCCTCTTGTCAAGTCTCCAAAGCTCCCGGTGACATGGTCTCCTCCATCTGCTGCCTTGCGAAAATGGAATGTGGATGCTTCTCTTTGCCCCTTGCAATTGAAATCATCAATAGGTGGTGTACTTCGGGATCATGAGGGGAAGTTCTTATGCATATTTTCAAGCCCTATTCCTTGCGTGGATATTAATCACGCCGAAGTGCTCGTAATTCATAGAGCTATTAAATATTCTTAGCTCAAGGCCATCTTCATTGTCATGGCCTCATAGTGGAATCAGACTCCGCTAATGAGGTGAAATGGTGCATGAATGAATGTAAGGGGCCATGGAATCTCTCCTTCATCATCAATTTCATTCGTAACAGTTGATGTTTGGGCAATGGTATCCACATAATTCACAAGGGTAGGGAATCAAACATAGTTGTGGATGCACTCGCAAAACAAGGTTTACAAAGACGGGACGAATTCATAGCTTGGATGTAATTTCGGAAACTTCATGAGTCATGTATGTTCTCTCCAGTTTACTGCTGTTGTGAACTCCGCTTGGAGGATAATTGTAATACCAACATGGTTGGTTAATTATTTATAATAATAAAACCCCTAACTTATAAAAAAAAAAATTGTGAATAGTGTTAAGTGAGAAAGATAAAAGAAGAGTACTATGTGAAAAAATAGGTACTTCCTCTGTTGGAATATATAGTTTACTATAAGTTTGTTAGTTAGTTTCCTTAATTTCAGTTAGTTTGTTATTAGATTAGTAGTTATATTTACATGCATGTATTTGTACTCATTTTAATACACATAAGAATAATAGAATCTCTGTATTTTTCCTTTCTCTCCTCTCTTGGTTCAAAGCTCAACAACAATGGCTACTCTTTTCTTCTTCTTCCCTCCTTAACCTCTCAATTTTAACATGGTATCAGAGCAGGATCGTATCCTAGCTCAATTTCTTCCGCAAATTTCTCTTCAAAATCCCACAAATTTCATCGCACTTTGTCAGTTTTCCTAAAAAAATTTCCCGTCGAAGTTTTGATTTCTTGTGTGCGAATTTTAGTCGATTGTTCTTCAATTCATCTGATCCTTATATTTGTCAACCATTTTTCTTTAGATTCATCTTCAATTCGATTGATTTTTGTGGTGTTCTTTTGTGATTATTGCAGATTTGCATAACCTTCCCTAATTTCTAGGGTTTCGTTAATCTTGTTCTCTATCCTAGAAACCTAGAATTATTCTTGAATTTTTGAATTCTTGCGAATTATTGAATGGGGTGTTCTTGAATTGGGTATTCTGATTCCCAACAGGGTGCCTTAGTTTAAACAAATTTGGAGTTTATGTAGAAGCAAGAAGAGAGTTGCTTCGAGTGCTTTCACGCTGGAATGTTCTGAATCCATTTGGGAAATATGGGTGGTGCCAGTGCTGCAAGGTAGAAGATGGAAAACAAGCAGCCAATTCTTCTTGGTAGCTTGACAAATGGGTTATAGTGTGTTGATGATAAGCCACAGACTCAAGTCCCTTCTATGCCTACTGCTAATGCATCCTCTGCTGATGATGCTTCTTCATTCTAAAGCTGCTACTTCTTCTACTTTTAATATGTTTGTTGCTGCTGTTAATAAAGCTAGCTTATGGCATTTGAGAATTCAAGTATCTTCTTCTCTACAGTTCATCATTTCGACATTTCTGGTAATATTTCTCCAAAAATCTTCTAAAATTTGCAAATAATCTCTAAAATATCTCTGAAAATTGCATTCTCTTATCTGAATATTCTCTGAAATTGCTGAATCTTAATCTGAAAATATGTGAAATCTCTCCTGAATTCGTTGATCATCTGAAATTTCTCTAAACTCTTCTTCTCTGAAATTCTTCTTTTCATCATATATATTCAGTTTATCTACTGAGTTGTTTCTCTGAATTTCCTCTGTGATCCCTGTTGAGTGATCATTTCTCTGTTTTGTTCAAAGATCCATTGTGATCTCTTTTGCTCAAAGCCTACTTTGTTAGGTTCTAAATTTGATAGTTTTATGATTTCAACCTCCAACCCATAGTGATTATCTTCTTTGTTTTCCACCCATAGAGGTGTGTTTTGTGCCCTTAAAGGCTTGTTTGTTTCAAGACCCAAGTGGTCATTCTTTGTTGTGCTCATGGAGGCTTTGTTGTGCCCATTGGTGGTTTTGTTGTGTCCTTTAGAGGCTTTTCTTTGTGATCCATAGAGATCAAATTTTATGACCCATAGAGGTCCTTTCTTGCCCATTGAGGCCTTTTCTCAAGATCCATAGTGATCATTTTTCTTTTATTTTTTTTAGCTTCTAAACACACTCTTCTTTCCCTCTCATTTCCATCTGTTGATTCTGTTGATTTTCTATAACCTGTTACTCATTGAAGGTTGGATAACAGCTGAAGTTTGCATGGTTGGTTGTTGAGTACCCCATAGCCACTTTTGTGAGGTTGTGATGGTGGTGGATGTTGCTGTGTTTAGGTATGTTGTTGATATATTTTTTTGAGAATGTTGTCGCTGCAGTTGTACTACCTTAATAGACAGAAAAATGTCATCTGCCGCATCATCTTTGAGTTGGATAAATAATTGTGGTTTAGATCAGCACCAATGCAGCATTGGTGGGAAATTTCAGCAATGATGTGGATAGTGTATTAGTGTTTGTAACTCTCTTTTGGGTTGCGTATTGGTGTATGTTGCAACTTTGAGCTTCTTGTTACTGGATTTGCTTCATGAAGTTTTTCTGACTATAGAAATATTGCAATAGGTGCTCCTCAGTTCGTGGCGATTCTCCTGAAGGACAACATAATTCTAGTGATCATAATCAAGACATTGTACACTCTTTATTGGATTTAGTTTAGTTCAAACCGGAAATTTTTTCAACCATTTCCAGTTTGAGGGGGGATGTATGTTGGAATATATAGTTTAGTATAAGTTTGTTAGTTAGTTTCCTTAATTTCAGTTAGGGGGCGTTTGGTTGTCATGGGGTAAAGGGAATGGAATCAAGAAAGGGGTAAAGAGGGAAAGGAAAGCAAAACTCTTAGATATTAAGTGTTGTTTGGTTGGTAAAAAGTCATTCTCTTTCTTCCTCCTACCTCTCTTCCACCATAGCACCACCACTTCCTCCTCTCTTATAGTGTCGCCGCCACCCTCTCCCCACCTAGTAGTGCCGCGAGTCGCGACCCCTTCCGCCTCCTCTTTCCGTCGTGCCTCCTTCTCTTCCTTCCCATCGCGTCACACAACCCTGCACCTCCCCTTGTATGCGTCGCCTCCTTTCGCTCCCCCTCCCCTTGCCTGCGTCGCCTCCTCTCGCTCCCCCTCCCCTTCTTGCCGTCGTTACTTGTTGGCGTGGAGGAGACAATGCGTTGTGTGGTGGTTGGCCTGGGTGGTCAGATGCTGGTGGTTGGGTTAGGGTTCTGGTGGTCGTGTTAGGATTGTCGGCAGTTAGGTGGTGGCGGTTGGGTGATGGTCGGTTGAGCAGATGGAGGAGTCTAGTGGTGGTAATGATTGGGTTAGGTTGTGATGGTTTGGTGGTGGTGGTTGGATAAGGAGGTGGTCTATGATGAGTCAAAGAAAGGGAATGTGAAACCTTGGGGGTGTGGGTAATCAAATTAGAGGGATTTGGGGGTAAGGAGGTGAAAAGGGGGGAAAAAACCCCTCAAAACAAACAACATAAAAGGGAACCAACAGGTTTTATTTCCTTTCCCTTTCCAGTTTCATCCAAACCAACCGCCCCCTTATTTTGTGATTAGATTATTTAGTAGTTATGAATACATGTATTTGTACTCATTTCAATATACATCTGAATAATAGAATCTTTGTATTTTTCCTTTCTCTCCTCTCTTGGTTCAAAGCTCAACAACAATGGCTACTCTTTTCTTCTTCTTCCCTCCTTAACCTCTCAATTTTAACATCCTCCGTTTTTTTTACATGTTACATTTTTCAAATCACGGACTCCTAGGTAATTTTTGGATAGGAGAGAAAAAGAAAACAATTGGGTCCCATGTGAACATGTGATAGGAAAGAGATAGAAAGAGGTTATTTTCCCAAAATAAAAGTATAACATCTAATTTGAAATTCCTAAAATAGAAAGTGTAACATGTAAAAAAAAAAATGAAGGAAGTATATAAAAGGGAAAGTTAAAAAGTGGGTATTTAGTATAGAATACTTCCAGAAAAGGGTAGCAAAGATTGATAAATAACCGCGAAGTAGTACAATGCGTGCATTGTGCTCCCGGGAGCACAATGAGAACTGTGCTCCCATAATACAAACTAGAACATTTACGAATACGAAAACAAACATTTACGAATACGAAAACGAACATTTTACTGTGGAAGTGGAACATTACAAAATTCATTTACGAAAACGAACATTTTATTGATGAAATGGAACATTACCATAATCCAAATACGAAAACGATCATTTTACTGTGGAAGTGGAACATTAATTCATTTACGAAAACTTGTTGAAATAGAACATTTGTTTATTGAAAATAGAACATCTTTTACGAAAACTAGAACATAATTTTTTGCTGAAAAATAAGCTTAAAACGAACATTTGTTGATATAGAACATTTGTTTATAAAAAAAATAGAACATTTGTTTATTGAAAATAGAACATCTTTTACGAAAACTAGAACATAATTTTTTGCTGAAAAATAAGCTTAAAAAGAACATTTGTTGAAATAGAACATTTGTTTATTGAAAATAGAACATTTGTTTATTGAAAATAGAACATCTTTTACGAAAACTAGAACATATTTTTTTGCTGAAAAATAAGCTTAAAACGAACATTTGTTTATTGAAAATAGAACATTTTTTACAAAAACTAGAACATATTTTTTTGCTGAAAAATATGCTTAAAATGAACATTTGTTGAAATAGAACATTTACTTATCGGAAATGGAACAACTTCACTAGATGCATGGTGTGCACCGTACTCCCGGGAGCACAATAGAATTTTACGAAGTAGTAGGAACAAAATATCTTTTGAAGCAAGATTGAGTCTAAAATGTTAGATGTGATCAATGAGAGAACCGGATATCCCACTCCAAGGCACGGAAACTACGCTTTCCTATTAGTTTAATTTCGCCCCTCTAGGATCACCGGGTTATCACGAAATAACTAATGAGATACAATGGAGAGAAACAATCCACTTAGATGATCTTCTAAGTGAATCAAACAAGAACTTGTGTTTTTGTGTTGTGAAGAACACTCAAGAGAAGATTGCAAGTTTTCTCTTAAGCTAAGCAAGAAGTATTTGAGAGAGTATAGAATAGAAAATTCTGATTTTCTTCTAACCCTTCACTCATAGGATCCCAAGGTTTATATAGGAAGAATAAACCTTTCATTGACTAGAGTAGCTAAACCATAACCCCATTTTAATCACCCATCAAAGGCCTTTAATCAGCTGATTTAAGGACCTTAAAGGTCATTAAAATGAGGCCATAACATCACAACGGACATAAAACCGTCAAGGCATCTTTTCGCATTCCAAGGCAGAAGACACGTCGCGACTCGCGAAAAAGCTCGCGAGTCGCGAGGAGCTGGTCACGACCCGCGACACCTGTCGCGACTCGCGACGGGCCACTGGTCGCGACTCGCGACGGGCCACTGGTCGCGACTCGCGACGGTTGTCGCGACTCGCGGCCAGTCTTCTGTCTCCCTTGGTTTATCAATGCGTTTTGCCACTTGATGCACTCTAGCCTTTTGCATACTAGACCTCCTCCTCTTCTAGTACATACCCTTATGAGTTTCAAAACCCATTACCCTATAAATGTTCCAACATAAAAAACGTTGGAAAATTAGTAAGCTTCAACACTATTTACTTTGATAGCCGGGGAAACTTTTCTTTGTTGTCTAGAAAGAGAAATGAAGAAGAAAGAGAAAATAGATTGTATTCAATACATGGTTGCAAATTGCAGAGACTTTTCTCTTTACTTTTCTATTTGGTTTGTGCCTTGAAGTAAATAAATAGAAGGAAAATGACTTCACATTATTTTATCAAGAAAATGTATCAAAAAATTACTCTCTTTGTTTCGTAATAAGCGTAAACACTTAATAAAAATGAATGTTTCAAATAATCTTAACATTGACATGTTTAGTTAATTTGGCGTTTTGTTTTCTCCTTTTCCCTTTCCTACTACATGGGGTAATTTTTATCTTTCTATCTGTCTCTCCACCTTTTTGTTTTGTAAAAATTTCAAAAAACTATCTTTTATAATCAACTTTTTTCAAAAAAATATATTAATTTTTTTTTCAAAAAACTACCTTATATAACAAATTTCTTTTAATATACTATCATGTTACGTTTATATTTAATATTAATCGATAAATGAGATTTGCCACAGGTGTTGCTGCCGGTGGATTAACGAGAAATGAGGAAAGAAACGAGAGAAGAAGAAAGAAAAGTAATTAATTGTTGATTCAATTATTGTTATTTAATCCCATATATGTTAAAATGGTAGTATATTGAAAGAAAAAATTTGTTATATAAAGTAATTATTTGAAAGAAAACTTTTAAAAGATAGTTTTTTTTAAGAAAAAATTGATTATAAAAGATAGAAATTTTCCCTTTTATTTTTGTGCGATTTCAAATGTTAAACTTATTGCGAAACAAAGAGAGTTTGGAGATTTCGTGCCGTGATGCTACTTCTTACCTTATAAGTTGTAAAGTCAAGAAGACGACTTTAGTACTTAGTCTATGGCGAAATAACGACACTTACTAAGAATCATTAATGAGAATAATGACTGCATTCTCCTCTGAATAAGCCATCTCTCCCCTCTCTCCTCTCTACTTTAAAAAACCCTAGCCTCCATTGTTGATTTTTAAAGGGGCTTCCATCGGTTTTTACCGTTGGAAAGCCCCCACCTTTGCTTTTTTATTTGTTTTTAGGTTTCCAATAACGATTTCTCCCTCGAAAGACAGGGTTTTCGATCTCCTTCGTAAGAAAAGGTTTTTCGATCTCCTTCGAAAGACAAGGTTTTTCGACCTCCTTCGAAAGACAGGGTTTTTCTCCTCTTTTAGAGGGGGAATTTCTACAGGTTACAATCCGGGATACTAGATCTAATGGATTGCCGTGAAATTATTTTGTTGGTGAAGAATTATGCGGGATCACAACGGTTATTAATTATTCGAATACGGTCAGATGAATCCGACGGAAATCATCCTCACGACTACAAGAGATCGTTAGATTGTCTCTCCAACCAGGCTGTATTTTCCAGCGATATAAGCGGGAGATGTTCCACATTGCAAGATTTGTTTGACGATCGTAGTTTTTATGAAGGAAATTTTTGTTTGTTTCAACTTATGTATTTGTTTGATTCGATTGCTTATGTAGATGTCGTATGACTTTTTATTAATGAATTAATTTTACTATTCAAAAAAAAAAAAAATGAGAATAATGACTAATTAACGAGACTTGTCTAAAGAAGACTTGTACAAATACCCGTACCCTCTAGCTTTCATTTCCTAGGAAACTAGTTTGAAATTCATGTAGGAAAAAAAGGAAAGGGGTGATTTTAATTGATAAAGTTAACATATCATCATCCCATTAAACTCAAAATTATCCTCCATATTATTCCCTTACCTTACTAATACGTTCAACGTGCATCCGAGTTAAGTGATGAGGCTTTTGATTTCTTCTCTAAACAGTGAACATATTCCATATGGGGCTGGTGGTTTTGAGTTGATT
Organism: Beta vulgaris subsp. vulgaris; assembly: GCF_026745355.1. NCBI lineage: Eukaryota > Viridiplantae > Streptophyta > Magnoliopsida > Caryophyllales > Amaranthaceae > Beta > Beta vulgaris. Next base: position 603,805 of record NC_079208.1, read on the forward strand.
GCAAGTGTTGAAGGTATGTTGTTGTTGCTATGTTTGATGGTCATGTCCATTTCAATAATATCTATGCTTATATTCGCGTGTGCTGATGATGATAAACCTAAAAGAAAACGCGGTGGATCATTTGCCGGGGGCATCATCAGTAGCGGAGGGGATGGAGGAGGATGTGGTGGTGGTGGTGGTGGAGGAGGATGTGGTGGCGGAGGCGGTGGTGGAGGAGGATGTGGTGGCGGAGGCGGCGGTGGCGGAGGCGGCTGTTGATCAAAGTAATAAAACACTTGGACTCAAAAATCATTACATCTATAACGTGTATTGTATATGCATGTATCAGCATACAGCATAGATGTGTATATAAATAAGGTGGCTGAATTGGAGATATCAAGTTCTAAGTGCTTAGGAGATATTGCCATTTGCCATATCGAGTAGGGGAGTGTGGAAGGGCAACAAAGTTGCTATGTGAAATATTATTGTGTATATTTTGGTAATAATATGTGTATATATAGCGTAATAAATTTATATCTTTTAGTTTTTCTTTTTACTAAGTAATTAAATTTCATTGCTCAATAACTGTGTACACCAACCTAAACCTAGTTAACGAATCAACTAGGTTAGAACCTTAACATAGGCAAGGCCACCAATTACAACCATTTAGCTACAAATCAAACCAATTCAAAGACAACTAAACCAAATGTAATCTTTCCTGCTAATTTTCTTAGGCATCACTAATCTTATTCTACTTCTTACTATACTCTTCATCTGATTAACACTAGTATTAATACTAGGAATACATTTCTTCCAGTAACTATTATTCCTGCTATGCCAAATTCCATACATAACAATAACTATCCCAGCAGCTAACACATACATGTTTCTTGAACTTCGAATGCCTAGAATTCCTCAGCCACCTGATGAGACTTGATAAAGAAGTTGAAGCACTGCTCATACCCAGTAGCCAACTCTTGATTGTTTTTAAACACTCAGTACTATATCTACATTGAAATAAAAGATGTAGATGTGATTCAGGTTCAACATCACAAATTAAGCAATGATCAGTACTACTAATACCAATTCTTTGCCAACTTTTCCGTTGTCTGCAATTTCTCTTGCACAACAAATCGTAAGATAAATATGTGTTTAGGCACATTGAATATGTTCCATATAATTGTATCCCATGTTACATGATCCTTTTGCCTTCTCAGTTTCTCATACATTGCCTGTATTGAGTATGTTTGCAGTGTACTATGAAATGCTCCTTCGATTTCTCCTTCACTCTACATAGAAATTTCCAATACCAACTCACCCCTAATTTTAGGAGTGTTAAGTCTACCAGTTTTCACCTTTTATGTATACTGAATGCACCCACCGAATCCATACATTATCCTGTTTAATTAGAGGATATGGCCCGCACATATTTGCCGAGGCAAGCTACATTATCACCTCTTTGAAACCTAACCACCCACATGTCTTACTCCAACACAATTGCTCTCAAGCCACTGCTCCAGGATTATGTGAATAAGCTTGGCTGCTTCATAGAAATGCTCGACATATCTTCATCACATCTTGGAGCACTTTTTTTAAGGTATAATGAAAACGTGAGCCTAATATCTACGTAAGCTAAGCAATACAACATTGATAAGCTGTGTTTTAGCACTATATGACAAATTTCTAGTGCTCCACACCCTTGTCCTTGCAGTCATTTTCTCAACAATCAGTTCGATCACATTGTGCTGGAGACATAGGGTCTCCTTGTCTTAATCCCCTTCCAGACTTGAAATAGCCTTCCATATTGCCATTAATCAACAGTGAAAACATAGGTGTTGGAACCCTAATTGTTGTAGCATTTCTTGCAAAAACATCCAATCTACAATGTCATATGCCTGTTGATCAATATCTATCTTCATCAAACAACCTAGGCTCACTTTCTTCCTACCATACTGCTTTACCATGTCTTGAATGACCATGATATTATGTACTATAAATCTTCCATGTACAAAACCACCCTAATCTTCCACTATTATATTAGGTATGACGTGTCTAAATCTTACACATGGAACCTTTGTTATACACTTGTATAGTGCACTACAACAAGAAATCGACCTAAATTTAGTAACATTACTAGGACACCTAGTTTTACGTAGATGTGTTGTTTAATTCCTTCAGCACATGCCCACTTTGCAATGTTTCTAAAACAACCTTCATAATATAATCACATATGATTCCCCATGCATCTTTATAGAAGAAAGATCCAAAACCATCCGGGCTAGGAGCTTTGCTCTCTGGAATAGAGAACAAGGCCTTCCTAATTTCTCAAGTTGTGTATGGAGCATTAAGAATTGCAAGATGATCTGCATTTAACATAGGCCCAACTTGTACAATCTATGCCATAACACGAGACATGTGAGCAACATTATTACCTAATAAACTCTTATAACATGACAAAAAACGCTTCTAAAACAGATTCAGGTTTACCATGCCAAACTCCAAATTTATTCATCATTGATATTGAATTACGTGATTCTGAAGCTTCGTAGCTTTGATGCTTTGATGAAACAATCTGGTATTCTCATCCCCATCTCTCAGCCACTCCATCATTTCTGCCTTCTGACTTAGAAATGACACATAATCTGCATGTTTCATTTTGTGTTCTTCTATTGCTGCTAATTCAGCTGCTGCTAAGCTTGCATCACCAGGATCTAGATGTAATTGTTGTCGAGCTTTAATCATTTGATTATAAACTCTCGCCTCTGCTGCTTGTAGATTAAAACAGCCTACTTTATTCAACTCTTTCAATGCACCTTTTACTTTCTTCAATTTATGTAATACAATGAACATTTTTTAACCTTGAATAGGTTCTAACCAGGCTTGCCTGATTATTCCATCAAAGTGTGTTCTTCCCTTCCACATTGTAAAATATCTAAATGGTTTTCTACCATTAGCAATACCAGGAAACACAGTAAGCAATGTAGGGGAGTGATCAAAATCCCCCTCATATTGAAAATTCACTTTAGTAGAAGTGAAATTATCTTGCCAACTTGAATTAGCCATCATTCTATTAAGCTTTGAGAAAACCCTTGCATCACCTTGTTGCTTCACTAGTAGAATAATTGCTTATTGCTGCGGTGATATTGATGCGGTTTTACCCATACGCAACAATATATCACGTAAAAATAAAAGAAAAATATAAAATAACCATATTGCTGCGGTTTCGGCCGAAAACTGCAGCAATATGGTTTCAACAGAAATTTTTTGAATTTTTTTTACTATTTGTCCAAATATATTGTTGCGGTTTCTGAAAAAAATCGCAATAATATATTAAAATAATATTATTTGAACCTATTGCTGCGGTTCCTACAAAAGCCGCAGCAATAGGCTTTTAAAATTAATATTAAGATAGTGGGGTCTTGTTATTCTATCATTTACCCAACTAGGGTTTCACTCCTTTCTCTCTCTCTCCTCCTCTAACCCTCTCATCAGATTCTCTGCTTCTCTCTTCCTCTCTTCCTCTAACCATCTCATCCTCTCAATCACCTCTTAAGTCTTAACCATCACATCCTCTCATCATCGTTTGATGATTTCACAGCCCGACGACCGTCCGACAGCAGGCTGTGGCGGAGAATTTTCACAGCCCGACGGAGAATCTTGTTCAAACCCTCTCACAACGCCGTCTTCTTCACAACTTATTTTTGTCGTTCACCAAGTCGTTCGCGGTAGTCATCATGCATCATCACAGTCGTCAGTCGTCCTTCGCGGTCTCAAGGTCTTTTTAAGATCGTCGTCTGCGGTCTCACCAACGTTGTCGTTCAAGATCTGTTTCAAAATCCCCTAGTTTCAATATCTGTTTTGTCGTTTTCACTTTTTTCTTTATTTTTTTTGATTTGTTTTATTAGTTTTGTACTTGTGTTTTGTTTTTTTAAAAAAAATTCACTCGGCTCGCTGGCATGCAGGGACTGTTTCCTCACCACTATTGTTCAAACACATAGACTTTTCATGTTTCCAACTTGACTTATTCGTGCTTATTATTTTCAATGCCTGAAATAATTTTCGCTGGCATCAAATCTATTGCTTGAAATTTTCACTCGAATTAATGACAAATGCGCAAAAAAAAAATTCTTTTTTACCTAACCCTGCACCGATTGCTGCGTTTTCTGGTAAAAACTGCAGCAATATGCTTATTATTTATTATAAAATAGAGTATATTGCTCCGGTTTTCCCAAAAAACCGCAGCAATATACTGAATTTTTCTAATATAGAATGAATATATTGCTGCGGTTTTCGCTAGAAAATCGCAGTAATATGTTAAAATATTGTTGCGGTTAAAAAACGCAGCAATATATTAATTACCTATTGCTGCCCCTTAATTGTTGCATGGCCAAAACCGCCGCAGTAGACCACTTAATGACCGCAACAATAAACAATTATTCTACTAGTGCTTGTTGTTCCAGGTAAATTATCTGAGTACTTGATATCTGTAACACTACAATCTGCCATGTATGCTCTAATGAATCTCAACATTTCAAACTAAAGAACCCACTCTTCCATTTGTATTCATCACAGAATTAAAATCCCCACACGACAAACATTGTTCATAAGTTGCTATGCTTCTCAAATCAGTTCATAGTTCTTCTCTCATGGACCTTTCATTGAAAGCATATATATAAAAGGTACATTAGAAACCAAACACTCCACTCATTGGCTGAATGAAGCTATAAATCATCTGACTAGTCCCCTTTACAATTTTTAGGCGCCTAACTAGCTAGTTATTTAAATAATTTTTTTTTGAATTGAGCTATTACTTATTCATTGTGTTCAAATTAATTTTTGAAACACGTTATTATTTTAAATTTTGCATTAGAAATACTTTATTAAAAAAAATAGGTTTATATAATTATTTTTATATATAGGTCGAATTTTTTTTCGGAAATACTAGGTCCGAAAACTATTTTTAAAGTTCGAAAATATTTTATTAAGTTCGAATTTTTTTTTTATATTATCGAAATTGATGCAGTGATATTTTTTCCAAAATCTTTTAGGGGTCAGGCCCAATCCTTTCCCTTAAAATATCTGCCTTTGGTCCTCCAGAGCTAAGTGATTTAGTTATTTACGGTACCTTTCAAGTCAAGCGGTTTTATTGGTACCTTAAAATATTCGCCTTCTTTCTCATGTTATATTGCAAAGCTATATGCAAAATACATAAGTTGCTATTGGATTTCCATTACCAAGAAAGAGAATTTTTAAGTTTTTTAATTGAAAAAAAAACATCAATTTTGGTCTATTGGTCCGGACCAAAAAATTCCGCTTTTGACCATATGCAACTTTTATGGTTGTTTAGATGTAAATTTTATATATGAGTTTAAAGCTTTAAGATAATATAATAGAAGTATTTATAATTTTATCTTGCGTCAATATTTTTGGATGATGGTGAAGTATAGTATTTTAAAATATTGTGGTTGAAGTGCAATTAGTATTATTGTTTTGGATGTGAATTTCATCTCTATTTTGCAAGAAAAGGGATCCTTTGGGTTTTATAAACGATCTCGCAAGATCTAGGAAAACGAGTGCTCCATTGAAGTGCAATTAGTATTGCTGTTTTGGATGTGAATTTCATCTCGATTTTGCAAGAAAAGGGATCTTTTGGGTTTTATAAACGATCTCGCAAAATCTAGGAAAACTTGTGTTGGTTGTTTTGAAAAATCTAGCAAAATCTAGGAAAACTTGTGTTGGTTGTTTAAAATAATCCTTTGGGACCTCATGAAACATGTTACATGCGGAGATGCATTGCATTGCTATTGCTACCGTGAGAGCACGCAGAGAAGGAAGAAAATCAGCTCGACCTTGAATAGCGTTCAATGGAGCACTCGTTCAGCAGTAAAAGGTGTTAACTCTACCTCCTCCGAAAAGAGACCCATCTCGACAACATAGGTTGGCAACCCGCGTAGGCGTCCTCTGAGACCTTTCACCGATCCTCGAGATTGGGTTTAGTTCCGGTTACCACCTCTTAACTTGCGAGGTAAATTTTGGTCTCGCTGTTCTGATGCACATTGTCAACCTGATCTCAGCGATTTGGTTATTCACGTGGTTTGTGGGGAAATTTACAATGGGGATCATTGGAAAGAGAAGTGCTTAAAATGTAATCTAGATATAATCGAGGGTCAGTGTCTGTTTAAGAATAGAGGTCCAAATCCATGATAATATTTTAATCAACGAATATCCACATTAATTCCTAACTCACCCAATTAAGCTAGCTGAATGAGAACTAAATAATTTAAAAATCTTTAATCGACCCTAACATCATCTAAAACTTGCATTCATATTTATTTTCACTGTGACTATGTACTGTTTTCTATATGAGAGGATCTCTTAGTTATGAGAAAGAAGATTAGAAATCAGTCTTTGAAGAATACTAGGATATTGACTTGTACATTTTGGGTTTTTTCACATGAAACTTATGTCTTTGGTGTAATGCGCCATACTTGAGTTGTACGTTTGGACTTTTGAGAAGTTTTAATTGAAAATGGATATTAGTGCTATAGCTAATCATCTATTTGTCCACATTTTGTTTTTCTATACTTCAGTTTTCAATATTTTGCCATTATGATTTTTATATTTTGCATTGGAAATGAATTCAGTATTGTTAAGTCGAAACCCAATTCACCAGTTTATAGAGTGGCAATCCCAGATCAATTGGAACATAATTGAGATCACTGTCAATAAAATTTCGAGATGTTTGTCACGCTACCTTACAATTTATTGCTAAATGAAAATTTAACTTTTAAGGGCGAGTTTGTTTCCATTCGTTTCACACCTTTAATGTCATTACTCTATTTGTTACCAATAATATCGATTCCGGTATGAAATTCCATTATCGAGGAGAAATGTTAGTCCTCCACTTTCTCCATGCCTACCCTGTAACCATCACCCCGACACAGCGCCACCATCTACCTGATTAAATTTTTTTACTTATATTCCTCATCTTTTTCGAATTACAACATCAGTATAATGAGATACCAGAAGAGGGAAACAGAATAGTAAGATGAAGAAACTATTGCTGGATTATATAAATTAGAAGTTGTGGGACTTTATAATAATAGAGGGAAATAGGTTAATTGATGGAGTAAGGCAGCAACACAAGAATACTTCGATTTTTTTTTATATTGTCGAAATTAATGCTGTGATTTTTTTTCCAAAATCTTTTAGGGGTCAGGCCCAATCCTTCCCCTTAAAATATCCGCCTTTGGTCCTCCAGAGCTAAGTGATTTGGTGATTTACGGTACCTTTCAAGTCAAGCTGTTTTATTGGTAACTTAAAATATTCGCCTTCTTACTCATGTTATATTGCAAAGCTATATGCAAAATACATAAGTTGCGGTTGGATTTCCATTACCAAGAAAGAAAATCTTTAAGTTTTTTAATAAAAAAAAACATCAATTTTGGTCTACCAGTCCGGACCAAAAAATTCCGCTTTTGACCATATGCAACTTTTATTGTTGTTTTAGATGTAAATTTTATCTTGCGTCAATATTTTTGGATGATGGTGAAGTATAGTATTTCAAAATATTGTGGTTGAAGTGCAATTAGTATTGTTGTTTTGGATGTGAATTTCATCTCCATTTTGCAAGAAAAGGGATCCTTTAGGTTTTATAAACGATCTCGCAAAATCTAGGAAAACGAGTGCTCCATTGAAGTGCAATTAATATTGCTGTTTTGGATGTGAATTTCATCTCCATTTTGCAAGAAAAGGGATCCTTTGGGTTTTATAAATGATCTCGCAAAATCTAGGAAAACATGTTTCATGAGTGCTCCATTTTGCAAGAAGGAGCTCCTGAAGATGTGGGTATATCATGGAAAGGACTATTGGACCTTGTCTCGCTGGGTAAGCGTTTTTATAGTGCCAAGTGTAACTCAGTGGAGGAGAGATTTCGTATCCTTGGTTTATTATGAAATTCACTAATGGCCTGTTTCGATATAAGCAGATGAATGAATTTCGGAAGAAGTATAATATACGTCAGTTAAAAGCCGCCCTTCAACAAGATTATTTCAACCAGCCATGGGCGATTGTATATTTCATCACTGGAGTTATCATACAAACGGCCGCATCCATTATTCAAGCTGTCACAAGTATCTAGTTGCAATCCTATATCTATCATAAATGCATGTGATCCATTTCCGGCATCAATGTAATCAATTGCATACTATATGTGTGAAGTGAGGGATAGTGAGGGATAGCTCAGTTGGTTAGAGCTTTCCTCCTGATTTCAGGAGATTGTAAGATCGATTTTCATCACCCACCCTAGTGGCTCTCTAACACCAAAACAAATGTGTGAAGCGAGGGATAACTACTATCTAAAATCATATATTGTAATGCTTAATTTTTGTGTGAAAGATCTTCATTGATGCTTTCTATTTGAGAGATTTAGAAATTTATATGTGTGTGTATGAGCGAGCGTGTGCGGCTGAGTGTATGTATATATATGTATATGTATGTATGTATTCATGCGTGTACATATTCAATTGGTTTCGGTTTGTATATCATATAGTTCTTCTTAACGGAAGTGTAGTAGTTAACAATTGTATTGTACTCCCTTCGTCCTTTATTAGCTTATCTGTTTTGACTTTTCACATTTATGAATGTAAAACTTTGAGTAATAATATCTCTAATTATATATTTGAAAAAATTATAAAAATTTGATATTCCGAAATCATATATTGAAAAGAATCAAATGATATCTCATATGATTATATTTTTCGTTACACATAAAGCACAAATGATTGTCAAAGTAATAAATACGAATAGTGTTATAATAAAGGCTCGGAGCTATTGACGAAATTAAAACCGGATCAGTTAACCATTAATTGATCGGGGTTTTAAGGTGAAAATTGGATCAACTACTGGTTACTTGATTCGATTTTCACCTTAAAACCGGATGAGTTGGGGTTCATTTTTTCGTCAAAAAAAAGTTTAGCCTACTGCCTACAGCTATTTAATCCAAACACATTGTATAATAATTAACGTTATCAGGATCGGGATATCCTACTTTGGATCTTAGGGGTTGGTAGGATCAAATCGGTGGGATCGGATTATAGGATCGTAAGATCCTACAATTTCGTAAAATAGAGATAATTATGCTAGAATATGGTGAGAAACTCATGTTAAAAATTTACACAAATTAATAATGACTTATTTCATCAACAAATGGTGATAGTTTTTCAATACTAATATTGAAATAACATGCGATCAAAATCTAATAGGAGAAATATAATATGTGAAATTACTTTATTATGATTTTTTTCACGATAGAGTCGAGTTGTAGGATCGTAGAATCGTATTAAGATCTTACCATGTGATTTAATTTGGTGGTTGGGTAGGATTGAAAAATCCTACAAGATTGAGATCGTACGAAGGATCAGGATCGTGAGCTCCTTCCAGATTATTATAGAATCGCAAGATCCGGATCGGAATTTTTGTTTCCTAACATTCAATAATCTAAAAGTCTAAAAACCGGATTAGTTAGGGTTCATTTTTTTCGTCAAACAAAAGTCTAGCCTACTGCCTACAACTATTTAATCCGACCACATTCTAACATTCAACAATCTGAAAATCCAGCCACATTCAACAATCCGAAAAAATGAAACAAATTCAACACTAACGGTATGAGGTCCATGACTGGTTATGTATTTACTCTTGTTGGTTCTTTTGTTAGTTGGAAGACAACTTTGCAGGCTACAATTACTTTGTCTACTAATACTGAAGCAGAGTACATTGCGTTGACAAAAGTGCTTAAGAGGGGATATTGTTAAAAGGGCTAGTTAGTGATCTTGGTTTACATCACGATCAGGCTATATTGTGTATTGTGACAGTTTGAGTGCAATATGCTTAGCCATAAGGATCAAGCCCATCATGAGAGGACTAAGCACATTGATGTGAGATATCATTTTCTAAGAAGTGAGACAAGGGCTAAGGTGAAGAAAGTAGGTAAAGCTGATAATCCTGCTAGTATGTTCACCAAGCCGATTCCACAGAGTAAGTTTCAACATTGTTTGAACTTTTCTCAATGTTTGTAGTTGTTAGTTACCCTCGTGGGACAACTGTGGAGCCCTTAGGGGCTAATCTGGTGTCCTTAAGGGACAAATCTGGTATGGTTGTCTTTCAGGGCTAGTATGGTTGTAGGGAGAATCTGGGTGTTGTGTTCAATGCATCTGTTATCTGGTTTTCTGGTTTGTTGTGAGATGATTCAAGTCAAGGTAGAGATTTGTAACATTGATGCCTTGAATCTGGTGAAAATGCGGCAAAAATGGAGCAATGGAGTGCTTTCCCTGTCAACCGGGCAAGTCCCACCCGGCCGGGCAGGCTCGTCCGCCCAGGCGACTTTGCCCGGGAGACCGGGCAGCAAGATCGTCAAATTAGCTTATGCGCCCGACCGGGCGGATCTTGTTTAGACGCGGGATGGATATTTTGAGTCGGGTTATATAAATAGCTTTAACCTAATTCGCTATTTTTGTCGATTAGAACATTAATAATCACATCTGTAATTCTGTTTTCCTCACATCAATAAAACTATTCTTTCTCTCTCTGCCCGTGGACGTAGCCAACACTCCGTTGGTGAACCACGTAAATCTGTGTGCGAATTTCTTTGTTTTGCATTCAATTATTTGTTCTTTCTCACGTTTCTCATAACACATTTCATTCAGTTAGAAAGTTGTAATAACAAAATGGATTTCTCTCTCTCACTTCAAGATCAATAGACATACATTTTCTTCCTTTCTTAAAGTTTAGTTTCACAAATTGATCATTGAAAACAAACCTTAATCCATTCAGTTAATAGCAGCAAAAACTTCTATGCGAAGACGTGTTCTCGATTCATGAACTTACTTAGCTTGTTGCTTGAACAAGTCGTAGTGGCAGGAAACTATTATTCCTTCTCTCACAAAAACTAGTTCTTTCTTAGAATTAGTTAATTCCACTGACTAGCTGGAAATTATTATTCCTTCCTCTACTTTTCTGAGCTTACTTTGTCATATTATCCTTTTCGAGCTATTCCAGATAGTTGACATCAATACGCATAACGTTAATTTACTCCATTCCTATACAATTGCAAGTCCTAGTGTTCTCTCATATAAACTAGTTCTTTCTTAGAATTAGATAATTCTGCTCACTTTCCGGAAGTTATCATTATTCCTTCCTCCTAAGTCCTATCCATTTCTGAGCTTACTTGGGCATATTCTTCTTTTTTTGGCTGTTATGCAGATAGTTGACATCGAGATGTATAACGTTTATTTACTCCATTACAAAAGATATAAAGTCAGGGTACTGAGTACTGACCTTTCAGTACTCGTTTAGGTCGCCCTGGATTTGTCATTGATTATTTTTGTTCTTTTATAGAGGCAAGAACAAATAAAAGAACAAAAGGGGTGTGTGGAGTTAGGATCTCCACGTTTTTAGGGTCAACCTTGGCTCATCAGAAACAATATTGTTGCCAACTTATGTACTACATATTACATTTAGTATGTTAAATTTAGTATGTACTATGTACTACTTCGTGCGTGGGTTTTCAGTCGTAATCAATGGAGGATCTTATGGGATCTTCCTAAACTTTTGATATCATGTTAAGTTTCTTTGTGGTAATCAATAATTGTCCAATAGCAATATCAATCTCAATATTCAACCCCACCTTTTCTCATTAATCAAGTAAGTATTTATACTACTATGTTGCTAACCAAACAAAATGTTACTGTATGTGCTTCAACGAAGATAAAGTTGTTGAGTTTGTGCCTTGAAAAATTCATCATGTGTTGTTTCTCAAGGCTCGCCCTATCGGGTCGGGCGTCCGTCGCACACATGACCAGGCGGACGTCGCCCCATCGGGCCCGAGACAATAGTATTTTGGGAAAAATCGACCGCCAGATCCGGCAGCCTGGCGACAGCGCGATTTTTCATTTTGAGTTATCTTTTAGGGTTTTGTACGGGGTTTTTTATGTTATAAAAGGGCTTACTGGTGTTCATTATATACACACAACTTTAGAAATACTTTTAGCCTATAATAAATTTAGGACTCCTTGTATTTATCTCTATGGTTTTCTCCATTATAGTGAAGAAGCTCTAATTCTCCATCTGTAGACGTAGGTGAAATTTGAGTGAACCACGTAAATCTTTGTGTTATTTGTTTGTTTATTTTTATTGTAATTTCTCAACTTTATTATTCCATTAATTTTGTTCCGCATTAAATCAAATTATAACACCCTGTTTCCCAACAAAAGTAATATATATGGCGCTAGTAAATAGTGAAATGTCAATCGACAACTATGGTAACCGCATAATACCCTACCTCAATTGAGCCATCAAATATCAATTTGACGTGATTAGTCGCCGATCGAGGTCTCCCAAGTAACAAGCATTATGGAGCTTGCAAAAGTAATTGCAAGCTAAATAGGTTTTTTTTTAAAGGAGTACCTGCAAGTAGTAAAGAATAGACCATGCTTTTAATTTGACGCCATTTTTTTTTGTGAGCAAACGCAAACTATTACTTAAATAGATCCAAAAGCAAAGTTATTACAATTTGAGGTGTAGTCAATCAAGTAACACGGGGGTGGGGAATAAAAGACCCTTGTTACATTCATGGAATTATCTAACTTGTAAGCTTCCTTCGCAAGGCTATCAGTGACTCGGTTCTACGCCCTAGGTAGATGGATTACTCGAGCCTCTTGTGCTGGCATTGGAGCACCCTGCATTCGTTAACAACATTTCATATCCACACCTGAAGGTTGTGAAGAAATATGTCCTTAGACATCCCGACAATTATTAAATATGTCACTGACATCCCAAAATGTGGGAGTGTTTAACAACGCGTTACTTATGCGAAAGGCCTCGCGGATTAGACAAAACCCCCATTTGCTAGTCTCGCAAATTTACAAAGGATCAACCATCGGCAACATCATATGAATCATATTACACTTTCTTCTTGGGGACGGAGAGGCATAGTCATGGCTAGTAATCTACTCGATAATCTTTCTCATTGGAAAATAGACGATGGCAGTGCCATTCATGTTACCACTCATTCTTGGATGAATGGGACAACGCCTATATTTCGGGACCTGGTTCCGCTCTCAGCTGCTCGTGACATCCGTGTGGCAGATCTGATAGTGGAAGGACAAAGCAGATGGAATCTTCGTAAACTCTATGCTATGTTCGAACCAAGTTCGGCCCGTCAGATCAGGAGTATTGAACTTCCTCCCGCGCCCAACATATGCGACGAGCAATATTGGCCTTATACTAAATCTGGCACCTACACCACGAAATCGGGGTATGCAATTTTACTCCAACAGCAAAATGAAATCTGCAGCATGATATCTTCCTTGGACAGGGGTTTTTTTGTGTTCTCTGGGGATTGCGCATCATGCCAAAATGGAAACTTTTTATTTTGAAATTGTGGCACAATGGGCTTGCTACGAAAAGGAACCTCTCTCGACGTCAGATTAGTGATTCGAGGGAATTTCCGATTTGCCTTAATGACTGTGAGGATACGAATCATCTGTTTCGTTACTGCCACCTAGCAATTGAGGCTTAGGAACACCGCGACTTAGGAATAGCAAGAGAGCCAGGATCGGCTCTGCCCATGCGAGATTGGCTTCGTTCATGGAAAATGTTTTTTTATAAAATAGACGGATACTACAGGATTCATTTACCTGGGTTCGTCAGTACTTTGTAGACGATTTGGTTATTATGAAACGAGCAAGTGTTTCACCAGGTGAGACCAACTGCGGCTTCAATTCTTCTAAGCCTCCAAAAGAGCGATGAACAACATGCTTCCTTTTCACATGTAGGGTGGGAGCAGGCTAGTGTGTTGAGGGATCTAGTCACTCCTCCAGGTTTCCTTCAAATTCAACTTAGGAATCAGACATCCAGTGGCTCGCACCTACAGATGCAGATTCATGCAGTTTGGGACAAGAGTACTCTTTCCACGGGGATAGGCTGGGCCTTTTGTGTATCCCCGGATCAACCTATCCGGAAATATGGGTATTATTCGTTTGCTTCATCAACCATAGCTGCTATGTCCATGCATGCCTAAAGGCAGTTACTTGGGCTCATTTAGCTGGATACTTAAATATCACCCTTACGACATCGTCCACTAGTCTCCTTCTAACTCTTAAGACAAGAGAGTCCCAAGATATATCTATCAAATGGATTACTGACGCGATAAGGACCACCGCCTTTACTTTGAACTCTTGTTAGGTTGTTCGTGTGTGCAGGTCACAGATTACGGAGGCACAACAAGTTGCTCTATGGTGCCGACAGCATAAAATGGATTTTGGTTGAAGATCTGTTACCTTTTACTTGGTCATGTTCCGGTTTTTTTCTGGTTGAGTTTATGTTCCGGTTTGGTTTGTTCTTAGGTTTTTCTTATATTGTACGCTTTGCCGTTGTCAAAAAAAAAAAAAAGATAGGAATATTATTATGAAGATAATAAAGTTAATTATTTTAGTAATCGTATTTTCTTGCTAGAGAATAAATATGATTAATAGGACAATATTGATTGGGCCTATAACTAAAATAGATTAATCCTATGAGGTCACACAGTGTAGTACAAGTCGGACAAAGTAATCCTAATCTAATTAGGATTAGGATTGGGCCGGTTCAAAAGGAAATAGGAGGAGAATTAGTTATCCTAACTAACCTATGACTCTTTTATTATATATAGGATAGAATGTTAAGGTTTAGATGATCAGTTAATCAGTCAGTTTCTTTTCAATAGAGAGAGAACGAGAAACCCTAGATCTATTCCCTCTAAACCGGCGCCTATACCATCAAAAGCAAGAGACTTTATACTCTTCCGTTCTAGCAAACGTTGGTGTTCAACTGGTGCTCGTGAACTGATTAGAGGAGCAACATCACTTGGGACTCTTGGATCTTCAAAGCTTGCATACAACAGGAAAATCACGCTACAAATGTTTAATTATTGATTCCTATTGAATGATTCATGTGTTTGATTATGTCTGTGATCCTATGATAGATGTTAGGAAATTATTTCCTGAAATTCCGCTATGTGCATCTATTAATATCATATATTATTATCATTATCATTAATATCATTATTATTATTAATATTATTATTATTATATATTAATATCATTATCATTATATTATCATTATCATTAATATCATCATTATTATTATTATTATTATATTATTATTATTATTATTATTATTATTATTAGTAGTATCATTAATATCATTATTATTATTATTATTTTATTATTATTATTATTATTATTATTATTATTATTATTATTATTATTATTATTATTATTACACGTTCACGGGGTAAGTCTACCACGTTACGCAACTTGCCCTTTAAAATTAGTGTTCCACCAAAGGGCACACGCAATAATGTGTGTTGGTTGTCACGTATTGTTAAGCAATGACTAATTTAATTTATACAGGAGTAGTATGAATTGCCTATATATTGGAACATTTTTTTCTACGGGACCTATAATTTCAACCTAAGACAATCAGTACCAACATCATTTGTACGGTTGTACCCGCATGATAGAACATCTGCCGGTAAAAGTGACTAGCGAGTGATCTCAGGAGTTCCAGGTAACGAATCTTACTGTTTGGCACATTTCTATTTCACAATTTTGTTAGTTAAGGCTGCCTAAAATGTTAATTTTGCTTCAATTTAAGGCGCATTTTTGCAGAGTTTGATAATAATATACACATGTTACTCTGCCCATTCATGTTCCCACGGACCACGGTACTTATTATTATTTCCTAGATATTTAGCAGGAGAGTTTGTTTTGTAAGAGATTTGTATTATACACAAATATTATTCTCCAGCACTTTAAAAATTTATAATTTTATATATATTTTTGTATCTAATAAGTCTCGTGTAAAACAACCTTACAATGACTCTATTGTAAGAACATCTATTTTTTACCCTAAAAAGACGATTACTTTTTAAACTAAAGAGGGTAAGTTTATTAAAAAAAGTGTCACTTTTACCAATGTGTTAATTTTTACATTAAGAGATCAATTATATTATAAGTGACTCCTCTAAGTCAAAAGCTTACACTCTGTTTTGTTATAAATTATACTCCCTTCAATTTGTTTACTTGTTATATTTTCTCTAAATAGTTGTTTTTTTTACTTGGTACACTGTTTCAACTTTCCTTATTTAAAGACTTGATCCACCAAAAAGTAATATTTTTTTTTATTATGTGTTGTACTTTTCCTAACAATATAAGATTTTTTTACTAGTTTTTCTTTCAAAAAGTAAGACTATCCACCTCATTAAATGCTAAGAGGGTGAAAAAGTACTTAAAAAAATTGAAAGGGACATCTCCCAAAAACGAGTGAAAACAACAATGTAACAAGTAAGAAAAGCAGAGAGAGTATTAACATGATCTTAAAAGTGATTTTTTATTCGACATCACATGTATACCAGCCCTATGGATTATTTTGGGCTAGGTCAAATGGGTTGGGTTTATACGAGTCGCAAGTCATGTTAGGGTAACAATAAGTGTATCAATTTTTTTTATTTTTTTATTTTTCATTTATAATGTGTAATTTTTATTATATAATTCCTATTTCATAATTAGAATGATATAATGATCACATTAGTAACATATGTATGATTTAAACCAACAACATTGCTAGATTTAGAACAATTTTGAAATCATAAACGATGTTACAGCATATAGTAATAAACTAACATAGTGAAGTTGATGGAAAGGTAATATTATTTATTAGTTACATGATTTAAAATATTATGTTTTATATCTTTTAAAAAATATGCTTTGAAATATAGTAAAATTTTTAGATAGATCGGGCCTAGTCGAGTTAAGCCCTAACACTTACCCAAAAATTCCAGACTCATCGGATCGAATCATTTCAATCGGCTTTCGAATCGAAAGTCTTATTCAAATTCCAAAAAAATCGAGTTTGTTCAGTTCATTTTCGGACAATATTAATTAACTAATATTATAGGTGACTTATGTTATATAAGAGAAATTTTTTTAAAATTATTTCTATTAAAAAACTTTAACTAGAATAATACAAACTTTGGCCGATTTTTTCAAAATAAACCAATTTTGAATTATTATTTAATGAAAGAAACTTTATATCAAATTTGCTAGATTAGGTCAAAATAATATAGAGTCTGAAAAATAGGTCAATTTTTTTTTAAAAAAATTGCTTTTCTCTCCTAACCCTTCCCCCCCACCCCCACCTACCAAAAACCACCCCTTCCCCTCTATTTTTCTCCTTCCTCCCTACTACATGGCTCCCAAAGAAACTACCACACCTACCACAAAATAACCACCCAACCGTGAAATTCACCCCTATGAACCCAACCACCCCACAAACCCAACCACTCCTATAACTTTCATCAATGGAGATTTAGAAATATATCATCAATGGAGACTTAGAAATGGACAAAACAAAGGAGGGAAGAGATGAAGGGTATGTTCTTTTTTAAAAAAGAATTTACAAACTTTGAGCTTCTAAAAAGTTTTTCCTATATGTATGCATGAACTTTTTTGTTTGGATGCAATGGATGACTAAACTACCCCTAGAGTGCATATATGATAAATGCAACTAGACTTGATGATCTATGCGTTCAAACCTATAATGGTTACCTACGTATCACAAAAATATAATGGTTACCTACATATCACAAAAGATGTAATCAAATTGCTTGTAATTTATGTGGGATGCATAAAATGAAATGAGGAATTTGTATACAATGAGACTCTAAATGAATAAGAACTCTAGTTATTCATGTATTGCATGAATGATGGGTTATAAATGCATAAATAACTATTGTGAATGCAATTCTAATGAATATGAAACTATATGGATTTTAGAATGTCACACTTGGTAGATTATTGATGATTTTAGAATTCTAGACTTAATGAACTTTAAAAAATGCTTGAACCTCATTAAACCCTAATTAGGCTTAATTAACCTAACTAAACCCTAATTAGGCCTAATTAACCTAACCCTAACCCGTAATTTCAAACCCTAACCCTAACCCACTACCACCCAACCACCACCCCCTCCCCTCCACCACCCGACCCCCTGCAGCCACACCCCCACCCCCACCGCAGCCCCCCTCCCTCCCTCACTCCCCGCAACCACCACAGCCCCCAAAATCTCACTCCTTCCCCACTCCCGCACCCCCACAGCACCCCCCGCGCCACCACAACACCACCTCGCTTCCATTTTCACACCCCTCCCCTACCCCCGTTGCACCACCCTCCTCCAATTTTCGCAAAATACAAAGTACCCCCACAACGAAAAAACAGAGGGAAGAAGAAGGGGTTGCGGGTGGCGCGGGCGGTGGGGTGCGAAAATGGAAGGGGGTGGTGCTGTGGGGGGGCGCGGGGGTGGGGGGGAGGGTCGGCGGCACGATGGGGAGGGAGGGTGGGGGGACTGCTGAACTGAACTGAGTGGGGGAGAGGCGGCGCGAGGGTGGGGGGGGGCTGCTGGGGTGGGGGAGGGGGCAAGGGTGGTGGGAGTGGGGGAGTGGGTGGTGGGTGGTGGGAGGGTGGGAAGTGGGTGGTGGGAGGGTGGATTAGGGTTAGGGTTAGGGTTAGGTCTAGGGTTAGAGTTAGTATTAGGGTTTAGGGTTAGGATTAGGGGTTAGGATTAAGGTTAAAATTAGGAGATTAATTAGGGTTTAAGGTAAGAAATTAGGATTAATGAGTAACGGCGGTTAACACCGTTAGTCATTAAGGGTATCTGAGTGAATTAGTTCGAAACTAAGAGGTACCTGGTGAATTTTGAAAACGTGGAGGGTACCAGGTGGTTTTTTTAAAAAACTCGGGGGTATTAGGTGAAACAGTCGTATTATTTATTAGTTACATGATTTAAAATATTATGTTTTATATCTTTTAAAAAAAATATGCTTTAAAATATAGTAAAATTTTTGGATAGACCGGGCCTAGTCGAGTTAAGCGCTAATCCTTACCCAAAACTTCCAGACTCATCGGATCGAATCATTTCAATCGGCTTTCGAATCGAAAAGTCTTATTCAAATTCCAAGAAAAACGAGTTTGTTCAGTTCATTTTCGGACAACATTAATTAACTAATATTATAGGTGACCTATGTTATATAAGAGAAATTTTTTAAAAAATATTTCTATTAAAAAACTTTAACTAGAATAATACAAACTTTGGCCGATTTTTCCAAAATAAACCAATTTTGAATTATTATCTAATGAAATAAACTTTATATCAAATTTTCTAAAGTAGGTCAAAATAACATAGAGCCTGTAAAACAGGTCAATTTTTTTTAAAAAAATTACCTTTCTCTCCTAACCCTTCCTCCACCCCCACCTAGCAAAAACCACTCTTTCCCTTCTATTTTTCTCCTTCCTCCCTACTACATGGCTCCCAAAGAAACCACCACACCTACCACAAAATAACCACCCAACCGTGAAATTCACCCCTATGAACCCAACCACCCCATAAACCCAACCACTCCTATAACTTTCATCACTGGAGATTCAGAAATATATCATCAATGGAGACTTAGAAATGGACAAAACAAAGGAGGGAAGAGATGAAGGGTATGTTCTTTTTAAAAAAAGAATTTACAAACTTTGAGCTTCAAAAAAGTTATTCCTATATGTATGCGTGAACTTTTTTGTTTGGATGCAATGGATGAGTAAACTACCCCTAGAGTGCATATATGATAAATGCAACTAGACTTGATGATCTATGCGTTCAAACCTATAATGGTTACCTACGTATCACAAAAATATAATGGTTACCTACATATCACAAAAGATGTAATCAAATTGCTTGTAATTTATGTGGGATGCATAAAATGAAATGAGGAATTTGTATACAATGAGACTCCTAAATGAATAAGAACTCTAGTTATTCATGTATTGTATGAATGATGGGTTATAAATGCATAAATAACTATTAATGAATATGAAACTATATGGATTTTAGAATGTCACACTTGGTAGATTATTGATGATTTTAGAATTCTAGACTTAATGAACTTTAAAAAATGCTTGAATCTTAATATGTATGAGACTTCAGTGGATTTAGATTTATAGAATGGACAAAATTTTAGTTGGCCTAGACTCGTATTATTTAGGGAATTCTATGGATTCTAAAATCCTGTTGAGAATTCTAGAGACTCCTTCGTTGAATGAAATTATAATGGAATTAAAACCAAAAAAATGAATGCAATAATAACAAAGATGGAATTAAAAAAATCTATCCTAAGCGGTGAGATGAGGTTAAAAGAGATTAAGGCTATGTTTGACAATAGTGGTTGAAATGGAGCTGAAATTGATAACACTACAAGAAAATAGATTTTGGGCAACGAAATTGAAACTTAAGGGCGACAAAAAGAAATGTCGTGGCCCATTGTTGAAAACAAAGGCGACGAGCTGATTTTGTAGCCCATAGCGTAAATTATGGGCGACAAAAATTGTTGTTGTTGCCCAAATTCATATTTGGGCGACGAAATAAGTTTTGGGTTGCCCATTATCTTAATTGGGCGACAAAACTATATATTTCGTTGCCGTTGTATAATAAATAGTCCAATTCAAATTATGTCTCGTTGCACAAACAGAAAAGAAAATAGCGGAAAAGAAACCCGCTCTAATATTTTCCCACAATATTATGTATTTCACTTCTTCAAGACTCCAACTGCTCATTTCTTCAAGACTCCAACTGCTCATCCTGTCAAAATAAAAAAAGCTTCAACTGCTCATCTCCTCAACTCACACCCTCTCCGGTCCGCCCTCCTCTTTTCTTTCTTCCGATGACTGGTTGGCACTTCCGACGACATCCCGACGTTTCTCAGGTGACGTTTCTCTGGTTATGATATGGAAAATTCGATTATTGAGTAATGAGGTTCTACTCTGCCCTAACTTTTTCTAATTACGGCAGGTGGTGAGGTAGGTGGCGGCTGGAGTTCAGCGGCGAGGCTAGCGGCAAGTTCGGCTGCAAGGTTGGTATATTTTATTATTTGCCCTAACTCACAAATCAAACTCTTTTCTTGTCAAACAAAACGGTTGTTTACCTTGAATTATTGGTATGAATTTGTAAAATTTTTCTTGAATTGCTTATATTATTTGTTGTTACGAGTGAATCTGAAATTTTGATCGGTATTTTTCAAGTTCAATGTGTTTCTTTGTCCTTCACTCATATCCCTCCTTTTTTCCCTTTGGTTCAAGCTTTTCTCTAAATAATGGAAGCCTCTGTCTTCCAGCTATTGTGTTAAACTCTATAGTTTAACGTTGTGCGATGTGATTTTGCTGAGGGTACTTGGTGAGAGTACTTGGTGTTTTAGGTAGTTAGGAGTTCCAATATGATTTTGAAAGGGTCTTTGTTGCTAAATATAATTCTTTTTGGAGATAATGAGAAACTATAATTGAAATTTGAAGTTTCTAGATATTTATCTTATTCTAGGAGACTAAGTTCAGCTTATCAACTATGTGCTTATTAGTGTACTGGGTTATTTATCTGCCTAAATTTGTGTTGAACATGTCTGTAGAGCATTTTTGTTGCTGGTATATATTACAGATCAATGGAAGGGTGTTCTCCAAAGGAACAATGGGTTTAGGAATAAGGAGAGTTTAGAATTGGTATGTAGCCATATTGTATGATGTCATCTAGCTCTTCCTGAAAACAACTAATTATCAACAACACCGTCGAAACCTCATAAACCAAAAGGAGTTTACTAAGTTGATGCAGCCACCAAGATTCAGACATTAAATCATTAATTTAAAAGAAATCTTACATCAATTAGAATTTATCAAGAAGAAAAGTGTGGAGAAAAAACATAAGCTCTTATTTTTTTAGCCCATGTGGATATGGATGCCGTTTTATTTCGTGTTTAGGAGAGATAATTTGGATAGGGTAGTCAAATACGGATCAGTTTTTTTAGGTCTCTTAAACACCTAACTAAAGTTGGGAAAATAAACAAACTAAAAAGGAAGAGGAACCATGAGAGGTTGTCTTAAAGAAATCGTATTCTGTTCAAAGAACGAGGCTCCCTAGTTTAGAAACTAAGATCTAAATTGTCATAAAATTTACTTATCAATTATTCCAGCAAAGAAAAATTTAACCAGGAACACCACAGAACAGTTTAGAAGTGATGCTGAAATAATAACTCTTAAAAAGGCACATAAGTGAAATTATAACTATAAGCATCTTGAGTTAAAAGTGAACTAAGAAAATATCATCATTAACTTTCACCATTAGTTTGAGAGAAACTATGTTTTGTTGTTTTCACCATTACCTTAATAAGTTAATATCTCAAGATGTTGTAGTAGAATACACAAATCAAAGAAGGGAAGGCAACAATACATAGTTTATTTTTATCTTCCATACTTCATTACGAAAAGTTCATATTTTCAGCATTGCTCATCTAGTCTAGTGAAGCAAGAACCATATGAAAAAACCTGTAAAAGATTCAATGGTTAAACTTGAATGAAAGCATTGTTGCTCCCATTAGTGATTCTATATAATACTAAGATAGGTCCAAGTTGCATATTACTTTATTATAGTAGAACTTTCTGATAGATTAATATAATTATAATCATATATTCAACTATTCAATTACTATTCACTAGTCAACATTACAGGCAATGACGCAAATTAGTGAGGCAGTTAAGGGATGAAGAAACAAGCAGCACATCATCACCTTTGATAGTAGATTAATATGAAAATAATTTATCTTGTTGTATACAATACACCCCAAATTAGGAAATCTCCTCTCTTTTTTCCAAAAGCCTACAATACCTCCCCCTTGTTAGTAACTAACTACTAAGTATTTGTAGGCAATGACAGAAGCAACAAGCAGCCCATCCCTTCACCATCTCCCTGGCCACCATTTCTTTTTTCTTTCTAAATAAAAAAGCGTGGAGTTTATTCTTACTTGGTCCTCATGTTTTCGTTCATCTCTTAGTTTCTACATGTGGACTATGATTGCTAATTGAAAATGCATTTTGGTATTCATTTCAGTGGGAACTGGTTGTGTACTTGTGTTAATCTGTATATCTATCCGTTCTTATTTTGGAGCAATATATGGTTGCCACAGGTAGAGGCAAATTTTTGTATATAGATGGTGGTGTGGATATCCTCTTCTCTTGTAATGACCATAATTAAAAGATATCAAGACTTGTCAAACTAGATAGTGTTGAAGGTTCTTTAAAAGGCTTATTAATTTGACAGATGAGAAATTTCAGATTCTCACAAGCACTCTATTTTTGGTGTTTAATGTGTCCTATATCTTCCATGGTTTGTTTTAAATATTTGAACGCAATTCATTCCTTTGATAGTCATACCCAGTACTTACCTATAGCAGCTTTCTGCTGGTCCCATGTATGAAAATTATGTTACAGTGTAGTGCGCCGATTTGTTTTCCAGATACATTTGCAGATTTAATTGCTTGAGAGTAGGTCAGTAGGGCATATATGGGTTTAAACTTTAGTATTTTGTAATCATACTTTGCAGTTCGTACTAAATTTATTTACTAGGTTTTTTTCCTAATTGATTACTTTCACATGCACTTGTAGCATATGTGAAAACTTAATACATAGAACAAGCTAAAGTTGACTGAAACACCAACCAATTTTTCACGATCTACGGCGAGAATAATGTATGACATGGTGCGTAATTTTCGCTTCCTTTATTACATGATGTACTATATATTTCTTTTGGAATATATGTAACCATTTGTTGTATGATATGTAGATGAATTAGCCACCCGTTCTTCCAACACGATCTTGAAGGATCATCCAAACCTATTGAAGTGGAACAGGAACCATACTATGTCAGATTATTTGAGAAGACCAAAAAATAAGGTTATTCACCCTACCTTTTTTTAGGGGTGTTAGTTTTCTGTGGCCTTACTAGTACTTTAAAAAGACACCCTGGGAACCCATTGATGAATAAAACCATCCCCCCTCCCCCAATTTTTATCACATGGGTGCCTAATTTTAACGTTTTCGCTTTCATCAGGAACAATGGGTCGTGACCATCTTCCCAAATTAGCAAAGGAAAGCCATATGAAGTATGACAAGGCTTGGATTATGTGAATTTCTTTGTAGATTATGGGTAGTGCTAATTAGTTTGTTTTTTAGATTTCCTTTGAATTTTGTAACACATTTAAGTTACATAGGATGTCGAATTTGAAGATTATTTTGTACTCCACCGGTTGTCTACAATTTGCTATTCCATGAATACTTCTTTTATTATATCATACTTTTGTTTTTAATAAGTTTATATACTTATATATGAATATTTGGACAATTAATTAGGTATTACACATTGTTCTTTGAATAAAGCGTGAGATTTAAAATTATGTAAAGCAATTCGTAGCCCAAAGTACTTTGGGCAACGAAATTGTTGTTGCCCAAGATAGCATTCTGGTAAGGTTATCACACAATGGGCGACGACAAATAGTGACTGTTGCACAAAGTTCCATAATATGAACAAAAGTTAAGTTTTCGTTGCCAAAACTATGTCAAGTTTAGGCAACGATACAAAAAAAGTCGTAGCACAAAATAGCATTATGTGCAACGAAAGCAATTCGACGCCCAAACTACAGTTTGTGCAACGAACATGATATTCGACGCCTAAAATGGAAAGGGCGTCGAGCCTTAGACGACGAAATTGGCGAGCAAAAATTTCGTTGCCCAAACCCTTGTGCAACGAAATTGTCCTATTGGGCGACGAATATTTTTGTTGCCCAAAACCTATTTCCTTGTAGTGTAAGGTGGTTGTAGGCATAAAAAATTTATTATATGCCACATCACACATTTAATTGACCCATTAAAATCTTAAAGTCAAATGTTGACTTTTATGAATGGATGATCATCAAATTTAATTAATTTGGGCTTATCACTAAATTAGGCCTATTTTAATTAATCACTATTGTTGGGTCAATATCCATTAAATGAACGATGGGCTAATGAAAAGGTGGACTCTTAATAGAGTTATGTCCATAAGGCCCAAAAGGCAGGATAAGTGGAAACCCTAGGGTTCTCCTAACTCTATAAATAGAGCTCTTCTATTCACTTATAAAGGAGGAGAAGAAATCAGACTCCAGAGCCATCAAGGAGAAAAGCAGAAAGCACAACCTAAACCTGTCAAGTAATCTCTCTGCTAGTCAAGTTACATCAAATTCTCTCTTAGAAGAAGGAAAGCAAGATCAACCTTGGACGAGATTAAGCCTAAAGGCCCTCATTCAGGAAGATCATATTGGTTCGTGAGCAACAAAAAACCAACATCAAATCCTTCCAATAGAAGAAGAAGAACAAGCATACAAATTGACGTGTCGTTCTATTCTACATCAACATCCTTGAATAAGATCAAACATGAAGGCCCTTATTCATGAAAATCAAAGCTGTTCATGAATTGCAAAGTTCAAATACACGTGAGATGAATCAGAGGATTAAAACATTAGAGATTGTAACCCAAAAATACAAAATTAATAAAATATTATTTTGTTCACATCTTTTGACTCTCTATTTTGCAGATCTAAAATTTGTGTTTACAAATTTGGCACGCTCGGTGGGACAATCTCTACCTCTCATCTTTTTCTCCATTCAAGCAATAAAGCAAATTCATTCGACCATGGTGGCCAAGAGAAGATTTGTTCATGACAGCAACAAATCCTTTCCTCAAAGCGTGGATCCTTCGACGGAGTCCATCAATGGAGCGACAGACGTTAATGTGAGTGTCATGACCATTGAAGCAAATACCATGGAGGAAGAATTAGCAAACATGAAGATGCTCATTCACAAACTCGCCAAAGAGAATGAGGAAAAAGAAGAACAAATCAATTTCCAAAGCAAACAACTTGCTGCTCTAACAAAGAAACTTGAGAAACGTCCGATTGGTGAAAGCGAAGGCGATAGTGGTGGATCCAAATTTAGCATGAAGTCAAAGACTAGTACAAAGGATGGAGCTATCCATGGCGATTCATTCAATTTCCAACAAATTCAAGATATGATAGCCACAGCTGTCAAACGCCAACTTGGTGGAGATTTTGACGGGAACGACCAATACACCAAGCCTTATACAAAGAGAATCGATGCCCTAGAAATGCCTATGGGCTATCAACCTCCCAAATTCATGCATTTCGATGGCATTGGCAATCCCAAGCAACATATAGCACACTTTGTTGAAACTTGTAATAATGCAGGTACTGAAGGAGACCTACTCGTGAAGCAGTTCGTTCGATCTTTGAAAGGAGTGGCATTCGATTGGTACACCGACTTAGCTGCTAGATCAATTGATAATTGGGAACAAATGGAAGAAGCATTTATGGATCGTTTCTTCAGCACTCGTCGTATTGTCAGCATGACTGAGTTGACACAAACCACCCAACTGGCGGATGAGCCTGTTATAGAATATATCAATCGATGGCGAACGTTGTGTCTTCAGTGCAAAGATCACCTATCTGAAGCATCCGCTGTAGAGTTGTGCACCCAAGGCATGCATTGGGACCTGGCTTACATACTGCAAGGAATTAAGCCAAACACATTCCAAGAACTGGCAACTCGGGCTCACGAAATGGAGATGACCATCGCCAACCATGAAGAGAATTATGATTAGACATCTATGTCGATGTTGTTCATGCCTGCAAAAGGACAAAAATACCCAAAAAAAAAAAGATCTCCTAAGCAAGAGTATAAACTGCAAATTTTTTTTTTTAAAAAAACACTCCTAAGCAAGAGTATAAACGGCATAAACCAAAAAAAAAAAACCAGAGACTAAACTGCAATCAAACCCCCTAAAAAAAAAAACTCAAAACCTTGAACTACGTTTGGCTTGATCCAAATAAGTACATATCGAATACTTATTTAGTACGTAGGCATCTTGAGTATCTTAGCTTATTCAAGTGCAGCCACGTTAAAAAAAAAAACAAATAAACTTGGGGGCATGGGAACGTTGAAATCGTTTCGCCTTAACCTCTGAGATTTACAATGATGAAGGATGAGCACGAGGTCGTTTGTTCGAAGATTGGAGACAGCTTCCAAGCCCCATACTTCATCCAAATTCCACGAAGACCTGGAGAAAGCTTCCAAGCACCAGAGATTCGACAAAAATGTTAAGCATGGAGATGGGAGAAAGTTCTCAAGCACCAATGCTTCATCAAATTTCCTCGAAATTCTGGAGAAAGCTTTCAAGCACCAGAAATTCGCCAAAAATGTTAAGCCTAAAGATTGGAGAAAGCTCTCACGCACCAACGTTCCACGGAACCTTTTAAGATCCCGAGAAAGCTATCAAGCACAGAGATTGCACCAAAAAGGTAGACAATGAGT
The DNA here is from genome assembly GCF_026745355.1 of Beta vulgaris subsp. vulgaris. NCBI lineage: Eukaryota > Viridiplantae > Streptophyta > Magnoliopsida > Caryophyllales > Amaranthaceae > Beta > Beta vulgaris. The sequence continues at coordinate 631,098 of NC_079208.1, forward strand.
TTGAAGACACCTCAAACATATGACTGAGTCGTCCCTGAGATCTGGAGAAAGCTTTCAAGCACCTGAGATCTGAAAGAAATGAGAGTTGGAGTAAAACTTCATGCACCAACATCTTGAAATTAAACAAAAAAAAACACAATTTACAGTAAGATTTGGAGAAAGCTCCCAAGCACCAAATCACATTATCAAACACCATCACATGGCCACAAAAGGTCATGTCAAACGTGAAAAAAAATGGAATAATGATGATGCACCACTGATCTTGTATTTAGTCCAGGCTAGATTTCATGATATTATTTGTAATGGCGTCAAAAAATGGAAGCTCATTTGCTCATGCGTAGCACCTATAAGATGGCTCGATGGCAAGAATGACAACTCCTCTGGCATCCAGCGACAAGGGGCAACATTTTTCCCTTCGTGACATCAAGGTATTGTGAATAGTGGACTGCAATATCATCAAGATGGCTTGGCAATCCAGTACTCCACACTTCATTGAGTTTATGGCACGATTTAGGTCTTCATGTTCCGTACAAAATTGTGTTATATCCATCATTTGTAGCACCAACTATTTCCATGTGATCTTCATTGAATATTAGCATGGATTAAGTTGCACCATTGCATATTCTTCCTAAAAAGATATAACTCACGAAAATGGAAGAATAAAAAAGAGAAAAAAAAGGAAAAAAGAAAATGCCACGTACTTAGTCGTGGGCATGTTGTTGAATGGATGATAGCAGTATATAGTGCCATGATAGTATATTGTTAATCATCCTTCTATTAACATTTCCTTAAAAAAAAAAAAATAAAGATGAAAATGTGGTGCCAGCACCAACATAACAATCACAGCACCAACATCATTAATTCATCATGCATGATGCATGTGATCGTTTTTAACAAGGAATACCACACTACACAAATCCATAAAAACAAAAAAAGAGAAAGAGGATTATGAGAAACATAAGTGGTATTGTTGCTTGCCATCACTATCTCGTGGAGCTTGTAATACAATTATGATTGCAAATATCAGCACTAGTAACTTCTCATTTGGTGAAATACAAAACAAATGATGGCACAACGAGAGAACAATCATCTTAGCTCCAGCTATATGGTGAGAGATGTGGTCTGGTGTGATTATTTGGGGCTCCCTGATTCAATGTTGCTTCTCCTCCATCAATGTGTCAAGGGATGGGCGCATGGCTCAGCTTTAATTTTGCGGTATCAAAACTTGGGTGGCTCTTCCTCCGTCATCTCGAGGCATCAAAGGCGGTTCGTCTCAGTCTCTTTGGCACCACCACGTCAGTTTTCAGCAGCACAACAACAGTGAGCACGGGCTGCACAAACCCACGATGCGGCAAGGACTACGTCTCCTTCATGGCATCACGACGTCGACGAGAATGGCTTGGCTCCTTCTTATGGCATCACAACTCAAATTAGAGGCAATAATGGCATCTCTTTCTTCATGTCGTCACCACGTCAGCGTCCATGGGCTTTGTGCTGTCAAAGGTGGGAGGCGAGCAAACAAGGAAAAGCTTCCATCTTTTGTGCACTTCATATTAAGCCTACAAAAAAAAAAAAAAAAATTCAACTACCCTCCAAGATGGTTTGGCGTGCTGCTGCTCCGTGGTTTGCTTCTAGGATGATCCCTGGTAGACTCCTCTTTGGCTATGCAAGTGCTCCTCATAAGCACTGCAACTTGAATGATAAAATTTTCTCAAATATCTGATGTTATATATAACCATGAGGTAGGAATATTCCCCAAGATATTCACGCGGCTGAATAACCATCAAACTTATCTTGAGAATTTGTTGAGTATTATGTGGGTGTTGTTATTTCTCGTGTTTATCTGATAAGATAGAGAGCAAAGTTACCCAACATTCTCGTGAAGTTAAACAATCAATCGGCAACCATGGATTTTGAAAAAAAAAAAAGTTGAAGTATAACATTATATTGTCGTGGGTTATTACAAATGCAACATATTGTTTGATTTTTTGTAATCCAATATTATCAAAAGCAAACTTGTTTCAAACAAAATGAAGCCAGCAGAAATTTGTTTTGATGATAAAAAAATCGAGACTTGATCACTCTTAAACACTTAAATGGTGTACGTGATACAGTCTCGAGGGGGCAATTTGTAGGCATAAAAAATTTATTATATGCCACATCACACATTTAATTGACCCATTAAAATCTTAAAGTCAAATGTTGACTTTTATGAATGGATGATCATCAAATTTAATTAATTTGGGCTTATCACTAAATTAGGCCTATTTTAATTAATCATCTATTGTTGGGTCAATATCCATTAAATGAACGATGGGCTAATGAAAAGGTGGACTCTTAATAGAGTTATGTCCATAAGGCCCAAAAGGCAGGATAAGTGGAAACCCTAGGGTTCTCCTAACTCTATAAATAGAGCTCTTCTATTCACTTATAAAGGAGGAGAAAAATCAGACTCCAGAGCCATCAAGGAGAAAAGCAGAAAGCACAACCTAAACCTGTCAAGTAATCTCTCTGCTAGTCAAGTTACATCAAATTCTCTCTTAGAAGAAGGAAGCAAGATCAACCTTGGACGAGATTAAGCCTAAAGGCCCTCATTCAGGAAGATCATATTGGTTCGTGAGCAACAAAAAACCAACATCAAATCCTTCCAATAGAAGAAGAAGAACAAGCATACAAATTGACGTGTCGTTCTATTCTACATCAACATCCTTGAATAAGATCAAACATGAAGGCCCTTATTCATGAAAATCAAAGCTGTTCATGAATTGCAAAGTTCAAATACACGTAGAGATGAATCAGAGGATTAAAACATTAGAGATTGTAACCCAAAAAAATACAAAATTAATAAAATATTATTTTGTTCACATCTTTTGACTCTCTATTTTGCAGATCTAAAATTTGTGTTTACAGTGGTTGAAACTAATTAGGTAGCCGCTGAAACTATATGTTAAGGTGCTGAAACTGATAAGCTAGCAGATTGCATAACCTGTTTGGTAAAATTATTTATGATTGTAGTTGAAATATCTTTTTAGGCTTAAAAAGGTATTAAATATCTTTTTGGCCTTAAAAAGATTTTAAATAATATCTCCTTAGGTTTAAAAGATAAAAAGAAAATAAAAAAATAAAAAATTTTCAACACCCAATCTCATATGCTATATTTTACTCCAACTCAATTTCACTCAAATTTTGGACTTAAATTTTATTTAAGTTCCTCCACCAAACAGACAAACACCACTAATCATATAACGTGACTTAAAATTGTAGCACCTTATCATTTAAGTCACCTGAAATGTTTCTCCAAACAGAACCTAAAATTCTAATTGAGATTAGAGGATAAAATTTGTAATGCGTACAATTCCTACTTGACACAGACTGCCTGCGTAGCACGCAGTTGGCTTCCGCTTAGGTGGGAGTTTTTTGCGATCCTTCTTGGTTGTGGAACCTTTTATCTTAAAATGGACCACGGGCCTTTAAAATAATTTTGGATTAATCTCCTACGAGTTGGACCAATCAGGACAACGATTATAATCATCGGGTACTAACATGGGGAGAAGATTTATGTGTCTGCATGTTCTAGTGATTTTGTTAATAAGTAATTGAAATTACTGATAAACACTGCAATCACTTGCCTAATTAGTAATATTTATTAATATATATGTTTTCTTCTAATTTATTCTAAATTTTCATATCTATACTAATATATTAAAGGGGTTCTTAGACAAGTACGGTGCCAAGTGACATTCTCCCTTAGGATGTTTTACTCTATGTAAAAATACCATACAAAAAAAAAAAAATTGGATTGTATTAGGGTTGATTTCATGACATTGATCAAGTTTATATACTAAAGTCTTAACCACTAAATCAAGTAATATTTGGTGATATCATTTTAAAATAAAATATTAATAGATAAATATCTCATCAACCGATGCATAGCCCGGGCCTAAGAACTAGTGGATTGATTAATTGGTGCGATTGAATGAGAGAGCTTAATCTAAGTTAATGACTTTGCTCTAACTATATTTGGTGAAACATTAGTTACTCGTCTTGTTTCACAAGAAAAGAGACATGTGGATGTCAATGAACTTACTTGATTAAAGTCTTGTGAGGTGATACCCAAGACCTGAAATCTAATTACGTCTACATCATTTGATGTTGTAGCTCTCTCTATGTACACCCAAAAAAAAATGAAATATGTCTTTAATTTTTTTCGCGCATCAATATTCTCTAATTGTTATAATTTCATCATTAATGTCGAGGTATAAAATTCACATGTTTAACCTATATAGTCCCCAGCCATAAAATAGTTCTTTCCCTGTTGTAGTATTGGCATTTGTTAATTGTTACAATTCTCTCTGATCATTTTTTCGTCTCTATCCCCGTTATATAGTTCCCCGCCATATACACGTTTGTCTGTATTACTTGGTGGTAAATTGTCAATAACATATAACTTCATTCTCGCATTTGTTTACATATCTTTGTCTGCAGTAGAACTGACATATATACATATATACCAATCAATGGATCACAATCCTACTGATCTGAAGAGAGAAATTGAAAGAAAATGGGAGATCTTAGGACATGAGAGGCCAGAAACTCTGAAAGCGGAATATCCTTCGCAACCGTCTATTTACAGGGTTCCAGAACATCTTCGAGAGCTCAGTAACAATGCTTACATACCGTGGAGAGTATCAATTGGTCCTTATCACTACAATAATCCGAAATTTTGGGTTATGGAAGAACACAAGCTGGAGTATATGAAGGCTTTCATTAATAGAGCGTCGCACAAAAAATTAGAGGACTACATTAAGGTTGTCGAGCAACTAGAACCGATGGCGCGCTTTTGCTATGCTGATCGAACAATAGGCCTCATCCAGTCCAAAGACTTTGTTGAGATGTTACTTATTGATGGTTGCTTCATAGTAGAGTTCCTTCTTAGAAAGATTCAAAAATTAGCACTTGTTGAGATGGAACCTACAAGACGAAGTTATGGTCAAATGTACGAATTTGTCGGAAGTATTTCCCCCTTCCGACCCACGCATGATATCATATTCCGCAGTACAAGAACTTCGTTTGAAGTACGGCGTGATCTGATCTTGTTGGAGAATCAACTTCCATATGATGTCCTTGAGAGGTTATATGATCTCACTTTTAATAAACCAGATGAGGCATCGTCTTCATATGCCCATTCACAAGGTGAGGCAGAGGCACATGATATACTAGATGAGGCAGAGGCACATCCCAAGCACAAGGTGAAAAACCACCCTTTTATGAAGTTGTCTATTGTGCACTAAGAGCCTCAATGCCTAGCATTACTACTATCTTAGAAAGTAACCAACTTCGAGAAAGAATCGGTGTGTCTAATGTGGCGAATCTTGTTAGTTTCTTGAAAATCTGCTGCCGACCTTTCCCTACCACCTATCCACCTGATGTTGCCTTGCCAGTTCCTACAGAACCAGCATGTCTTTGCAGCCTAGATGGCAGAGACACAAAGGAATTTCGGGTCCCTAGTGTAACACAGTTGGCGAAAGCTGGCGTTCATTTCAAAGCTAGTAAAAGCCCGTGGCTCAGTATAGATTTTGCAAATGGGGTTCTGGAGTTGCCGGCTTTGAGTATATGGCATCATACAGATACATTTTTCAGGAATGTGATGGTGTACGAGTTATACACCGAGGCTAATCATACCAGAACTACAACGATTAGTGACTATATGTGTCTTATGGATGACCTGATAAATTCAAAAGAAGATGTTGCTCTACTTACAAAGGAAGGTATTATTCATAACTGGTTAGAGTCAGATGATGCATTATCAGATCTATTTAATTCTATTACTAAGCACATCTTGGCAGACCATGCATCCTATGCAAGAACCTGCAAGGATCTCAATGACTTTCTTAAGAAACCAATGCCAAAGTACAAGGCAATCCTTCGACAAAATTACTTCAATGAACCATGGGCGATTATATATTTCATCACTGGAGTGCTCATACAAACTGCTGCTACTATCATACAGGCTGTCACTGATATTCGCTCTAACAAGTAGACCTGCTTTCTTACAAAGATTGTTTAAGTTTCATTTCGTGCATGCCGTGTGCGGGTCGAGTTCAGGTTTGGTAAACATGGATCAGGTTCAGATTTGATCGACTGTTCAGATTGAGGTCCAATCAAGTCTGGTTTGAATCATATCGTGTGCGAGTCGAGTTCAGGTTTGGTTAACATGGATCAGGTTCAGATTGGATCGACTATTCAGATTTAGGTCCAATCAAGTCTGGTTTGAATCATATCGTGTGCGGGTCGAGTTCAGGTTTGGTTAACATGGATCAGGTTCAGATTGGATCGACTGTTCAGATTTAGGTCCAATCAAGTCTGGTTTGAATCATATCGTGTGCAGGTCGAGTTTAGGTTTGGTTAACATGGATCAGGTTCAGATTGGATCGACCGTTCAGATTTAGGTCCAATCAAGTCTGGTTTGAAACATATCGGTCTGAGCCAGGTCAAGTTATAATAATTGTTTATTCAATTGTTTCAAATTTATTTTATCTATTTCAGTCATTTTGAATATTTATGAGCATTGGTCGAGTGATATTGAATATGGGTCATGTTAGTTTGATCCAATCATGGATTGGTGTATGATTAAAAACTAATACCGCAAGTGCACGGTGTACAATATAGTATCACTAGCAAATACAGGTCGAACCCACAAGGATGTTGTTATTAAATCGTATTACTTACTCAATTATATTAAGCCGATAAATTGAATAATTATTACACTAAGACTGAAAATTATAACTAATAACAAGAATCTTTAATGCTCACTGTACCACTGTGACAATTAGCAATTTATAAATAGAAAACTAGTGATTAGGCCCGGGCTATGCCCCGGGTAAGAAAAATTTCATTTATTAATATTGTACTTTGATATAATATCACTAATTACAACTTGGTCTAGTGGTTAAAACTTTAGTACATGAACTTGAGGTCACGAGATCAAAACCTATACCATGCAATTTCTAATTTTTTTTATTGTACATGGATTACATAAACTAAAACTCCCTAGGAAGAGCGCCACGTGGCACCGTTTCTGATTTGCGCACGCCTTTTAATATATTAGTATAGATAGCAGACAAACTTAAAATATAAAACCTATGAAGTAAACCACTAATCAAATATGAATTCAACTACTGCAAAGTGTAAATAAAGAAGTAATGAATAAAGTAAAGGCACTAAAGTTGACAATAAGCAATACTCTGTATGCTGTATTGAATTTGTTGAAGCAACAATATGAAGATGTCGACAATGTCGAAATTAGATGCCAATGATCAAATTGCAAGTTAAATCTCATAACAAATTATCACCGACTACTAACAAAAGACAAATAAGAATGCAAAACTGAATTCCTAAACGCAAAACAAGAAAACTTGCAATCGAGTTGGAAATTATCGCAAATAAACTTAACTAGATCTATGTAATTTTGAACAATGAAATTAAAAGAAAAAAAACTGAGAATTTAACTAATTAAAAGGAACGAAATTACCAGTAATCTTGAAACAAAAGTAAGCAGGGCAAGGAAATCAGATTAGGCAAGATTGTTGCTGTCACCAACAATCCGGCCAATGTCGTATGAAGAAAAGGGATGAATAACCTACAGAACTAAACCTAATTATTATTGTGCGTATGTGGTGGCTAGAGTTGGCAAAATATTACCCAACCCGCCAACCCGACCCGAACCCAACCCATTAATAATGGGTTGGGTCAAAAATTTGAACCTGTTTAATTAAATGGGTCGACCTGACCCAACCCGTTTAATTAGATGGGTTGGGTCAGGTTGAAAATTCCAACCTGATTTTGACCCACCTAACCCATTTATGAAAAAACAAGCTAAAAAAACTCCTAAAAAATTTGGAGTCCTCTACTGCTCTTGCTTATTATGACTTAGTCATTACACTTAAGGTTGAACAATTGCTTACGAAGTTGTAATGATGTTAATTTTGAACATTTGTGTTGATTTTGAACAAAAGTTATGTTGATTTTGAACAATATTATCATATGGTCATGCAATGACTTAATTTTAATTTGCTGCATACTGTTATTTGTAAATAAATTATGTTGTTTTTATTTTTTTTCTAGAAAAAACACGAAAAAAAATTAAACGGGTCGACCTGAAGGTTGACCCGTTTATCATAAGGTTGGGTTGGGTTGTAAATTTCAACCCGTTTAAGTTAATAGGTCAGGTTGGGTCAAGGGGTTCTCAACCCGCCAACCCGCCAACCCAACCTGATCTTGACCCAACTCGACCCATTGCTAGCTAGCCCTAGTGGTGGCTGCCAAGCAGCGTGAGTCCTCCCCATGAGAATGATAGGGGTTTATATCCCTAATAACAATGGAATAACTTAGGAAAGAATCAAAAATCTTTATTTCCTATACTCTGTAAATGCTGCCAGTATCCTTTCTCTCTTGATCTTGTGAGATTATTTCTTGTGGAAGGGACTAGCTTTTAAGTACGTAGTACAGGGTAATCTTTTAGCTTGCTTATCTTGCCGACTTGTGTAAATAGTAGTGGACTTAGGCTCGTATTTCTTCTGCTCGTATTTGCTCAGGACTTGTTGCTTACTGGCTTGTATATAAGTTCTTGAGATCGACTATATTTCTTGGGGCCAAATACCTATAATAAAATAAATAAACACTAATTAAGCCCAATATAAGATATATATAATAAAGAAATTAACGTGAACTAGTAAAAGTCATATTAAAAACTCATATATAAATATAATATATATTCAAATGACTATAATATAGGGGTAAAAATAATCAATAAAATGAACTAATCAATTGGGTAGTCTGAAAGAGTCAAAACAACCATACCTTTTTGTTGAAATGATTATGGCAATTGGCAATTTCTCGATTGAAAACTCGTATATTCAAATTACAAAATTGTTAACTGTCTTTCATGCCTTTCCTCACTCCTTCCATAATCACAACGTTGTTAGTATGAGAAATCCTCTTCCTCATTGTTGAGCCACTATAGGTTTTGATGATGACAAACTAAAGTAATAACTAACCAGGTTTATAAGTGTGGGAAATTCTAATTGGTAACCTTTTACTTTTGGATTGTCCCATTGGTAACCTCATATTTTCTCAAATCCCGAAAATGATCTTCTATTCTTATTTATTTCCTAAATGTGACTTTAATAGAAAACTTGCTGTTAAGTGTTCTTAGTTTTTGTTAAATGGGGGTTTGTTTGCCAACAATGGTTAGGTATAACAATAACAGGCCACCCTTTGCTTCTCCTCCTCAACCCAAAAACCACCACCATTAGCAACCTTGGAGTTCTTGGAACCACCACTTGGGTTCCCCCTCAACGGCTCCCCCCTCTGTGTTGGGCTAAACGTCACAGCTTCACTGCCACCAATCTTTCTCTCTCCTTCAAACCGCTAAGTTTTTGAAAGTAGGCAACAATGCTAATTGGGCAATAAAACTGCTAGCAAGAGGAATATGCTGGGGACTTTAACAGACGACCAAATGAAGTACTACAACACTGTAAGTATAATCAATCTTGACCATTTAGTTATAATTAGACTATGAAGTACGAATAGATTAAAGTGTTTTGAAACTCCCAAGAACCACTTGAGTCCATCTATAAGAATACTTAGGTCCACCTAATGAATTGTTGTTGTTGATGACATTAATTCATGATCCTGAACTACTCAACAAGAACAAGCAACACATAGTTCTTTTTCATTGGAAAAGAAGGTCCATGTTGTGAACAGGAATATCTCATTTCTCTAAATGTTTGCAGATCAGTTAAGCGATCGATTATCTAATAAAAGCAACACATATTTTCCTGAGAATATTGGTCGAGATGTTTTAAAATATGCATATCAAATTCGTATATATGGTTACTCAGAATATACAACTAAAGATACGATAGACTTATCATTGTTAACAAGATAGGTGTTTCGATTATGAAACGGTGGCGGACCTAAGAAAAGTCCGTTAGTGATTGAGGGTTGTCCAGGAATATTGAACTGCAAAAGAACAAATGTGAGCTACCCTCGGGGGGACGCGAGGAAACCCCCTTCGACGCTCAAGTCAGTAAGTGCCCAATAAGGATTAGAGAGAGAGGGTATTTTTAGTATGAAAGAATGTACCTGGCGAAACAGTACCATTGGGCTATTTATAGTAGTAATGTTCATTTGACAGGATGAGTAAACCTTTGACACGTGTGCAACTGTGATGAGTCTGTCTGGAGGGAAAATTCCCTTATTTTGTCCTTTTCGGTGGGCGCAAAGGCCGTCTTGGTCCGCATCCAAAGAGAACTTGTCATGCTCTGATAAGTTTGCGTCCCGAGCATTTCCTGTCGGACTCACTAACGTGTCTGACAGTGGACTTGGGTGACACTCATACAATGGGAATTCCTAACTCTTTGCTAAGCTTACGCAATGTGTCATGCATGAGTTCATCATATAAAATTCGAATGTAACAATTAAACTACCCAAAATATACTTCAATGATTTGGGGTTTGTTGGGTAATCATGCGTGAAACTAGCGATTACTGTCGACGAGTCGTTTCTTGCTTTTGTCGTCCTTTCATCTTCCAATCTCCAATTCCTTTTTTTAAGGATTGGTTTGAAGCTTCTTTGAAAATGTTGATTTCTGCTGCAAATTAAATTACGTTCACTCAATTTCATACTACTTTTCTGTACATAACCAAATTTTCAAAAGTGAAAATTTGTTTCTTGGTGAATTCTAGACGTTTCTTAGGTTGTAAGTTGTGAATGGTGATGGTAGGTCAGGTAGTGGTGGAATGGACTGGTGGTGGCGGTGGAGGAATGGTGTTGAATGTGGACTGGTTATGGTGGGATGTATGGACTGGTAGTGGTGTCGGAGTGGGAGGAGGAATTTTTTTTAATTATGATTTAATGGTTAGTTAATGGAATTAGGTAACTAAAGTTACATTTGGAAACTTAATTAAAGCTTAGGGTGTTTTTCGAGATTTGAAAAAACACGAGATTACCAATAGGAAAACCTAAAAGCACAAGGTTACCAATGAGAATTTCCCTTATAAGTTTTATGTATGTAAGGTTCATGAATTAATAATGGTGTAATAAGTGAAGTTCCTGAGTTTGAACACCAAGAGAAGAACAAAGTTCTTGAATCGGAACTATCGAACTGTTCCTCTGAATAATGGAATCGCTCCTTTGAATAAAAAAATTGTTCCTATGAAACTATGTTAGTGGAACTGGTATAGAAAACAAGTTGTTCAAACGAGTTCCAGAGGTGGAGTAATATAATGGATAGAACGGAGCAAATGTTCAAGGCAAATCAATACACCCTCAACAACAGTTCTTAAGCGATGATTCATGATTACAGTTCTTATTCAACAGTTCCTCAAGGAATTGTCTACTGTTCCTGAGTTGGGACGCATGGATCTTCAGAGTCAAAGATTTAAAGAGAAGACATAAAGACTAAGTTCAAGAGTATGTACTTAGGATTTATATAAGTATTTCATATTGCTTAGTTTTAGGGAACTAGAATGGAACTTATTAAATGCAACAATTGGTTTTGAAAAATATTTAACTGAGAGTTTTTAGGAAATATGTAAATAAAAAAATAAAAAAATTTGATTACTAAACAAGTAAAAATAAATTTCCTAAGTTATCTCCTTATATTTCTGAACCACAAAGTTTCAGGTATGGGGCTTTGCTTATGGCAGAAAGGAGTAAAGCTTGAGGTTATGTTGTTGCTGATCTCAGTGGAGATATCGATACAAGCAAAAGTACGTTTGGATATGTCTCTACTGTAGGTGGTACTTACATAAGTGTTGTTGAATATCAAGAAAGTGCTTATTTTATTTCAACTTGCCTCGGGGCTTCAAGTGAACTTCCATAAAAGTTCAATTGTGGGCCTTAATGTTGATGATTCATGGATCCAAGATGCTTCGAAGGTTCTTCTTCGTCGGGTTGGCTCTCTTCCAATCACATACCTCGGCCTACCAATTGGGGGCTCCACCTCCCGTATCAACTTTTGAAACCCCATCATTTCCCGAATGGAGGAAAAGCTCACCACATGGAGAGGTAATCTTCTTTCTATTGGAGGTCGCCTCACTCTCTTAAAGGCCTCCCTATCCAATCTCCCCCTTTATTTTATGTCCCTAGGGTGTTGTGGAGAATATTATAAAAATTCAGAGACAATTCTTGTGGTGTGGTTCACTTGATAAAATACGCCTTGCCCCAGCTTCGTGGAATCTCAGGCATCAAATTTCCGAAGTTATTGGGTGGGCTTGGTGTGGAGGACTTAACTCACAAAAACCTTGGTTTGATGTTTAAGTGGTTGTGGAGGCTTTTGAATGAGAATACCTCCCTATGGAACAACCTGGTCCGCAGAAAGTTTAAATATGGACCTTATTTCACTCTTGGCGACTTGTGCATTCCATCTACAGGTGGGTCGTGGCGCAATATTTGTACCTCACTCCTTCAAAACCCACATACAAAATCCATGATGCATACTATGATCCGAAAAAAAGTGGGTAATGGTGAAAGCACACTCTTTTGGCATGATCTTTGGGTGGGGACATTACTTAAAAAATGCTTTGTCCAAGATTATTTAAAATTTGCCTGCTCAAGAATGCCACTGTTGCCTCATGTGGAGTCTAGGATGGTTTGATTTGGAATTGAAGCCTTGCCTGGTCAAGAAACCTTAGACCCCAAGATTTATGTGAGAATGAATCGCTGCTTCAAGTCCTTGGTCGCATCCATCTCTCTCCAATGGACCAAGACTATTTCATTTGGGTTCCGCATAATTTGGACTGCTTCTCTATCAGCTCTTTCACATCTGAAATGGCCAAAGCTGACCCGCTCTTACCCCGAAACTTCATTAATAGTATTTGGCATGGTTTTGTCCCCCACCGCATCGAAGTTTTCTCATGGCTTGCCCTTCATGGCAAGCTACACGCCAAGGCAAAACTTGCTCGTCTTGGTATAATTTCCCTAGAGGATATATTATGTGTTTTATGTGGCTCAGCCCCGGAAGATAGAGACCATCTATTCCTTCATTGTTCTATATCATGGCCAATATGGAGTTGGTGGATCAATCTTTGGCACCTATATATAATGGATCCCTTCCCCATCTATCTGTGAAGCCTTCGCCTATTGCAAGAAGCATCCTAAATGCAGTGCTTTTTTCAAAAAAGTTTAATTTGGGTTGCTGTTTTTGTCATTATATTGTGGACTTTATAAAGGGAGAGGAATTAACGGTGCTTTGAAAACAATGCTTGCACTGTGAGCCAACTCCAAGAGCTCATTCTCCTTCGGTTATGTTGGTGGATATAAGGGTGGGGAGACTTATTTCCATACAACGAGAGTGAGGTCTTGCGTAACCCGCAATGTCTCAGCTTCTATCCCCTCTCAAATGGTTGTCCTCTTGTCAAGTCTCGAAAGCTCCCGGTGATATGGTCTCCTCCGTCTACTCCCTTGCTAAAATGGAATGTGGATGCTTCTCTTTGCCCCTTGCAATTGAAATCATCAATAGGTGGTGTAATTCGGGATCATGAGGGGAAGTTCTTATGCATATTTTCAAGCCCTATTCCTTGCATGGAAATTAAGCACGCCGAAGTGCTCGTAATTCACAAAGCTATTAAAATCTTCTAAGCTCAAGGCCATCTTCGTTGTCATGGCCTCATAGTGGAACCGAACTCCGCTGATGCGATGAAATGGTGCATGAATTAATGTAAGGGGCCATGGAATCTCTCTATCATCATCAATTTCATTCGTAATTGTTCGTTTTGGGCAATGGTATCCATATAATTCACAAGGGTAGGGAATCAAACATAGTGGCGGATGCACTCGCAAAACATGGTTTACAAAGACTGGACGAATTCATAGCTTGGATGTAATTTCGGAAACTTCATGAGTCATGTATGCTCTCTCTAGTCTACTGCTGCTGTGAACTCCGCTTGGAGGATAATTGTAATACCAACATGGTTAGTTAATTATTTACTCCATCTGTTTCATTTTAATCTACACACTTACACTTTTCATGCATGTCAATGCAAAACTTTTGAGGACATAAATTTTTAGTTTTGTATTTATAAAAATTATAAAAAGTACATATTAATAAAATACATGTTATGATGAATCTAACAAGATCCCACATGACTATATTTTCATCTGCGAATAAATCACAAATGATGGTCAAAGTGAAATTTATGAATAGTGTAAAATATCAAAGTGTAACCATTAAAATGAAACGAAGGGAGTATAATAATAAAACCCCCAACTTATCAAAAAAATAGTGTTAAGTGAGAAAGATAAAAGAATAGTACTATGTGAAAAAATAGGTATTTCCTCCGTTTTTTTTACATGTTACACTTTTCAAATCACGGACTCCTAGGTAATTTTTGGATAGGAGAGAGATAGAGAGAAAGAAAACAAATGAGTCCCATGTGAACATGTGATAGGAAAGAGATAGAAAGAGGTTAGTACCCAAAATAAAAGTGTAACATCTGATTTGAAACTTTCTAAAATAGAAAGTGTAACATGTAAAAAAAACGGAGGAAGTATATGAAAGGAAAAGTTAAAAAGTCCGTATGTAGTATAGAATACTTCCATAAAAGGATAGCAAAAAGATTGATAAATACCCGCGAAGTATAGAATAGTAGGAACAAAATATTTTTTGAAGCAAGATTGAGTGATTTGAGTCTTATAAACGTTGGACAATCAGTAAGCTTCAACACTATCTACTTTGATAGCCAAGGAGACTTTTCTTTGTTGTTGAGAGAGAGAAAAGAGATTGTATTCAATACATGATTGCAAATTGGTGAGACTTTTCTCTTTACTTTTCTATTTAATTTGTGCCTTGAAGTATTAAATAAATAGAAGGAAAATGACTTCAAAAATGGTTGGAGTTAAGGCTTGGAAAAGCCTTGGCTCATTTTCTTGTTTGTCCCACATTGCTTGTGGGAGGGAATTTCTTCATGTTTATATATTTCCTCCCTCCTTCCATCTATTGAGTTGTGACTAGAGATACTTTTGTGGTTGGATGATATGTTTGGTTTGGGCTTGCTATCACACACGCGCGCCGCCCGGACCGGGCCAGGGGCCTTGGGCCTTGGGGAATAAACTTAACTTAACTAAAGTTTTGGACCCGGGAGCTACGCGTGTGTGGCTGTTGGAATTCTGTAACGTTTTACCGTTACAGTATTCATGGCAATCCCTAATTATCCGCCCATTGATTTCTGTCTTGATTGCTATCCGTTTTTTGGCTTGATTCTTCCCTATAAAAGCAGTGCCATTCTGTTCAGTCAAAAACACACAAAAACAAACACTCTTCTCCTTCTCTTCTCTATTCCTGGGTTTTCGTGCTATTTTCTAAAGCTCAGTTTGCTAGTGGTGGCATTCTTAGCTGTTGTGTAAACCTTGGGGAGCATTCCGGCCACGATCGATAACCACCACTGTTGGGCCGTAATTGCTTTCAAGTCAGTGATCTCCTATCACGGCATAGCCTTGAAAGTTATCTTTTTCTGCCTTTGCGAAACTCTTATTCCAACAATTTGAAAGCAATTAGTAATATTTGCAATGGCAGAAAGTTCAACCAAATTACCATAGATATTGCTGCCGATGGAGTAGCGAGAAATGAGGAAAGAAACGAGAGGGGAAGAAAGAAAAGCAATTAATTGATGATTTAATTATTGTTATTTAACCTCATATATGTTAAAATGGTAGTATATTGAAATAAATTTGTTAAAAATATAAGATAGTTTTTTGAAAGAAAATTTTTAAAAGGTATTTTTTTTAAAAAAAATTGATTATAAAAAGTAGAAATTTTTTCTTTTATTTTTGTGCAATTCCAAATGTTAAACTTATTCCGAAACAGATCGAGTTTGGAAATTTCTTGCCGTGATGCTACTTCTTACCTTATAAGTCGCAAAGTCCAGAAGAGCTAAAGTCGTCACTTTAGTTCTTAGTCTATGGCGAAATAGCGACACTTACTAAGGATCATTAATGACTAACGAGACTTGTCCAAAGCAGAAACAGATACCCGTACCCTCTAGCTTTTCATTTCCTAGGAAACTAGCTTGAAATTCATGTAGGAAAAAAAGGAAAGGGGTGATTTTAATTGATAAAGTTAACATATCATCATACCCATTGAACTCAAAATTGTCCTCCATAATATTCCCTCACCTTACTAATACATTCAACGTGCATCCGAGTTAAGTAATGAGGCTGTTGATGAGTTCTCTAAACAGTGAACATATTCCATATGGGGCTGGTGGTTTTGAGTTGATTGCAAGTGTTGAAGGTATGTTGGTGTTGATATGTTTGATGATTATGTCCATTTCAATAATATCTATGCTTGTATTCGCGTGTGCTGATGATGGTGAACCTAAAAGAAAACGCGGTGGATCATTTGCCGAGGGCATCATCAGTAGCGGCAGTGGCGGAGCTAGGATTTTAAAATCGCGGGGTCACAAAAAAAATGATGAAGTAACACTATCTACCGTTAACGTTGAAGAACATGAATTATCTTGAGATTTATTTTCTTGAACATAAATTGTCGAACATCGGGTTGTTTTCCGTTGCCTTTGATTTTTTTATCTAGATGTGTCACTCATCGTTTTCTATATTTATTATTTAATACAAATAAATTAACACATATGAATTAACTATTAAACTATATGAAAATCAATCAATAGATTACCATCATAAAAAAACTAAATCATCATAGAAAATTATAAATTAATTAATGCTACCTAATTTATACGAAGCCACATCTCACAAATTCACACATTCACACATTCACAAAAAAGCTTAACAACAAACTCACAAAATGCATCAACTGACAATTCACAAATTTGATAGTTCACACATTTGCGCAAATATTAAAAATTACAATTAATATAAACCAAAGATTTTAAGGAGGGAGAAAGTGATAACCATCTCACTCATTTATACGGAGTAACTAGTCTAATATGTATTGGGAAAGTAAAAGATCAAGGAGGGAGAAAGTGGTAACTGATATGTGTTTTATAAATTAAAAGATTTTTAAGTTTTTAAGCT
Organism: Beta vulgaris subsp. vulgaris; assembly: GCF_026745355.1. NCBI lineage: Eukaryota > Viridiplantae > Streptophyta > Magnoliopsida > Caryophyllales > Amaranthaceae > Beta > Beta vulgaris. Next base: position 648,150 of record NC_079208.1, read on the forward strand.
TAAATAAAAATCTGGTTTTAAGTGAGAGTTGGGACCCACTGTCAAATGTCATTATTAAGTCTGCAAAAGTGGGCAAGTGGCATACAAGGTACAGAGAAACTTTCTAGCGCTAGCCGTTGTGGGCTTGTATTGTGGGCGTGGCGCTGAATTTTTTTCTTTCACAAATTTTTTTTTTTATTTGAGGGGTCACGTGACCCCACGTGACCTGTAGTGGCTCCGCCACTGAGTAGCGGAGGGGATGGAGGAGGATGTGGTGGTGGTGGTGGAGGAGGAGGATGTGGTGGTGGAGGCGGCGGTGGAGGAGGATGTGGTGGTGGAGGCGGCGGTGGCGGAGGCGGCTGTTGATCAAAGTAATAAAACACTTGGACTCAAAAATCATTACATCTATAACGTGTATTGTATATGCATGTATCAGCATACAGCATAGATGTGTATATAAATAAGGTGGCTGCTCCTAGACGTCCACGTCTGAAATTGGAGATATCAAGTTCTAAGTGCTTATGAGATATTGCCATATCGGGTAGGGCAACAAAGTTGCTATGTGAAATATTATTGTGTATATTTTGGTAATAATATGTGTATATATAGTGTAATAAATTTATATCTTTTAGTTTTTCTTTTTACTAAGTAATTAAATTTCATTGCTCAATAACTGTGTACACCAACCTAAACCGGCCTAGTTAACGAATCAACTAGGTTGGACTCTTAACATAGGCAAGGCCACCAATTACAACCATTTAGCTACAAATCAAACCAATTCAAAGACAACTAAACCAAATGTAATCTTTCCTGCTAATTTTCTTAGGCATCACTAATCTTATTCTACTTCGTTGATCTTATTACTATACTCTTCATCTGATTAACACTAGTATCAATACTAGGAATACATTTCTTCCAGTAACTATTATTCCTGCTATGCCAAATTCCATACATAACAATAGCTATCCCAGCAGCTAACACATGTTTCTTGAACTTCGAATGCCTAGAATTCCTCAGCCACCTGATGAGACTTGATAAAGAAGTTGAAGCACTGCTCATACCCAGTAGCCAACTCTTGATTGCTTTTAAACACTCAGTACTATATCTACGCTGAAAAAAAAGATGTATATGTGATTCAGGTTCAGCATCACAAATTAAGCAATGATCTGTACTACTAATACCAATCTTTGCCAACTTTTTCGTTGTCTGCATTTTCTCTTGTATAACAAACCGTAAGATAAATCTGTGTTTAGGCACATTGAATATATTCCATATAATTGTATCCCATGTTACATGATCCTTTTCCCTTCTTAGTCTCTCATACATTGCTTGTATTGAGTATGTTTGCAGTGTACTATGAAATGCTCCTTCGATTTCTCCTTCACTCTACATAGAAATTTCCAATACCAACTCACCCTAATTTTAGGAGTGTTAAGTCTACCAGTTTTCACCTTTTATGTATACTGAATGCACCCACCGAATCCATACATTATCCTGTTTAATTAGAGGATATGGCCCGCACATATTTGCCGAGGCAAGCTACATTCCAGCTAATCACCTCTTTGAAACCTAACCACCCACATGTCTTACTCCAACACAATTGCTCTCAAGCCACTGCTCCAGGATTATGTGAATAAGCTTGGCTGCTTCATAAAAATGCTCTACATATCTTCATCACATCTTGGAGCACTCTTCTAGGTATAATGAAAACGTGAGCCTAATATCTATGCAAGCTAAGCAATACAATATTGATAAGCTATGTTTTAGCATTATATGACAAATTTCTAGTGCTCCACACCCTTGTCCTTGCAGTCATTTTCTCAACAATCAGTTCGATCACATTGTGCTGGAGACATAGGGTCTCCTTGTCTTAATCCCCTTCCAGACTTGAAATAGCCTTCCATATTGCCATTAATCAACAGTGAAAACATAGGTGTTGGAACCCCAATTGTTGTAGCATTTCTTGCAAAAACATCCAATCTACAACGTCATAGGCCTGTTGATCAATATCTATCTTCATCAAACAACCTAGGCTCACTTTCTTCCTACCATACTGCTTTACCATGTCTTGAATGACCATGATATTATGTACTATAAATCTTCCATGTACAAAACCACCCTAATCTTCCACTATTATATTAGGTAAGACTTGTCTAAATCTTCCACATGGAACCTTTGTTATACACTTGTATAGTGTATTTCAACAAGAAATCGACCTAAATTTAGTAGCATTACTAGGACACCTAGTTTTACATAGATGTGTTGTTTAATTCCTTCAGCACATGCCCACTTTGCAATGTTTCTAAAACAACCTTCACAATATCATCACATATGATTCCCCATGCATCTTTACAGAAGAAAGATCCAAAACCATCCGGGCCAGGAGCTTTGCTCTCTGGAATAGAGAACAAAGCCTTCCTAATTTCTCCAGTTGTGTATGGAGCATTAAGAATTGCAAGATGATATGCATTTAACATAGGCCCAACTTGTACAATCTGTGCCATAACACGAGGCATGTGAGCAACATTATTACCTAATAAACTCTTATAACATGACAAAAAAAGCTTCTAAAACAGATTCAGGTTTACC